>NC_067404.1:62450088-62763213 GCF_016432865.1 Antechinus flavipes | reverse complement strand
ATCATTGTTTTTTCCTGTCATCTTAGCCAATCTGACAGGAGTGTAGTGATATCTCAGAGTTGTCTTAATTTGCATTTCTCTGATCAATAGTGATTTGGAACATTCTTTCATGTGAGTGGTAATAGTTTCAATTTCTTCATCTGAAAATTGTCTGTTCATATCCTTTGACCATTTATCAATTGGAGAATGGCTTGATTTTTTATAAATTTGAGTCAGTTCTCTATATATTTTGGAAATGAGGCCTTTATCAGATAGGTATAAAAATATTAAAAATCACAATTGTTGCAATTATGTTTGGCCCTACCTCCATCCATTGGAATAATTCACTGATTCAATTTCCCTCTCTTCTCTGTGCCCAATGAATTCAAGCAGACCACATATGGCTGACCGCAGTTTTAATATACTTGAAGTTGAACAGATGCACTTTCCTACTCCCTAATGAGACAGTCATTGTTACCTTTCTCCATCTTTCATTCCCTTTCTTCCACTTGCTCTTCCAGGCTGGAAAATCCCCCCTCCCCTCACTCCTTCACAGAGTATGAAGGGAGGTAAAGATTTCTCAGGGAAAAAGGAGGAAAAGCAAAAACTCTTTGCAGTTCACCTAAATCAACTGCTAGATAATATTCATAAGAGTTTAGATTGTGAGGCAGAAGGGATCTCAAAGGCCAATTAATCTAGTGCCATCATTTTATGGACAAAGGACCCGAAGGCCTTAGAGGTGAACTTACTTACCTGAAGTCACACAGTGTGATCTCCACAACCATATGCTCTTTCCACTGTCGCCATTTCTCTGGGCTTCGTTATAATTTGTGGGCTACAGAAGATTTTGGATGATAGCCGAGTCATCTTTTCCACTTGAGGCAAGGCTTAGCCCTGTATAGTTTTGTTACTCTCTTTTTCTCCTATGGTGCTGACGGTATCTCAACTCAATTCTGAAATTTCAATGAAGAAGATAGAAAAGCTATAAAACATGTTCATTCTCCTTTCTGTGTTTACCATCATACTAGAGAATTTCATTTTCCCAATAGACAGTAGTTGGCTATCTTTATGGAGTATCAACCATTCTCTGAGGGTATTTGTGAATGGAAAAGTTGCTCAATCTTTCACCTACTTGGTATAGCTCACCTTTCCATCAGTTGGCTAGTTTGTCTTTTCCACACATACCAGACTCCTTAACAGAGCTCTGTCACCTTTCTGAAGATCTTCACAAAAAGCTCAAGTATTATATTATGCTTGTGTCTCTCAGCTTTTCT
Organism: Antechinus flavipes; assembly: GCF_016432865.1. Taxonomy (NCBI): domain Eukaryota; kingdom Metazoa; phylum Chordata; class Mammalia; order Dasyuromorphia; family Dasyuridae; genus Antechinus; species Antechinus flavipes. The sequence continues at coordinate 62,761,960 of NC_067404.1, read as the reverse complement.
CTTCAGTTTGTCTCCAAAATTATCAGGTATGGTATAAAGCCTTTGGCAACATTCCTGGTAGCATTGTACATATGTATATAGTTCGGTCTCCTTTTTAAATTATATTTTCCCAATTATATGTAATTTTTTTAACATTTTAAAACAATTCTGAGTTCCACATTTTCTGCTTTCCTTCCTTCTCCCTCATTGAGAAAGCAAGCAATTTGACATAGGTTATACATATGCAGCTGTACAAAATATATATCCATGTTAGTCATATGAAAGAAAACAGAGATTAAAAAAAAAACAAGAAAAAAAACAAAGAAAAAAAAAGAAAGCTTTAAAAGTATACTTCAATCTTCATTCAGACTCCCTCAGATTTTTCTCTGGAGGTGGACAGTATTTTTTTTTCATGAGTTCTTTGGAATTGTCTAAGATCACTGTATTGTTGAGGATAGCTAAATCATTCACAGTTGATCATCATACAATATTGCTATTAACTGTGTTCTGCTGGTTTTGCTTTGCATTAGTTCCTATAAGTCTTTCCAGGTTTTTTTTAAAGCATCCTGCTTATCATTTTTTGGATCACAATAGTATTCCATCAGAATCTTGCTTAGCCATTCTATAACTGATGGGCAAACCCTCAATTTCTAATTTTTTGCCACCATAAAAAGAGCTGCTATAAATTTTTTTGTACATGGAAATCCTTTCCCCTTTTTCAAATCTCCTTAGGATATAGACCTAGTAGTATTATTGCTAGGTCAAAGGGTATGTACAATTTTATAGTATTATAGCATAGTGGGACACAACCAAAATGAATGAACAACTATAACAAGAGTAATCTTGTTTACTTGTTTACAGATTACTCTGCTCACTTAGTGTGTATTGTGAACCTATCTATTCCACTGAATCACAATTCTATTTCTTAGTACCAGATATAGTGTTGTTTTCTACTTTTTGATTATTGCCAGAGAATACCACTGCAAATGTTCTTCAAAGCCCATCTCAAGTGCTGCAAAGTACCTGAGAAGGATGATCTTCCCCGGAACATGTCATGTCATGCTCTATATCACTGTTATTTGTTTATATGTCTTATCCTTCTATTAAGAGGCAGTACAGTATAACATATAGAGTTCTGGAATCAGAAAGGTCTTGGTTCAGATACAATCTTTGGAACTAGCTATGTGATCTTGGGCAAGTCATTTAACCTCCTTGAATCTGTACTGGTCATCTGTATATGGAAATAGCAATAACTGTGATACCTACTTCAAGGCTTGTTGTAAGATTCCAATGAGATAATCTATGTAAAATTCCTTGCAAAATTTAAAGTGTTACATAAATGTCCATCATTAATATTATTATTAAAACAAGATACTTGTACTAGGTTATCTATAGGGTTGGCTTCAGATTTAATAATTTTGCCTTTCAGAGAGATGCTAGCAAGTGTCAGAACAGTGACCACTTGTAAAGCACACCTCAAGGGAAAACAATGCAGTGGAGAAACTGAGGCCAGGGCCAGAGGTAGGACCAAGCTCTGGAGTAAAATCATTTATAGGTTCATGGGATTTATTTATAACTAGAAGGGACCTTCAAAGTCCTATACTGAGTTCAGCCCTTTTACTTAACTTGTGAGAAAAGTAGAAAAGCCAAGTGAAAAAAACAGTGTTTGTGTTGAAGGTAACACAGGTAATAGAGAACAGAGTTTGGTCAGCTCTTCTGGCCAGGGCAATCCCAGATGTACATCCCTAAAACCCAGGATGGTATCAAACTCTTGGTGTCAGAGTGCACGGAGTGCTTTAGAGAACATGCAGGGAAATAAGCTGCTGGTTGTCAGGAATTTATAGTCTTAATTAGATCCCAAAGAAAGGATGGCTAACAGCAAATGCCCTCAATTTTGCAGCCCAGATTGGTATAGGAAACAAATGCCAACCTGGCATGTGTTTATCACCTACAAACCTGCATCATTTCTGGCCCCAAAGCACTTAGACAGTTCCTGTTGTTGAAAGGTCAGAATGCCTTGTAAAGACACCAGTAATGACATGTGCGGGGGCTCTGCTGAAGAACAGAGGACATGCTCCCAGAATAACTAAGTACCAATATGTTGCCTGGAACTTGTTACAGGATGCAACTCCCTCAACCCAAACATTACCTAAAACACTTCATTCTCTTCTCTACATCTATGCATGGTGTTGAATTCAGTTTATCATTTTTATTCTGAAGATAGCTTTAATTTCTTTTTCTGCTCCTTGGTTTTAGTATCTATTCCCTCTAACAACACATGTATATAAACACTTTCTTTTCCTTCTCAGTTCCTGAAAGGAAGGAAGGAAGGAAGGAAGGAAGGAAGGAAGGAAGGAAGGAAGGAGAAGGAGGAAGGGAGGCAGGGAGGAAGGAAGAAAGGAAGGAAGGAAGAAAGGAGGGAGGGAGGGAAGGAGAGGAGGAAGGAAGGAAAGAGGAAGGAAGGGAAGGAAAGGAGGGAGGGAGGAAGAAAGGAGGGAGGGAAGGAAAGAAAGGAAGGAGGGAGGGAAGGAAAGAAAGGAAGGAGGGAGGGAAGGAAAGAAAGCAAGGAGGGAGGGAAGGAAGGAAAGGAAGGAGGGAGGGAAAGAAGGAAAGGAAGGAGGGAGGGAAGTGGGGCACAATTGAAAGGAATGAACAACAAAATGAAAAAAGGAAAGAGGAAAGAGGGATGGAGGAAAAAAGTAATGAAGGAATTGTTTACAAAATAAAAGTAAACGCAATTCAAAAAACAGTAAACAATGAGTTAGAAGGTATCTTAAATATTAACCAGTGACCAAGAGTTCTCAATCTGAAATCTGTAAACTTTTTTTAGTATTTTGGTAACTATATTTCAATACAATTAATTACCTTCATAATCCTATGTATTTTATTTTGTACATTTAAAAACATTATTCTGAGGAATACACAGGTTTCCCTACTACCAAAGGATTCCATGACATGAAAAAGGTTAAGGAGGTATGATATAGTTCAATCCCCACATTGTACAAAAGAAGAAACTTGACCAAAAGCAAAAAGGACTTGTTGAAAATTACAAAGCTGGTAACAAAACTTGGACTAAAACTCAGGTCTTCTGAGAGTATAGAATAGCAAAGAAAAAAGCTAATAATGCAAGATGGCAAAGCCAAGAGAGCATGTGGAGGTGATAAACCTGAGCCTCAATTTTTCCTTCTACACATTTATAATAAAAGCTAATTCACAGGGTTATTGTGAGACTAAAGTGTGATGCCATGTAAAGAACTACATAAATGTATAACGTTATTATAGAATGAGGAGATGGTAGTCCCACTATAGTCTATCCAGAGTTCAATTCTTGGCACCACATTTCAAGAAGGATATTGGTGGGAAAAAACCCTGAAGACTGATCAAGATGGTCAGAGGAATATAGACTGTGACCTTTGAAGCAGCAGCAGCAGTAGCAGTAACAGTAGTAGCAGGCATTGTCATCATTGTAATAAGGTAGTTACAACGGCAGCTATGTAGAGCAGTGGAAAGAGTGCCTAGCTTGAAATCAGGAAAACCTGAGTTCAAATCCAGATTCATACACTTATGAACTGTATAATCATGGTAAGTCATTTAATTTCTGCTTCAGTTTCCTCAACTATAGTTGCTATAATAATATAAAAGCACTTATGTTACATGGTTGTAGGGAGGGTCAAATGAGAAAGTATTTGTAAAGGCCTTTAGCACAGGGCTTGGCGTATATGCTGGATGATCACTCAGCAGGAGGAAATTATTGTTCAGGTATGGATTCACATGGGTTCTAGGATCTTACGATTGGCATGTGAGTAATAAATGGGACCCAGAACTCCAATCTCTGGACTTGGATGCCTTGGGGCTTGTCTGTCTTCCCAACCCAAAAGGTCCTCCTGTCACTTTGCAGAGTTCACTAGGAGCCAGGACAGGGAAGCCATCTAGTTGCCCCTCAGAACTGAGGGGTTTGAGGAGGAAAAGGTAGATAAATTCAGACCAGTGGAAGTCAGCAATGTGTTACCCCTTAATGAAAAAAAACAAACAAACAGAACATTTAAGGTCCTGGATGAGTGAGACAGTCCTCTGAGCTGAATAAATGTCTGAAGAACTCACACCCAAATCATTCTAACCCCAAAGCCCATTTTCCCTTGACTCTAAAGTTTTGCCTCTGACCTTCAATGTAATAGGAGCTTACTAAGTGTCCAAATGAATCTTGGATCAACATACAGATGTTTCATATTGTCCTGGTACATGATTGTTTGCAAAGGTTACATCCTTTTCTGATCCATCCTCAAGGACCCTATAGAGAAGACAGATCAGGTCTTTGTATTTCTACTTTACAAATGAGGGCATTGAGCTCCAGGAAGTGAGTAGCTTGTCTAAGTTTATTCTTTTAGAAAGTGGCAGAATTTTTACCAAAATAGAATTCACTACTTCACATATTCCCTGTCCCTGGAAGGCTCAAAGCAAAGATTAGATGACTTTGGGAGTTTGAAGAGTGAATCCCTGCTCAGTTATATGGTGGACTAGGCATCATCTACTGAGATTCCTCTCAACTCTGAGACAGTGGATTTCATGACTTCCAGTATGACGTTCTTTCTACTGTAGAACGTTGCCTCCCACTACCACTAGGAGATGAAATATTATTTGATATTCATTAAAAAAATTTTTTTGAGTTCCGAATTCTCTCCCTCCACCTGCCCCTGCCCACCCATTGAAAAGGCAAGTAATAGAATAGCAATTATACCTGTGAGGTCATGCAAAATAAAATAGATTTATTTATTTTTAACATTTTAAAAATAATTTCTCAATGGTAATATATTTGAATAATTTATTTTTAATTTTATTATTATTTAAAATATTATTTGAACAAATGACTGTGTACCTTAAAGGTGTACAGAGACTAAGTAATTAGCATTAGCCTTTCCATTAATGATAAAATCTCTGTATTCTTAGATTTTTAAAACTCATTCTGACATAGCTAAAATAAAATAGGAAGTGGGATTTTGAATTATCCAGTTTATGGGAAACATTGTAAATGGCTGTGTGTGTGTATATACATACATACATATATATAGCATTAAAACATCCCAGTGAAAAAAGAAAAAACTCAATCATCCCCCTTTGTGTACAAAATGCTAAGTGTCCATGTGTGCACCAACATTCCAGGTGGTAGTTTTCATTTTATGTCAGAGCTTTGTTAAGTATGAGGTAAAGACTGAATTATGAATGCAGAACAATCAGCTGATAGTTTACAAGTGGATCTGAGGCCTAGAGAGCTGCCTTTCTTGATAGGAACATATTAAGAGGATATCCATATGTTCATTCATTTCTTTGTGATTTTAACAATGGAAAATCTTGGGTGCCACACTGAACACCTGGTGCCCTTTAAAAAGCAAACAGATTTTCAAATGCATCAGGGAACTTCTCAATCTGTTTCAAGAAACAGTCACTTGCATTAGTTGCAATAATAATGATTTTCTTTTGAGAAGAAACCAAGGGTTTCTGGTATAAAAGCAGGCAAAATCTTCAGACCATAAACAATTGGTACATATTTTAGAAAAGAAAATCTTTGTTCATGCTTATAACTGACAGGATTCATAAAGTGAATAATTTTTAAGTCTAGTTATTTGTCATTAGTTTGCATTTAGAACAGTGTTGGGAAAATTGAATGCATGGAATTAGATAGTCCCATAATAATCAATCAGTCAAAAATGCATTTATTTATTATGTATAAATTACTATGTACTGTGCTAATCTCTGGGCATACAAAGCAAAAGAATAAACAGCCCCTACTCTCGAATAATTTATATTCTAAAGAGGGTGATGACAAGTATATAAACAGGTCCATATGTGATATGGATAGAGGAGATGAGAGGTAACTTAAGAGGAGAGGGTATTAGCAGTTGAGGAGACTAGAAAGCTCTATTGAAGATGGCATTTGAGTTGTCTTGAAGGAAACCAAGGCCTCTAAGAGGGAGAGGTGAGAAGGGAGAGCAATCAAGAGGTGGAGGCTAGTCAGTATAATGAGCCAAAGATGGGAGACAGAGTATGGTATATGAGGAACAGCAAGTATCCAAGTATGTGTGGACCCTAGATGCTGAGAAGTACTGTATGAGAAAACCAGAGACATAGAACGTGGATAGTTTGTGAAGAGAAGAAGGGTTTCTATCTTTCACAATCATGGAAGTAAGTTCAGGGGAGTAAAAAGAGCAATAAGTTAAAAACTGGATTCTGTTCTCAGCTCTACCACTAACTACTTGTGTGACCTTGATAAAGTTCCCCCTGCCACAGTCTCCCTCTGTACATTGTTTGGTTGAGGTTAGGTGATCTCCAATCTTTTGTACCTCCACAGAAGGCATTTTAGGTACCTACTTTAGGTCAAGAAGGACATGCCAGGAGCCATGCTGCCTCTTCTTTTTCTCTTCCTCACTTTGCATGGGGCACATTAGTGGTTGTGACAACTATTACTACATAGCTGGTCTGCCCTTCCTCCAGCAGCCAACTCTGGCTATGCCTCGAAAGCAGGCTCAAAACCACTGAGCTGGGCATGTGCCCGGCAATACCAAAGACAAACAGGCATCTTTCACAATTTAGCCAAGGGCTAGCCCCGGGAATAGGGGCTAAGGTGCAGAAGTTCAGGAGTTGTCACAGTCTTTTATTAGGACAGTTGTCACTCATAGCCTGATTTTACAATAGGTTTCATAATGTATCTGAAAAAGGGAAATAAGCAATTATAATTATATACAGGAACAGAAGGATTTAGTTTTTGCACATAGATGCCTAGGATAGCTTTAGGCATTGATTTTTCCTTCTCTCCTTGTGGACTAACATGTTTTTTCATTTATTATCAGAAACACTAAAACATCTTTTTCAAAAGAGGCTATTCCCAAGCATACTTACAGTTCAAATACTGAAACCCTAATTTCACTTTCAAATACCCCTAAGATTTATAATAATCATCCACTGTCCACTTAACTCTGTCATGATGGGAACAGTGTGCTTGATAAAGGAATAATCAAATGAAAATTAAAACTTTATTATCTCAATGAGGCGATCTTTTTTTTTCTTAAAAAAAAGCTGTATTATTGATTTCTGTCTTTATATTACAGTCATTGATCACAGGATTTTCTAATCCTCACTCTAACCTTCAGATTAAATTCTCCCTTGCAACCAAAAAAAAGAGGGCAAAATCCAATACCGTAACTATATGAAAAAAAAAAAACAACAACTATATAGTGTGTTCTTGTACTCCCCTCCCTTGCTATTGTAAAGAAAGAAATACATTCCATTAACTAAGTCTATATAAATATTAACTTTTATTATTGACTGTCCTCTGAAAATGTTACTGTTTTTTCGAGTACTTGGAGTTTGACTTCCTCTTGGTGAGATCTTCTTCTTTACATTGCTGTGATCATCATGTATATTACTCTTTCGGTTCTATTTATTTTATTCTCCATCAAGTCACACAAATCTTCTCACATTTCTCTGGATACCTCATCTTCATCAGCTCCATAATACTACAGTTTCTTCAACTGTCTCCCAATTCCTTCACCAACCTTCTAGTCTCTCAGTTTCATATTCTTGACATTATCTGCAATTCCTCATTCTTTCTCACTCCACTTTGCCATTTCTACCAGCATAATATATCCTCATCACCTTTTGCCTAGATTATACTCTCCCTACCTCAAGTATCTCTTCCACTCCAGTCCACTCTACACACAGCTGCCAAAGTGATTTTCTTTAAGTACAGATCTAACAATGTGGCTCTCCTACTCAATCAATTCTAGTGACTTCATATTGCCTCTAAGATCAAATATAAACCACTCTGTTTAGCTTTTAACACCCTTCACAACCCAATACTAATCTATCTTTCCAATTTCATTGGACATTTCTCCCTCTCCCGCACCTTCTTTCTGTACCTCACACATGAGACTCCATATTTTCATTTCTGTGCCTTTACACTACCTGACTCTGACAGGAGATAGCTAGGTAGCTCAGTGAGGCTAAGATCCAACAAAATATGGATCAATTCTTTGCTGCTTGTGCTAATTTTGGGCTGATAATTAAAAATAAGAAAACAGAGGTTCTCCACCAGCAAGACCATACTATCTATATGTAGGACTATCACTTACAGCAAATGGAGAAATTTTGAAATCAATGGATAAGCTCACTTACATTGGCATTCATTTACCAGATATGTATACATAGATGATGAGATTGACACATGCATTGCCAGAGCTAGCTCAATGTTTGGGAGGCTCCAGAGGAAAAAGTGGGAGTAAAAAGTATTAAGCTGCTTATCAAACTAAAGATCTTCAGAGCCATTGTGCTGACCTTATGTTGTATAAAGCCTAGACAGTACATCAGGACAATGCCAGGAAACTGAATCTCTTCCATTTGAATGTTCTTAGGAAGATTCTGAAGATTATCTAGCAAGATAAGGTACCAGAGACTGAGCTCCTTTTTTTTTTTTGACCTAAACTGCCAATCATTCAAATTCTACTGCAGAGAGTGCAATACAATGGACTGGCCATGTTGTCCAAATACCAAACATATATTTCTCGAAAAGTCTTTTACACAAGGCAAACACTTAGACAAAGGTCAAAAGAAGGATATAAGGGCACTCTACAAGTTCCTTTCAAGAACTTCAGTATTAATTGTGAGACATAAAAGACACTGGTACAGGAAGATCCAGAACTACATACTTGCATCAAAGTAGATGCTGTGTTCTATAAGTAAAGCACAGCAATGTGAGATGTGCAGATTTAGAGACGTGTCCATCTCATTTGTTCATATGGGCTATTTGTGCCCAGGATGTGGAAGAGCCTTCCAAGCTTATATTGGTCTGATCAGCCAGTCAGAAACACTGTACATTGACTCCAACACAGTGGAATCATTTTGGTCTTCTTCAAGTATGAAAGAAAACAATCACAAGTGGGGCTAAGTTAAGAAGGGCTTCAAATGCCAGAGAATTTGGTATTTTATCCTGGAGGCAATAGGAAGCCACTACTATTTATTGAATAGACAGGGTGACATGACTGGATCTGAATTTTAGGAAAATCACTCTAATGGTTGAATCAAGGATAGTTGGAGTAGAAAAATACTTGAAGCGGGAAAACTCACCAGTAAGCTATTGCAATAGTCCAGGTGTGAAGTGAGTAGAAGCAATGTCAAAGAGAAAAGGGGGCACATTTAAGAGATTTTGCAGAGGTGAAATCCACAGGCTTTTACAACACATTGGATATGGGGGAGTGAAAGAAAGGGAAGAGTCCTGCATGATTCCTGGGTTGTTAGCTTAAAGGACAGGGAAGACAGTATTACACTCTACAATAATAGGAAATAAGGGGACAGGGTCATAGGGGGAAAATGAGTTCAGTTTTGGATATACTGAGTTTAAGATATCTTCTTAAAGGCAGTTGGAGATGCAAGATTTGCCTTGTCCTAATTGCTGGAATTTTTGAGTTTATCAAACACTAGATTTCTACATCATTTACTTTTGTATACTGTATATTCCACTGTATTCCAGTGTATTGTTCCACTGACCAAACTCTATTTCTTACCCAGTATCAAATTGTTTTGATGAATACAGCTTTGTGGTATAGCTTGAGATCCAATACTACTAATCCCCTTTTCTTTTCAGTTTTTTTTTCATTGATTCCCTTGATATTCTTGATCTTTCATTCCTCCAGATAAATTTTTTTATGATTTTTCCAATCTCAACTGAGTAGATGCCCAACAATTGGAGAATGGCTGAATAAATTGTGGCATATGAATATTATGGAATATTACTGTTCTGTAAGAAATGACCAGCAGGATGATTTCAGAAAGGCCTGCAGAGACTTACATGAACTGATGCTAAATGAAGTGAATAGAATCAAAAGAACATTATACACAGCAACAAGAAGATTATATGATGATCAACTCTGATGGACCTGGTCATCTTCTCCAATGAGATGAACCAAATCAGTTCCAAAGGAACAGTAATGAACTGAACCAGCTACACCCAGAGAAAGAACTCTGGGAGATGACTAAGAACCATTACATTGAATTCCCAATCCCTCTATTTTTGCCTGCCTGCATTTTGGATTTCTTTCACAGGCTAATTGTACAATATTTCAGAGTCCAATTCTTTTTGTACAGCAAAATAATGGTTTGGTCATGTATACTTATTGTGTATCTAATTTATACTTTAATATATTTAACATCTACTGTCATCCTGCCATCTAGCGGAGTGGGTAGGGGGAAGGAGGGGAAAAATTGGAACAAAAGGTTTGGCAATTGTCAATGCTGTAAAATTACCCATACATATAACTTGTAAATAAAAAGCTATTAAAGTTGAAAAAATAAAACAAAAAATTAAAATTAAAAAAATGATTTTTCCAATCTCAATAAAGTAATTTTTTGGTAATTTGATTAGTATGGTATTGAATAAGTAAATTAATTTGAGTAATATTGTCATTTTTATTATATTGGCTCAGCCTACACATAAGAAATTAACATTTTCCCAATTATTTAGATCTGTCTTTATTTGTGTAAAGGATTTTCTGTGTGTTCATATCCTATCTATGGGTATCAGCAGGTAGACTTCCAAATATTTTATACTTTCTGCAGTTATTTTAAATGGAATTTTCCTTTCTATCTCTTCCTTCTGGGTTTTGTTGGTAATATACAGAAGTGCTGATGACATATAAGTTTATTTTATATTTTGTAACTCTGATAAAGTTGTTTATTATTTTGATTAGCCTTTTAATTGATCTTTTGTTGCTGTTCAGTCATTTTTCAGTCATGTCTGACTCTTTGTGACCCCATTTGGTCTTTTTTTTTTTTTTTGGGCAAAGATACTAGAATGATTTACCATTTCCTTCTGCAACTCAGAAGATGTAGATGAGAAAACTGAAGCAAACAGGGTTAAGTGACTTGCCCAGGGTTATACAGCTAATAAGTGTCTGAAGCTGGACTTGAACTCAGGAGAATGAGTCTTCATGACTTCAGGCTCAGTAATCTATCCACTATACCATTTAGCTATCCCAGTTTGATCCCAGTAGGATTCTCTAAGTAAACCATCATATCAGCTGCAAAATGACAATTTTATTTTCTCATTCCTGATGCTTATACCTTTAATATCTTTTTCTGTCTTATAGCTAGGATTTCAAGTACAATATTTAATAGAAATTGTGATAATAGATACTTGCTTCATTTCAATTTCTTTAAGATATGACTATTTAAAGATTCTATTTATATATTCCTTTAATCTGAACAATTTATATTTTTGTAAATATTTTATCCATTTAATTAAAGTAATCAGCTTTATTGGCACATAGTTGAATAAAATAGTTTTTATTTCATTTGCTTTTATTGATAATTGCTTTTATTTCATCTTCAGGGTTTGTGAATTTACTTTTTTTCCATTTTTGAAAACCATTTCCATTGGTTTTCTTCTTTTAAAAAATCAAATGTATTTTATTTTATTTTTTGTCTAAAACTGGCCTCTAGTTTTATTTATTAGTTCAATGGATTTTTTTTTTTAACTTTCAATTTTGTTAAGCTCTTTTTTGATTTTCAGGATTTCTGTTTTGTGCTTAATTGTGTATTTTAAATATATTGTTTTTCTATTTTTTTAGTTGTATGCCCAGTTCATTGATCTGCTTTTTCCCATATTGATAAGACTTTAGGAATTAAAAAAAAATTCCTCTAAGTACTACTTTGGCTATAGGCCTTATTGTCTTTTTGTTTTCATTATTTTTATTTAATGAAATCACTGATTGTATCTATGACATGTTCCTTGACCTGTCCATTCTTTAAGATCATTATTAAGCTTCCAATTAATTTTTAATCTATACTTTAAAACTCCTTTATTGAATGTAACTTTTACTGCAACATTGTCAGAAAAAAGATATGTTTAACATTTCTATTTTTCTGTATTTGTGAATTTTTATGCCCTAATATAGTCAATTTTTGTGAAGAATTCATGTACAGCTGAGAAGCAGATATATTACTTTCTATTCCTCAATATTCTCCACAGATCTATTATATCTGACTTTTCTAAAATTTTATTCATCCCCTTAACTTCTTATTTTATGGTTGGATTTATCCAGATTTGAGAAAAATAAATTGAGGTCCCCACTTATTATAGTTTTGCTGTCTATTTCCTTCTTTAACTTCTTTAATTTATCTTTTAAGAATTTAGATATTATGTCACTTGGTTCTTATGTTCAGTACTGATCCTAATTAATTGTCTAGAGTACCTATTTAGTAAGATGAGTTTCCATGTTTATCTCTTAGATCAGACATCATGATCGCCACCCCTACTTGCATAAGAGATTTTGCTTTAGCCCCTTATTTGAACTCCATGTGTATTTTCTATTTTAAATGTGTTTCTTATAAACACTATATTATTAGATTCAGGTTTCTTCCATTTATTGAGTGAATTCATGCCATGCACATATTCAGTTATGACTACTAACTGTGTATTTCCCTCTATCCTATTCTCTTTCCCTTGTTTAAGAATCCGGTTTGCTTCTAACCCATGCTACTTCATATTATCTTTCCTATCTTTCTCTTAACTACTTTCCTTCCTACTTTCCTATAGAGTAAGATGAATTTTTGTACCTAACCATATATATGTATATTTTTCCTTTCTTGAATCAGTTCAAACAACAGTGAAGTTTAAGTGCTATCCACTCCTATTTTTTAAAGTCTTCCTTTTGTGTCCCATTTATTTGAGATCATTTTCTATATTCTTTCTCCTCTTCCTTCTTTCATCTACAAGTACACTCTTCTTCCTCATCCTTCCATTCTTCTGTTGAGAGCATCTAAACATAATAGAATTACAGGCTCTCTAATGAAATTTCTAAGACTCTTGGTGATGATAAAGTTGTGAAGGACTATATTATCATCTCCCTATATAATAATGTAAACAATTTTTTAGTCCCTATGATTTTGTCACTCATTTATCTGTTCATGTTTCTCTTAAGTCCTATGTTTCAATATAATATTGAAATTAGTTTAATATTTTACACTGGTATTTCCATAAGAAATGCTTTAGAGTCCTTACTTTATTAAATATCCATTTTTCCCTTGGAAGATTATATTCAGTTATGTTAAGTAGATTACTCTTGGTTGTAATCATAACTTCTTCACCTTCTGGAATATCATATTACAAGTCATCCAGTTCTTCCTACACACAGCTGACAAAGTGATTTTCCTTAAGTACAAACCTGAACATGAGATTCTCTAATTCAATCAACTCCAATGACTTCCTATTGCCTCTAGGATAAAATAAAAACCCTTCAACTTAGTTTTTATAGGCATTCATAACAACTTACTTTTCAGCCTTATTGGATATTATTCTCTCCCCTAAATGGTAACTTTTCCCCAGCCAAAATGGTCTTCTCTTTATTCCTCACACAAGACACTACACCTTCGTCTTTACATTGGTCATCCCTTGTGCCTGGAATGTACTCTCTCCTTACTTCAGTTAGATAAGAGTCCCTCTTTTCCTTTAAGACACTGATCAATCACCATCTTCTAAATCACCCCAACTCCTAGTATTCTTCCTCCAAAACTACCTTATATTTAACTATTTTGCATATATTTAACTATTTGTGTGTATATATATATAACATAGCAAGTTAGGGATAGAGTTGAGACTACATACTAGATCTCTACTACACCATGGGCCTCACCAAAATGTAATTCAGGAGAGAGTCAATGAAGAAAGAGTAGCAGTGAAGTACAGAGATGGGGAAGCCTACCCAAGAGAGAAACCAAAGGAGAAATGACATGGAAGGAAGTGAACTCATCCTTCACAGTGTAGCCCAGATTGCCCATGCTTCCAGAAATTACCGAAACTTGGGCCATGTGAAAGTCTGCAGAAAGCACTTGTGGAAAAAGGTTATTATGAATAGCATTTTACAGGAGAATGTTCTTGTCACTGAGTGGAAGTATACAGAATTGTTTAAAAAGTAATATAACATTTATTCTGGATGATTAAACATTTCAAGAGATTAAAGGAACCAGCAAAAAGTCTAAATCTCACCAAATCTTTGCTCCCTTACAAATATTTGCCTTAAATAGCATATTAAAATCCAACTATCTGAATGCCTGTGTTGTTTGTATCTATGAAAGGTGTTAGAAAACAAATACAGGAATGTGACTGTTCTTCCTCATTTGGAAGCCCCAAGAAAAGCTCTAAGGAATTCTATTCCATTATATTACTGTTCCATCTGTGTAGTTCCTGATTTTATGTATCTGATATATTGAGATGCTGAATTAATGAATAAATATTTAAGTGTCTACTATATGCTAGGCACAGCACAAAGCACTGGGAATCAAATGTTAAACTCGCTATTTGGAAGTCAAAGTCTTTCACAACCTGGGTGTATCCAACCTTTCCAGTCTTCTTACATCTTACTCCTCCTCTACTCCCCCCTCACATACTACCTTGTATTCTGCAATCCAGTAACACTGGCCTCCTTGCTCTTCCTTCACAAGACATTTTTTCTCCTTGACTCTGGACATTTTCACTAACTCTCTTCCATACCTGGAATTCTCTCATCCTTTTTTTCTCCTGATTTTCCTGAATTCCTTCAAGTCCCAGCTATCATCCCAGCTTTTTCTACAAAATATCTTTCCTGTTCCTGTCAACCCTACCCTAGTGCCTTCGCTTTGGTGATTCTCTTATGTTTATTGATTATATAGCTTGTTTGTGCTTAGAGGCTTTCATATTGTTTCCCTCATTGTTAGACTGTGAGATCCTTGGCTATCTTTTGCCTTTTTTTGCATCCCCAGTCTTTAGTAGAGTGCTTGGAACATAGTAGGAATTCAATAAATGCTCATTGCCTTACACACACACACACACACACACACACACACACACACACACACAGGTGTGTGTGTATGTGTGTGTGTATATATATACATATATATATATACATATATATATATATATATATACATATATACACATACATATACACATATATGAATATGTGTATCTTTAAGATGACTGAGAGCCACTGATGTTTATTGAGTAAGGGGAGGTAACATGCTCAGACTTACATTTTAGGAAAATTGGTTTGAAAGCAAAGTGGATGATGGTCTGGACTGAAAAGAGATGTTAGGAAAGGAGACAAATTAGAAAGAGACACACAATAATGTGAAGTGATGAAGATCTGCGCAAAAGTGGTGGCAATATCAAGAGAGAAGGGGGTATATACAAGAGGAGTTGTGAAAGTAAAATCCATAGTATTTGACAACTGTGTTTTTCCACCAGCTGTGCTCCTTGGACTTGGACTCTATCACCATTATGCTTACATGAAACCTCTTCACCACTAAATTCATCATGTTTTGAGATTGCATCAGTTTTGGTATTTAGAGCTCTTTCAGTACCATCAGCACCCTCTGCTCCTGTAATTGGAGGGCTGGAAAGGTGGAGCAAAGAAACCCTCCCAAAATTTTCATTTAAAGAAGGTTCACATTATCAAACTGTGCAAATCCACAGTTTTACTGTGTTACTAATGGGCTTATATCCCAAAGAGATACTAAAGAAGGGAAAGGGACCCAGATGTGCCAAAATGTTTGTGGCAGCTCTCTTTGTAGTGGCTAGAAACTGGAAACTGAGTGGCTGCCCATCAGTTGGGAATGGCTGAATAAATTGTGGTATATGAATGTTATGGAATATCATTGTTCTGTAAGAACCTGGAGAGACTTACATGAAGTGATGCTAAGTGAAATGAGCAGAACCAGGAGATCATGGTGCATGGCAAAAAAAAAAAAAATTATGTGATGATAAACTCTGATGGATGTGGCTCTTTCCAACAATGAGACGACTGATGCCAGTTCTAATGGTCTTGTGATCAAAAAAGCCATCTACATCCAGAGAGAGGTCTGTGGGAGTGTGGTTCACAACATAGCATTTTCATTCTTTCTGTTGGCATTTGCTTGCATTTTCTTTCTTATTTTTTTGTTTTGATTTGATTTTTCTTGTGCAGCAAAATAATTGTAGAAATATGTATGCATATACTGGATTTAACATATATTTCTACCATGTTTAACATAAAAAAATAAAAAATAAAGAGGGCTCACAGTCCAGCCAATTCCTCCTTTCAAACCAGCTACAGTCCTTGGCCTGGAATTTACCATACCCCAAGTGCCTGCTACTTTTTTCCTGCACCCTCCCCTTTTCAGCTTTCATTTGTTGTCTTCTTCTATTAGACTAAGTTCTTTGAAGGTAGGAACTGTCTTTCTTATTTGTGTCACTAGCAGAGTGCTTGGCTCATAGTAGATGCTTGATAAATGTTTACTGCTGACTGTACTCTAGGAAGATTACTATGATAGCTGAGTGGAAAATGGATTGGAGAGGGGAGAGACCAGCCACTAGACTATTGCAATAATACAGGAGTGAGATAATGAGAGTCTGCATCAGGTAGTGGTAATGTCAGAGGAGAAAAAGGGGCGTATACAAGAGATGTTACAGAGGTGAAATCAATAGGCCTTTGCAACAGATTAGATATTGTGGGTGGGGAGGGAGAGTGAGGAGTTGAGGATGGCATCTAGGTTGTAAGCATGAGTGACGGGGAGCAAGGTGATGATCTTGAAAGTGATATAGATGTTTGGAAATGGGGAAGTTTTGGGAGAGGAATTATTAAGTTTAGTTCTGGACATATCTACTAGACATGTCTAAAGTCTCCCAGGCATCCAGTTTGGAATGTCTAATAGGCAGATGGACATGTAAGACTAGAGGTTAAGGGTAGATAAATAGATCTGAGCATAGAGATAACAATTAAATGCATGGGAGTCAATGATATCACTAGTTTTTTAAAAAATAAATTTTCATTTATGTTTTTACATCATCATAATTATCTCCAATATTTTTTCTCTTTCTCTCAAAATCATTCCATAAAACAAATAGTATTTGTGTGTGTGTGTACGTGTGTGTGTGTATGTGTGTGTATGTGTGTGTGGTAATTGAAGTTAAGTGAGTTGCTTGGGGTCACATAGACAAATAGTATTTTAAAGACAAAACAGGGAGGAGAAGGAAAAAAATCATCATAACAGATCAATACATTTAAATAATCCTCAAAAAATGTGCAATGCATAACATTTGTAGAATCCCCACCTCCAGAAAGAAGTATATTCCGAATGTGCTCTCATATCCCTTCATTTGAGTCATGCTGAGATCACCAATACTAAATGAAAAGTATAAAGGGAGAAGACAGGGAGGCAGGGAGGCTTAGAATAGAGTCCTGGGGGACACTCACCTTTAATGGAGGTGACTCAGATGAAGATTCAGCAAAGGAGATGGAGAAGGAGCAGTTAGAAGGCAGGAGGAGAACCAGTGTCCTGAAACCTGGCGAAAAGAGAGCGCATGGAAAAGAGGGATGATGAACAGAGTTAAAGACTGCAAAAAGGTTGAAAAGGAAGAAGATTGAAAAGGGGGCATTGAATTTGGCAAATAAATCAATGAAAACTTTGGAAAGAAGTTTTTCAGTTGAAGATGAAGTCAGAAGCTGGACTATAGAGAGCTTTAAAAAGTTAGTAAGAGGAAAACAAATAGAAGTATCTGTTGTAGACTGTTTTAGACTGCCATGAAAGGGAGAAGACACATGCAACATTAGTCAGTGGTGATGGACCGATCAAGCAAGGGTTATTTGAGGAATATGTTTGTAGGCAGTAGGAAGAAGACCTATAGATGAGAAGAGATTGAAAAGAAGGGAAAGAGTGGGGATGCATAAGTAGTCTGCTGTTGAATACAGGATGGAAAGGTATCACTTGCACATGGAGGGGGAATCTGCCCTGACAAGGATAAGGGCTACCTCTTTATTCAAGACAAAGGTGAAGAAGGACATGGTGGCAGAAGTCAGCTAGGTGATATGAGATGAAAAGTGGAAGAGAGGTTTTCAGTGGAGAGGGTAGGGGGAGCCATGAATGGTTTGAATATGGATAAATAGGTTTGGAAAACTTATGGTGAGTGGGACAGAGAATTATTTAGGTAGGTATAAAAGGATTGTTGTCCACAGTGAAGAGTTTACAAAGTATAAATTTAGGGAGGACCCAGTCATCATAATTTCATCATTTTCTGCAGCTTTGTTTAGCATGTGAATGAGAGCAAAAGCAGCAGATGGTGGGAATAATCCAAAACTGAGTTTGGCAGCACAAGATCGGCAAAACAGTAAAGGGACAAGGGACTCAAAGAAGACGACAATGTAAAGATGAACCAGTTCACTGAAGGGTCAGATAGAGTAGAGAGGAAAGTGTAGTTAGTACAAGAATGATGGTCTGAGAAAGAACTAGGGACTTAAAGGATTACAGATCACAGTGAGGATAAAGAATAGGACAGAGGATGGAAAAGCTGAGGAAGAGGTGGTGTGACAATAGATTTTGATAAGGTAAGAGTATTTCAGAGTTTGCATAAATGGAAGTGGTTCATTTGTGAGGGTTGGCAAAAGCAAAAGTATGACCATCTTATGTACAGCTGGGGTGTGGAAGAGTATCTCCTGTAAAATGAGTAAACTGAGGAGCTGGGAGGTGAAGGGATTTGGCGGGGTATCAAAATGTATGCTGATGGCTTTTAGTACAAGGAGCAGGAGTCATAGAGGAAAGAACACAGGTGTTGAACTTACTGAGAAGACGGGGAGCATCCTGGAGGCTGGCTGACAATAGCTACCAGAATTTTCACCTGGGTGGTATACATAGATTGAATAAACTTCAAATTAGGAGTGGTTATGGAGTGATGGTAAGCTTGTAATTAATAATGGGAGCAAGGAGTATCCCAACTCTGCCACTTCAATCAGTGGGGGATTGGGTATAAGTACAATCAGTGCTAGAAAAGAAGGCTGGGTCATCAAGAGGGAACCAGGTCTTAGTGAGAACCAAAAGGTGGAAGGAGTGGGAAAAGAAACGATTTAAGATGAAATCAAGCTTGTTATCAATGGAGTATGCATTCCAGTAGCTTCAAAGTTAGATATTGTGTGTGTGTGGGGGGGTTGGATTGGATTGAGGGGTATAGGGATAAGGGAACTGGCAGTAGTGGGGAGAGAATTGGGTTTAAGTGATGATATTGGGGGAGTTTGCATACCCAGATAGGGACTTCATAGCTAGTGGAGAATTTGTTAATCATTTAGAAAAGAGTTCAGATAGGTTATCAATACTCTTAGGGGTTTGGCCTCAGGGTGAGAGTCTCTCAGAGCCTTAGGCAGTTCAGGTCAGGGGTCAACTGGAGGAAACTAAAGGAAAAGTATTACTTCCGAAGACTGGAGACCAGGTGGGAGACCTGGCACAATGAGGCCTTTCTCCTCTTCCTGCATAAGGCAAGAGATTAGGCAGGGAATTTGGCATAAAGGGAATAGCATTTTCCCCCCTTACTGAAAAAGGCAGACACTAGTATACAATACTGTGTGAGAAATCTGTGTGTGCATAGTCATTCATACATACATACATACATGAATACACATACACAGAGAGAAAAATGTATAAATCCATAATTATTGTAAATATACAGTATATATATGACATACACACATATACAGATGTGTATATTATATATGTGTGCATGTGTGTTACACTCAAAACAATTTATCTAATTAATTCAGGAGGTCCCTTCAGTGACACAGATCAAATCACACCTACATCTGCCAACCTTGGGGTGACTTCTAGCTCTATTGTCCCCCAAAAGGATCTTCTTTGAACTTGCCCATTTTTTCATCTCGTCATGCAATTCCTTGATAATATTCTTTACTTTGGCTCTTTTTCAGTGTTCACTTTCTATTATGTATTTCAGCCTGCTCACACCTACCGATACAATATTTCATTCTTCTTGGTGTGAATTTTCATCTTTAGTTCTTCATAGGCAGTGGTCCAGGTCTCACTATAATATAGCAACACTGGGAAAATATTAGTATTGAAAAGATGTGCTTTTCCTTTCATGGGAAGTTGGACATAAGTAAAACAGCTTGGCAGATTCCTAAAAGCAAATCTAGCTCACTCTCCTCTGACTTTTCAAGTCTGAATGGAGCTCATTGTTCATCTGTGCTATCCTAGATATACACACTGTTGGTCAAGTTCTATAGAGTGCCCATCTAATATGTACTTGAAGATCTATATTGACAAAGTTCTGAGTGAGAAAGCTATTACACTATACATCTATTTTACCTTCCAATGAAGTTGCCAAATAATTTAATTGATATAACTATTTCAACTCTGAAAAGTAGTTAAAGTAACATTTTATCCTGTTATTTATTGCCTTTGCTCTTTGGAACAGTTATTTTCAGTTCATCAAGGCATTTAGTACTGAGTCAGCTGGTCCCTCAAAGTTTTCAGGGGCACTATGAGAAGTTTTCAGTGGCAGAACCACTTCAACCAAAAGATATGATAAGTTGACTGGGAGAGGTCTCATCTAGGAGGTAATGTGCTGTAGCAAATCACAACATGTGCTCCCCTCTCCAACATGTTTACCTAGGAGTAATGGGATGAAAATGAGTATCACAGTTAACCAGAAGAGGAAAAAGTCATGAAAGAACAGCCAGGGGTACGAGAGAAGAGAGAAAACAAAAGAAGGAAGATGTAGATTCACTGGCTTTGTCTTGCTGACAGGGAAATTTTAAGGATTGAGTAAATTTATGTGAACCTCAGATCTATTTTAGTACCATCTAAAGGAATCACTGGCTTCTGACCATGTCACTTACCTACTCAATAAACTACAGTGGCTCCATATACCTCTAGGATCAAAAATAAAAATCCTCTTTTTGGAATTAAAAGCCCCTTAAAACCAAATCCTAACCACCTTTCCAGCCTCATTAACCATTTCTCTTCTTCACATATACTATGACCCAAGCAAAATGGCTTTATTGTTCATACAAGGCATTCCACCTCTTATCTTGATGCTGTCTCCCCTGTCTGAAATTTGCTTCATATTCATCTCTGCCTCTTACAATTCCCTAGTTTCCTTTAAGGCTCAGATCAAATTGTGGAGCTTCAATAGAAACTCTTTCTTGATCTCCCAACTACTACCACCACCACTACTACAACAACAGCTACTACTAGTAGTACTTATTATTATTATTACTATTATAGCTAGCATTTATATAGCACTTTAAAGTTTGTAAAACACCTTTTACAAATTATTTCATTTGATTATAACAACCTGATGAGGTAGATATTATCTCCTTTTTATAAATGATGAAACTAAGACTAAAAGATATTAAGAGACTTGGCCAGAGTCAATAGCTAATGACTGTGTGAGGCACAATTTGAACTCATGTCTTCTTGACGCCAAGTCTATTGCTCTATCCATTTGCCACCTGGCTGCTTTTAAGTTATATTGGACCAATTTTACATAATTATAAATCTTTAGATTAGCTCCCCCAGCAAGACCATAAACTTCTTGAGAGCAAACAGTGCTTCACTTTGGCTTTTGTATTGCCAGCATCTAGCACAGTACCTGGTATATAATAGGTGCTTACTAAATGCTTGCTGACTGAACACTTCCCTGTACCAGCTGGATTACTGCTATAAGTGGCTCCCAAAGCTATGGGCCCTGAAACAATCACCCCAACTCTTCCTATCCCAGAGACCATCCTGCTTCTGACCACCATTCTGCTGCCACCAATGGGGCTATCACAAAGATTCGCAATAGTCCCATGGAACTAACTGTGGACTCAAAGTCAGAAAACATAGGGTCACGTCCCATCACTGCCTTTGACTATCCACGTCATCTTAGCCAAGTCACTTAACCTCTCAACCTCAGTTTCCTCAGCCATAAAATGTGGGATTTGGATGAGATGATATCTCTAATGATATTTGTGAGGAGCTAGAATCAGTTTGACTTCTTTATCTATACTTAGAATGTCTTTGATTAACTATTTTACTTGTAAGTCATTTGATCTTACACAGGTCATCTCCCTTCTTGGGTCTCAGTGCCCTCCTTTATAAAATGGGGGATATATTTAAGGTCCATTCTCCCTCTGAATTCTAAGAACTTTTAGTAGAATGAGATAGAATTGGATATTGCATCTTTCTGTTTGTTGTATCGGGGGAAAGATTACTTATCTCCAATCTTTCTTGGAATAAGTCAATAAATCAATGTCATAGTTATGTAGTTTTGTTGCAATGAATATTCCTTTCATTGACACAGATCGCATCTACTCTAGGAATTAGTAGATACTTTTGGGGAATTGTTGTGGGTGACAATTTCATCCCTCTATGGTCAACTGATGAAGCTCTCTGACCTTCCCTAAGCTGGTTCTTGGGCAACAGACATACTGTTCATCATAGTGTACATACTAGAAGTCTTTCCAGCCTGATAAGACCCGCCACAGATCCTACTTCACTGACACAACCTTTGATAACTCATGGTCGCTTCTATTCATGGGGCAGCATCAGAGGATGGTTTAGTGGAAGTTTCTTGGTTACACTGGCCAAAATACTGAAAGGGGAACAATTCCTAAAAGCAATCTGACTATATTTTTAAAGGAATTACATGCCCTATTATATGATTGTATAATGCCAAAGCAGTTCTGGATCCAGAGAATGGTGTCTTCCAGACTCTGGCTGCTGTTCTCTGGAAGACTGGCCATGTCTGAAATTCTCTCCCCCCTGATCCTCTGGAATTCATCACTGCGACTCAATTGCCTTCTCACCCTACAACTTCCTTTGTACCTGGGACTTCTCACTCTGGAACAGTCTTCAGTCATCCCATCTCCTATCTTCCATTGAAGTCCTGAGTTCTGAGTCTTCTATTTTAGGGATGAGCCATTTCCTTCCTAGCTGTGCTTCTGATTCTGAATTTCTTCATCAGGCCCCAACCTAGGGACCTTGCCCTACCCTCCATTCTTCTCCCATTCTCCTTCTCTCCTTTTCTACCTTCCCTTTTAAGCTACTTTTTAATGTGTTATCTTCCCCTGCTAGAACATAAATTCCTTAAATGAAGGGATTGTCTTTCTTTTGCTTGTATTTGTATTCCCAGTATTTAGCACAGTGATTGGCACATAGTAAAAGCTTAATAAACTATCTAATTATCTCTGCCTCTTGGTTTCCCTTAAGATTCAGCTCAAACTCTACCTTCTACAAAAGGCTTTTCCCAACTGTCCCCCTTACTCCTCTATCAATTACTAGTCCTCTCTGGGCTTACCTTCTATTCATATATAGATATATGTATGTGTGTGTATGTATATGTATACATATGTGTGTGAATATATATGTATATGTATGTATATAGCAAAATGCAAATGGGAGGAGATATGTGTATCTATAGAAAGAGAGGGAATATAAACAGAAGATAATTTCAGAGGGAAGGCAAAATGTATATGTATATATATCTATATCTATATCTATATCTATATACACACAAATATGTGTGTATATACATATATGTGTACATATATATTATGTAAATGGAAGGATGTATGTATATATACATATACAAATATGTATGTCTGCATATACATATATATGTGTGTGTTTTATATATATAGTATGTAAACAGAACGGTGTGTGAGTGCACATATGTGGGTACGTATGTGTATGCGTGTGGAAACAGCGCTTTAGACAAATGTTTGTTGACTAACTGGCTAACTTTGGCTAGAACTGACTTCCAGACTGATCTAGCAGTTAGAGGAGCTCTTCTTTCAGTCCATTGGAGGCACTCCATCCCCAGCACAGAAAGCACCAGGGCTCAGAGAAGAAAACTTCCTATGAGTGAGTTCCTGAGATAGCTCCCACCCTATAGAGGAGGCCTTTGCCCACAAACGACTTGTAGACATAGATGTGAGAGAACAATTCAAAGCAATGCAGTCTTTGAGGTAAGAGTCCAAGATAATACTATGTTGAACTCCAGAAAGATTTCCAGCTGTCACAGGGTTGTCTCCCTGGATACTAAAACAATGTCTCTCGGGAATTTTTCCCTATTTCTCAAACCTGGTTTCTTCTATCTGGAGATACAAAGAAAAAAAGAATTTTACATCTTGTCATGGGGAAAAAACTTGTAGACATAAATAGACACAAAATATAAATTAAATACAAGAGAATTTTGGATATAGGCTTTGACAGCTGAGAAAAATGGAAGGATGAATCTAAAATAAATTTCAAAGGAAGAATACTTTGTACCTGGATGGGAGAGATAGAGGCATATGGATAAAGGCCAAGGAGAAGGAAGAATAGACCCAGAAACATAAATAGACAAATCGATCAATCAATCCTGAAGAAATTGGGAAGGGAGATGGACTGAGGAAAAGTTGATGAATACTATTTGGGGCATGTTGAGATTGAAGCAACAGTGGGACATCGCAGCAGAGGACAGGTACTTGGAAAGGTAGAACTAGAGATGACTGCAGAAATGTTCAAATCTAATCTAGGCCCTTATACACCTTTGCCAGAGATTACCTCCAACAGTGACTCTGAGACAGCCTTAAATTATCTTGTGAAAGAACAGTTACAAGGTGATAAGCTCCCCTACTCATTTCCTTGCCCCTTGTGTAAATACTCAGCAAGTCACACTCTTATATCAATAGCCTTATCAACTGAATGAATGAATGATAAAGCACGCATATTATGTGCTAGACACTGAGGACATACAAAAAAGCAAGAGTGTCAATACCCTCAAAGAACTTCCATTCCCTTGAGGGAACTAACACATGAAGAGGAGAAACAAAGGGGAGAGTGAGTAATAAATAGGTGCCATGGCATGGTTTGGAAATAGCCAGGATATTATAGTTTTGAGAAAGATAACATAGAATTCACACCTATCAAAGCCTAGGATGGTCCTAGGGTCAAAGTCCAAGGTTCTAAATGGAAAGATATGAGTGAGTTGGGGAGGATAAGGATGATGGTCAGAGTACAGGGATATAACCAAGGAAATGTATAATCTGACAAGGAAGTGGGATGTTCAGGTAGTGGAAGCAAAGACTGTCTGATGAAAGAACCCCAAATATTCATTGGCACCTACAAAATGTTTTTTAAAAATGCCTCTAGGATTTTCTGTGAATGGACCAAAA
Organism: Antechinus flavipes; assembly: GCF_016432865.1. Lineage (NCBI taxonomy): Eukaryota > Metazoa > Chordata > Mammalia > Dasyuromorphia > Dasyuridae > Antechinus > Antechinus flavipes. Next base: position 62,737,001 of record NC_067404.1, on the reverse strand, counting down.
CTTCACAAGATGAGAAAGTATGGATGGGTTGTAATTTGTACTGATGGAGGAAATCCTTACAACAATGAGATCACAGATCCCTCAAAGCACTGAAGTTTATAAAAGAGATCTTTTGCCCTGGCTCCCCTGCAGGAATATTCACCAGTGTCTGTTAGAACCCAAAGGAAATTTAAAGGAGGGCCTAGATCTAGTGTGACTAATGTTCATGCAGAAAATGGGAGAAGAAAGCCCAGTTGTATATAGCGATAACAGTAAGTTCACACTAATCTGTCAATTATTTTGCCACAGTATTTTAGAGTGTAATTGACAGCTTAGATTCTGCTTCACTCTACCATTTGTACACTACTGTACATCATATAAACTAGGAAGTATAATGCCATCTGTTGAGTAATTATCAGTAATAAGCATTGAGTACTATGCATTTGTTGTCTATAACTAAAGAATCTAATTGTTTTTATGTTTGAATGAATGTAGCCTTATAAGCTTTATGAGAAGGAGAATATATTTTAAGTATCTTACAGGGAAGACAGTAAGTATCCTGGGATACATATGGAAGATAAGACTGTAGTCCTGATTTGTCATTACGCTGAGTGACATAGTCACATAGTCACTCGCCTTCTATGTGTCTCATTTTTCTGTGCTGTTAAATATGGAATTTCAGATATGAAATCTCGTGAGTCAATGAACAGAGGTTCCTGAAGCATGCTTTTGGTCTACTGTGGTACATCTGCCTGACTAACAAGAGGGACCATCTCTGCAATACCCATTAGCATCCATTTCAATAAATTCCTTCTGTAGTTGCTGCCAATATTTCTGTCATAAATAGATGCACATATAGAGCTTTTAGCTTAAAATTTTACCAAGTGGGTCAACTTTTTTGACCATTTGCTTTTCTAACTTGATGATAAAAAATAAGCAGGGTGGGAACATAGCCCAAAGGCTTTTATTTACTTATCATCTGCTAGCAAATGGGAAAGTTGTGTAACAAAATGACAGCATTTCCGATCAAAACTTCTCTGTTCTGGGGATGATTTCCCCTCTTGACATTACACACTTCATCTAATGGACTAGCTCTGCCTGCTCCTCATTTGCCTGATAAAATATGCTGCTGAAAAAACAAGAAACAGATCATTGCTCAACAGCAATTTTGTACTTCCTTGGATTTAGTGCACCCACAATAATGGGGGCCAATTGATGGATGGCCATGTGGCTCTTCATTGTACACTGGGAGTTTATGTCTATCTTCACATCTAACTCTTGCTCCATCAACCAGGCCAGAATGTATCAAAGCTGAAGCTTGGGAGATTTTCCTGTGCCCCAGTAGCTCTCATTAATTATGAGGCCCAGATAATTAAAATAATGCAGTTGCTCCTAGGCAAATCCAGCAACCAGGAGGCTTAGCAGCATTTGTGCCTGTCTGTTGCCATAGCTTTGTCTGTGGTATTCAAAGAAAGGCAGTTAGCAATCATTACTCTTTCCCCTCCAGAGCCAAGCCAACAGATTGCAAAACAAAAATAAGGCTAATACCAGTGATTCACTTTCTATCACTAGGCTCTTTAACCTTCTAGCTCTGAAGCTCGACACAGCCATAGCTGTGTCCACGTCAATGCAGAGGGAGTATGTACAGAGCATGTTGCTCCAAGAAGCAAAGCTGTATTATCCAAGTGCATCTTGACATTTTACCATTTATTCTCTCCCAGGCATTGACATCAGTCATGACAAGTTGAAACACAGCTAATCCTAGTGTCTGTGGGGATGGTTTCTGTATTACCTCTGAAAAGAGGGGAAAATGGAGGAAATATAATAAAATCTAAATGGCTAATGATAATTAGCTTATCTTGCATTTCCCATTTAAAAAAATACTACAGAAAAAAGAAATTCCTATATTGTTAAATTCTGCCTATTTCATTCCATTTTGAACACATCTGCTGCTAAGAAAACTATTCTAATAAATAGGTTCGTGAATTATTTGAACCTAACTATAAAGAATAATACTAATAATAGCTGATATTTATGAAGAGCTTTAAGGTTTGCAAAATACTTTACTTACACCATCAAATGTAAACCTTGTAACAACTCTATCAGGTAGATACAAAAGGTATTATTATCCCTATTTTACAGAGGAGGAAACTAAGACTCAGAAGACAGAAATGATTTACCTAAGTTTACATAGCTACTAAGTATAGGAACTAGGATTTGAATCCAAATCTCTTTAGATTACAAATTTATTACCAAGTAAAAACAATAAGAATTTCTTACATATTTATAATACTTTACAGCTTACAAACTGTACCACACCATAGAATGGAAAGAGCCTTGGACTACAATTCTAGCTCTACCACTTACCAGCTGTATAATCTTGGATATGCCTCTCAGAGTATGAAATTAGCCTGTATTTATTTTATGTACACTGTTACATGTTATCTCATGAGTATATGCTTTCTATCTTGACAGAATATAAGCTATATAATGGCAAATGCTTTTTAATTTTGTCTTCAATTATGTCTTTGTATCCTCAAGAGATTAGAGTAATATCTGTAACAAACAAAATAAACATTCATTGATTAAGCCTTAAGTTTTTTACTATAAATAAGGGATGAAAATACTTATGCCATCTATTTCATAGGGATGTTGTGAAGTTCAAGTCAGTCTAACACTCAATAATCATTTTTTCCATCTTAAAATAATTTTATTGATGTTTTCTGTTGCTTGCATTACCCTAGTATCCATGTATCCCTCCCCTTTCCCAAGAGCATCCTATAAGAAAAATAATATATTTTTAGAGAAAGAAAAAAGCATAATTGATAGATATACTGAAAAATTCCAAAAATATGTGCAATGTGTTAATAACACCTGTATATCTCTCATCTCCATGAAGGGATAGGTTCAGGTTGTCTTTTCACATTTCTTCATTTGAGTCCAATGTGATCTTTACAGTTTTGTAATATTTACTTTTGATTTTTTTTTGATGTGTCATTGTTGTATTGTTCTTTCTATTTACATTGTTGTAGCTATTGTATGTTTGTTGTCTTGGCTCTGCTTACTTCCCTCTGCATCAGTTCATAGAAATTTTTCCATGATTCTCTACATTTATCAAATATCATTCCTTTTACCATAGTAGTATTCCATTATATTCATACACGACAATTTGTTTAACCATTTCCCACTTGATGAACATCTATTTTGTTTCCAATTCTCAGCTATCACAAAAAGTGTTGCCACTAATATTTTGGGATATATAGGAACATTTTTCCTATCAATGGATTCCTTGGGATATAAACCTAGCAAAAGAGTCTCTGGTTCAAAGAGTATGGAGACTTTAATTATTTAGTTAGTTTATTTGTGTAATTTCAAATTGCTTTCCAAAATACTTATACCATCTCACAGTTCTACAAACAATGTATTATAATATTTCTCTTCCCACAACACCTCCATCATTGACTACTTTCATTTTTTAAGTTATTTTTGTCCATGTGCAGGACATGAGGTAAAATCTCAGATATGTCTTGATTTACATTTATCTTATTATTAGTGATTTTCAATATTCTTTCCTGTGTTTTTAAATACTTTGATATTCTTCTTTGGTGACCTTTTTGTTCATATCCTTTGATCATTTATTTCTTGGGGATTATTTTATATATTTGCATGTGTTGTATATTATGTTACATATAATATTATATATTTGTTTGTATATTATGTATTTATTATTTGTTTATATATCTTGGATTAAACCTTTATCAGAGAAATTTGATACAAAGCTTTTTTTCCCCCTTTGAACATTTCCCTTCTCATCCTAGATGATTTAATGTCTGTGCAGAAGCTTTTCAGTTTCAAGTAATTGAAATTAACTATTTTCTTTTGTAATAGCCTCTATCTCTTGTTTCATCTCTTATCCATAGTTCTGAAAGGTACATGATTTGTTTCACATCTATATTTTTAAAAGTACAATCTTTAATGTTAAGGTAACATATTTATTTAGAATGCATTGTAGAGTGTGATATAAGGCATTAGTCCAAACCTAATTTCTGCCAGACTGCTTTCCAGTTTTCCTAGGTTTTTAAAAATCAAACAGTGGGTTATTTATTTCTTATTTCTATTGTTTCTGAATATCCCTTGTCTAGTCAGTTCCATTTATCTATCTATTGCTTATTTAACCAACATCAGATGGGTTTGGTGACTGCTGCTTTATAATATAGTTTGAAGTTTGAAAGTCTCCTTCATCCATACTTCCTTTTATCATTTTAGATCTTTTGTTTTTTTCCAAATAGATGTTGTTTGCTATTTTACAAAATTCTAAAATATTCTCTTGGTAATTTGATTGGTATAGCATTAAAATGTAAATTAATTTTGGTAGTTCTGTCATTTTTATTATATTGGCAGAGCTTAGTAGTGAACACTGAATATTCCTCTAGCTATTTAGGGTGTTCTTTATTTCTTTAAAGAGTGCTTTGTAATTTAATCTGAACAAGTCTCTTTCTATTATTGCTTCTTGTGTTTTGTTATTATTACATAGAAATGCCATTGATTTTTGAGGATTTATTTTATAGCCTGCAACTTTGCTGAGGCTATTAATTGTCTCATTTAATATCTTTGCTGATTCTGTGGGGTTTTCCAAGTAAACCAAGATATCACCAGCAAACAGAGATAGTTTAGTTCCTCTTGATTATTCCTTTCTCTTCTCTTATTGCTATTGCTGGCATTTCAAGGTTTGAGAAGTTATGGGGATTGGAGAAAATGTCTAGTCTGCCACTGTGTTGCTTACATGACCGAGAACTTCAATAAGCATTTATTAGTGTTTAATATATGCCAGGCACTTTGCTAAAGGCTGGGGACACCAAAAATGCAAAAGATAATTCATGTTCCCAAGGAACTCATGGTCTAATGGGGAAGATGACATGTATAAACACATATATAAACAAGATATAAACATAGCAATTTGAAGAAAATCAATAGGAGGTAAATCTTATCATTAAGAGATTTGATGTGGAAGGTAAGATTTTAATTGAGCCTTGAAAGGAAGCCAGAGAAACCAGGATGCAGAGATGATAAAGAAGAGAATTCCAGGCATGTGGGACACCAGTGAAATGCCCAGAATTGGGAAATGGAGTATTTTGTTCAAGGAACAAGTAAAAGGCTGGTATCACTGGATCACAAAATTTATGGTGAGAAGTAAGGTGTAAGACAGGAAAAGTAGGAGAGTCTAGGGTCGGAAGAACTGGAACATTAGAGGATTTTTATCTATTTTATATTTGATCCTGGAAATGATGGGGAGCAATGTCATCTAATGAATGGGGGGAGAGGGTGATACTGGTTAGACTTGTACTTTAAAACATCAATATGATAGCTGAGTGAAGGATGAACTGGACTGAGTAGAAATTTAAGAAAAGCAGACTGGAAGACTATTTGCAATAGTGAAAGTATGAGGTGATAAGGTCCTACATCAAGTGGCATAAATCATATAATACTACATCAAGTGTGAGTTTAAGTTAATACCTCTTTTGATCCAGATTGGAAATTTGGAATAAACTGAGGCTCAGGGAAATAAAGGGACTTGCTCCAAGTATAGCTATCAATAAGTGGTTCAGTTAGGACGAAAAATAATGTCATTTTAAATTATTTTTTGTAATTATTTTTTCCAATTATGTGTAAAGATAGTTTTCAACAATTCTTTTTGTAGGATTTTGAGTTTCAAATGTTTCTCCCTTCTTTCCCTCCCCCTCCCCAAGAGAACAAGGAATATGATATAGGTTATACATGTAAAATCATGTTAAACATATTTTCATATTAGTCATATTGTGAAAGAAGAATAAGAAAAAAGGGAAAAAACTATTTAAAAGGTGAAAATAATATGATTCAACCTGCATTTAGATTCTTTCTCTGAATGTGGATGGTGTTTTCCATCACAGGCCCAAAAGTGATGTCTTTTAATTCCTGATACAATTCTTTTGCCACACTATACCATACTGTTTATTGAAACAGAGGTTAATTTTTAAAAACCATTTTAAGTTTCTATATCTAAGTATATAATGTGATAATTTAAAACTGTTGTGTTATAAATTAGGCTCACAATATTCACTGATATAGCTATAGAGAGGAGGTAGAGTTGAGTGACCTCCATAGAACAGACCAGGCAAATTGCTTTAATACTGGGTAGAATCTGCATGGAAAACAGAACCTTTTGGCTATGCTCAACATATACCAGTACTAAAAATGCTCTATTTTGAGAAGGTATGACAAAGATTTCCTCAATCTCTGTGCAAATAGGGCTAAAAGTTTCTTATGATACTTATTGAAGATATTAAAGTATTATTCTACAGTTCTGGCAAACCCTCGAGTTAGCACATTCATTTCCATGATAAAGATCTGTATTTTCATCCTGAGGATTAAAGATTCTCTATTACAAGCAGCAGGCAACAGGAAATTCAGCTTAGTAGACAAGATTGGGGCAGCTGTAGCAAGGTCTGGAGGGGTAACAGGAAGGAATCAAAAAATCAGAGTTGAGACAGGAGTACCTGGTAGGTCATTTTTGTGTATAAAAATCACTTCATTTCTTTAAGCCTCCATTACCTCATCTGCAAAATGACAGGGTTGAGCTAGACGAACTCTAAAGTCTTCCATCTCTATGATTTATGGTCCAAAGAAGCAATGACATCCAGATTAGCTGTGCCAGAATGAGGTAAACAAACTAAAGATAGGCAGGTATGATAGAAAGGTGTTTCAGGTAGTTCTTCCTGTTCCTGCCTTTATTTGACTTTTTAGGCCTCCTCAGGGTGAGACGACAGTGCCCTTTTTGGGCTTTGGCAGCAACTTCTTCCTTTTTGACCTTTCTCCACCCACAATTTAATACCCAGTATTCAGACTTGATAACAGTCAGTGATAGACAACCCTTTTTAAAGACTGATCTAAATCTTAAACTGTGGGTTTATGGGATCTCAAAACTGAATGGGGGGGCACAAAATTATGATTTATTATTAGTAAATTTTTCATTTGTATCCTATTTTATATACTTATATACCCAGGGTTACATAGAAATTTCTTGGGTAAAAAGTGGTTGGTGTGAAAAAAATTTCAGAAGCCTTGATCTAGAGAACTGAAAAGGAAAACAACCAAAAACAACCTGATAAGAAGTGATCTTGACAGGTTGGCATAGACCTAAATCTAATAAAATAAAATTCAACAGAATTAAGTATAAAGTCTTAAACTTGGGTTCAAAAATGAAAGGAGAGACATGGCTAGACTATAGCTTGTCTAGAAAAAATCTGAAGGTGGTAGTGGACTGAAAGTTCAATATGAGCCAGCAGTATGATGTGGAAGCCCCCAAAGCTAACACTAACCTGGGCTGCATTAAGATAGGGCCAGCTTCCAGGAAGGAAATGATAGTCTCTATGTACTCTGCCCTACTCTGTTCAAAACATATCTGGAGAATTTTGTTTAGTCCGGGGCACCTCAGTTTAGCAACAACATTGATGGACTGGAGATCATACAGAAAAGGACAACCACAGCTTTAGAACTTTAAGGGCTTTAGTCTGTGTCATATGGAGATTAGTAGAAAGAATTGGGTATGTTTAGCCAAGAAAAGAGAAGATTTAGTGGGGACCTGATCTATTCTGTTTGGTTCTAAGGCTGCTTTTCTACTCCTTCTCTTAAGATCCCTAGTTTCCTTCAAAGTACAGCAGGCATCCAGAGAGTGAACCAGGAGCAATGGGTGGAAGTTGCAAAGATGTCAGTTTGAGCTGGATATCAAGAGAAACTTCCTAACAAGAGACCTGCCCCAAAGTGGAATGGGATACTTCAAGAAGTCCCACTGTAGGAAAGACTAGGCCATCAGGTATCAGCTCTGTTATATAGTAAAGATTCCTTGCAGCTATGAATGGACTCGAAGGTCCCTTCCGATTCTAAATTCTAAAATTATGCGATTCAGAGAGAATTAGTTCTCAACATTGCTTTTTCAGGGTATAGGTAATGTCAGAATTCTTGAATCAAAACTAAGGAGTCATTTAAATTCAGAATGTTGGTGAGTCAGCCAGGCTTAAAGCAATGAGTCAATCCTAGAGCATGAGAAACACCACCAGAGTTGCAGCAAGACCAGTATTTTGGTTCTAACTGTAGGCTAGGAAGCTAAAGCTTTTCATGAAAAAGTCTGAAATGTCTCCTTACTTCAGATCTCTCTTCTCTCCAATATATAGCTACCAAACTGAGATAGATATAGATATATACACACATATATGTATATGTATGTGTATATATACATACACACACATACACACAACCAGATCTGATCATGTCTTTCCCCTACTCAAAAATTTTTCTTGGCTTCCTAGTGCCTCTAGGATAAAATATAAAATTCTAAGTCTGAGTAATTAAAACCTTCCATAATGTGGCTCCCATCTACTTTTCCGGTCTTCTTTCTGCTTCCTACCCTTCACTCTCTTTTCTAGTTCATTTGGACTACTAGCTATTCCCCCACACACAGACACACATTTGCACACACATGCACATGTCTACATACACATACATACACACACCAACATCTCATCTCCTCAGACCTCTGTATTGATGTGCTCCTTCTCCACAGGGCTTCTTAGGATCTCTTGGTCACTTCAAAGCCCAACTCAGATGTTGTTTCCTACATGAGATCTTTCCTGTTGCCACCACTTGTTAATACACACTTCCTCTTGAAATTAGTTTGCCTGGCATTTAGGAGATGTTTAATACATGCTTGCTGACTGACAACTTTGTATATTCTTTGTATTTTCCTCTGAGCGTAGAGGGTATATCCTCTCCCCCCAGTAGAATCTGAAATCTCTAAGAGGGAAGAATTTTTTGTTTTTGCCCTTGTATACTTAGTGATTTAAACATGGTAGAGGTTCAATAAACTTTTGTTATACTGAATAATGCTGGAAGTTAGGAAGTCCCAGTTCTTCACATAGCAGATGTGCCTTGTGGCTGAGCTTCTTATGGTCAGGAGGGACTATGTACAGAAGTGATCATTTGCTAAGTGTCTACCCTAAGCTTAGGATGTATTTGGGGGATACTGGCTACTGGCCTTGAGAGGTGGAGAAGTAGGATAAGTTATAGAACTATAATTAGGGACTTCACTCACATCAAATCAAGTCACCATTTCTATTAGAACATCAAGTAATTTCTAAATCCCTGAAAATAGATAAGAAAATTGACACATGTTCATAAGTATGGACAACAGTTGATATGTCAAGTTGCTTATAAGTCTCATCTTGGTGATTCTACTGGTTTTTTTAAAGTACCTGATTGTATTTAATGAACCAGGCTGAGTTCACTGTATTAGACTTTTCCTTTTTCTGATTTTGTAATCCTCAGACACATATTCAAATATCACTTTTTTTATTCTCCCATTATAACTAGATTTACCACTGCATATATGATATTGAAAAGTGTGGCCAAATAGCCAATTAGGTGGATGAATCTAGGGGTGCACTTTTCTTCCATGCTGAAAAAGCATTTGACTGCAGTGAGAGGCTTATATCTGTTACAAAGGTTTAGCAAGTTTGGATCACCAATAATTTTCTTCCTTGGCTAAAACTTCTTTAATTCTAGAATGGTCTTTCAGCCAGCTTCTCAATCTAATAAATAGCTTCCCCCAAACCAGAGCACCCTCAAGGACTTATACTATCTTATTTCCCTGTATATACATAAGAGAACAATGAGCAAAGGATAAAATCATTTGCAATCCTGGGGGATTTAAGGAAACTGGATAATTCACAGGTTATGGTTAAAGACTAACAATATATTTATTGATCATTCTGAAAGATTTTTTTTTCATGGTGGCCCGATTTTTCTCAGTAATTGATTAGCATTTTTTATCTCAGGGTACAAGGTGACAGTGATACTGCCTCTGATTTATTCCTCTGCTTCAGGATTGGTTCCAAGATTTCTTTTTTCTCTTGGTGTCTCAAGAGAACAGTTTCTCATAATGCTGAGAGAAGATGAAGAGTTCAAGCATTTTCAGTTTAAAAAATGGCTAGGATGTTTACCTCCCTTATTAACAAAATCCACAGTGATGCAATCCATTAGGATCAACCACAGCAGACCCTGTGGATAAAAGTGAAAACTTTGAAAATAAACATGTCCCAAATAAATCATGTTTGTGACTCTACCTAGGGAAAATTCTGAATCAGCACATTTTCTACCATGCACTTATTTAAAGAGAAACAAACTCAATATAAACAAAGACAGAGCCATAGAATGTCTGCATTTGGGGGGCCCAGCTACCTTCATGTTATAAAGACTCTATTTAACACCTAAATTTGTTGTTTGTCACCCAGTGAATATAGATTGACTGAATGCCTGACGTGGCAAACCTATGCTCACCATTTCCATTCCTGTCCACACAGATAGACCACAGGCTTGTCCCTTTGAATCTGTCTGTGGTCTCTTGTTTAGTCCCTTACAGCTTGATAGAACTAGTCTGTTAGTTCAATTGTCAAATCTACTGCCAGGTTTCCTTGTTAGACCAGAGAGTAACAAAAATGGAACTAATTAAAATTAAACTCTTCATGAAATCTAGAGCTAGAAGAGACTCTTTGAGTCAGCTAGTCCAAACCCCTTATTTTACAGATAGGGGAGGAAAACAGTCACATGGATAGGATGTTGCAAAGCCAGGGTTCAAGACCAGATCTTTGGATTCTAAAGCTTTTGCTCTTACTATATGTATTATGCAGCATGCATACAATTAAAGTCAAATCAAATGTAAATGAATAACGTTTTATTCAGTTCTAACATTTCACTCAGTTCCTTGATATCAAGCACATTAGGAGATGGCTTTCAAAGCATGTATGGTACAAAGACAACCTAGCCATTGTTTCTCATTCGTAACATTTATTCAGCTGAACTGGGATATTGTGAATTGAAAATTCTTTTTTTTTTTTTTTTTTTGAATTGAAAATTCTTAAGACCAAACAACTTACCTGTAAATCTACCATCAAAATCAAGGGTTTATGTTGGGATTCTCTAGTGTCATTAAGTCTGGTAATTATGCTATCTTGGTGTTTCCTAGTTGTTTCATTGTGTGGATAAAAAAACATCATGTGCCCCTTAAATCTCTTTTCCAAATTAAACATCCCCACCTCCCACTAATAATAACATTTCACTATTGTAAAACTATCAAATGATATGCAAAGTACTTTCAGATACCACACCCTGTGAGGTAAGCAGGGAACAATAGGAAGCTATTGCCATCTTCCATTTCCCTTCCTAAAGACTTCTCCATCAGTGAATTGGCATAAGAACAGAAATGCTTGCTAATTAATTGTATCATGCAAAGCTACATTTGGGTTTCATATATAATTCGATCATATACTATCAGATTTAAAACATATAAACTCATTGTGAATATCTAAGCATATGGAACAGCAAAATTTCTAAGAGAATAAATAGTTGAGCAATTTAAATATAAGCATTCCATGTATAAATACCTTTTATTTCTCAATTGTATTTGGGTAGCAACTATTATATTTGCTCATTCTACTTCTATTGTTGGCTTCCATATTTGTATTATCTGTGTTTGACCCAAATGTTCACTTGTTTAAATAGTCTCTGGAAAAATACATATATTAAAAATACTCTCTTGTAGAAATATAACTGCCATCCTTGTTATTAATAATAGCAGCTCACATTCATCTAGCACTTCATAGATGCCAAGTGCTTTTATGTGCATCATCTCATTTGATCCTTACAACAGCCCTGTGAGATAGTCAGTGAGAATATGATACTTTGACATATATAGATATCTATGTTCAGCATGCTGTCTCTATTTTAATGTTTGTTTGTGGCAGGATTAACAACAGAAAAGGTCAAATTTATTTGCGAGTGTAAATAAATCAATTATCTTTCTAGCTACTGCCTCTATTTTAATTTGGGGGATGATGCCCAGGGAAGCTTTTATAGGCTCCATGAAGCTAGGACACATGCCTCCTTCTTCGTATGGCCCTGTGCTGTACCTAGTACACAATAATGGCTGGATAAATGTCTGCTGGTATTTTTAGAAATTAGCACTACCTGTGTGCACAAATTGAAATGAATATGGTTGAAATGAAATTTATAAACTATTATGCCAACCTCTTCATGCTCTTGTTCTATATCCAATCAGAGAAAAAAAATCATAGTTTTTCTGTATGTAAGTGAATCAAGAATTTATTTTTGCTATAGCTCTTCACAATGGCGCTAACAAAATTTGTGAAATTTTGTTTGCTCGGGTTTTTTTCTCATGGTTTTTTTCCCCTTTTAGTCTGAGTTCTCTTACACAACATGGGACAAATATGGAAATATGTTTAAAAGAATTGCACATATTTAACCTATATCAGATTGCTTCCTGTCTTGGGAAAGGGGAGATAAAGGAGGGAGGGAGAAAAATCTGAAACACAAAGTGTGACAAAAATGAATGTTATAAACTATCTTTACATATATTTTTGGGAAAAAAACCTATTAGAAAATAAAAAAAATTGGAAAAAAAAGATTTGTGAAAACATAAAAATGAAAAGCAGATCTCAATGAGTTCTTTCCACTTGAAATTTTCTGAAACCACATTCTTCCATGCCTTTCAATGCATCACCATAAAAATCATGTTGTGAATCCAAACAATTTGTGCTTGAGTTGTTTTTCAGTCATATTCAACTCTTCATGACCCCATTTGAAATTTTCTTGGCAAGGATGTTGAAGCGATTTACCATTTCTTTTTCCAGCTTATTTTACAGATGAGGAAACTGAGACAAATAGGATGAAATGACTTGCCCAGGATCAAGCAGATAAGAAGTGTCCAGATTTGAACTCACAAAGAAAAGCCTTTCTGATTGCAGGCCTGGTACTCTATGCACTATATCACCTGGCTGCCCCAAGATTCGAAATAATGCTCACCTTGAATTAAGGCAAGAGCTTTATTGCTCAAAATGCATTGTTGAGAGGGAATGTGGAGTAGTAGTCAGAAAGCTGGGCTTGAAGTCAGATAGAGAAGGATGGGTTCGTGTTCTACCTGTGACACAAATATAGTGGTTGTGAGAACCTAAGCAAATCAGTTACCTGAGTGCTCCAGACAACTCTAAAACTGCAAAGAGCAGTAATGATTTGCATAGTTAAAGGAAGTTCTTCCCTGGGAGTTCCCTATTATTGATGAAATCACAGATCTGCTAAACACACACACACACACACACACACACACACACACACACACACACACATCACTGATGATGTGGCCTGAAGATCACTTTTTTGTATGTTTACTATTTGGAACATCTAGATGAATATAAATTGCATACCTGGATGTACTGATTGCTTCTTTTTTAGACTCATGAAAAATACAATCAAAAGTTGCACTAATGAGCTCTAGAACTAATGAATTCTAGAAAGGCTCCTTTGAACTGATAATAATACAACTTTTTCAAAGACACGTATTAGAATTTATATCACAGCTCCTCCACACTGCATATGGTCTACATAGTAATAGTTTTAAGGTTTACAAAACCTGTTATACAGAGGATCTCATCTGATCCTTGAAACAACTCTTTTTTAGCCCTCCTTTAACACATAAGTATACAAGCTCCCAAAGGCAAAATGACTTGCCTCGGTTTTTCTGACTGGAGCACTAAGGTTCCAGTGAGCTGCCTCAGGAGTTTCTGTGGCTGAAAAAATTAATTCCCATTTGTGCAATCTTCTTGTGCTGAGTGTCTCCAAACTTAGCTTAGCTGTTCCTCAGCCAAAGTCCTCAGACTAAAGACACATAGTCCATCTCTCAGAACTTTTTCCAATTTGGTAGACAGACGAAGCCTTTATTAAGTACTTCGTATGTACCTAGTACCACACGGAATATTAGGGATGCAAATCCAAGCAAAAAAGACAGTTCCTATCCTCAAGAGCTTATATTCTAATAGAGGAAATAAACATCTAAAAATGTACTGGAAGGGTAAAGGAGAAGATAGGTGAAGGCTGCTGGGGAGATAAAAAGTCTAGAGAGTCAAGAGTGGAGCAGGATAAAATGACAGAAAAAGATAATGACGAATATTGGAGGGGATGTGGGAAAACTGGGACATTAATATATTGTTGGAGGAGCTGTGAACTGATTTAACCATTCTGGAGAGCAATTTGGAACTATGCCCACAGGACTATCAAACTGTGCATATCTTTTGACCCAGCAGTATCTCTACTGGGCTTATATCCCAAAGAGATCTTAAAGGAGGGAAAGGGACCCACATGGGCAAAAACGTTTGCGGCAGCCCTCTTTGTAGTGGCCAGAAACTGGAAACTGAGCGGATGCCCATCAACTGGAGAATGGCTGAATAAATTGTGGTATATGAATGTTATGGAATATTATTGTTCTGTAAAAAACGATCAGGAGGATGATTTCCTGGAGAGACTTACATGAACTGATGCTAAGTGAAGTAGGTAGAACCAAGAGAACATTATACTATAATGATAATTGTGATGGACGTGGTTCTTTTCACCAATGAGGTGATTCAGGTCAATTCCAATAGGCTTGTGGTGGTGAGAGCCTTCTGTATCTAGGAGGACTATGGGGACTTGATGTGGATCACAATATGATATTTTCACCTTTTTTTCTTTTTGTTGTTTGCTTCCTTGTTTTCTTTTTTCTTTCTCTTTTTCCTTTTTGATCTGATTTTTCTTGTGCACCATGATATATAGGGAAATATGTATAGAAAAATTGCACATGTTTAACCTATACTGGATCATCTGCTGTCTAGGGGAGAGGCAGAGGGAGGGAGAAAAATTTGGAACACAAGGTTTTTGCAAGGGTGAATGAAAGACCATAGGATAGTATCATATACATGGTGAAAAGGCTACTGGGAGGTGAAAAAGTCCAGAGTTAAGAATAGAGGCTGGAATGGAAACTTGCCAGAGGTTGCATACTGCTAACATAATTTTCAAAGACCCAAAGTCACCTCCACACTCTAATAATATATCAGAGGACTCATATTTGTGAGAGCATTTTCCTCATTTCTGTTTTTCCTACATAACTTTGGTTGGTCCTTCAGAACATGAATTATGCATTCCATGATGAAGGTCGAAATTCAAGTATTATTAACTCCATTTTACAGTTGAGGAAACTGAGGCTCAGAGAAGTAAAGTGACTTGCTCAGGGTCACACAGCTAGAAAGTATCTGTCAGAAGTTGACTTCAGGTCCCTCTCATTCTAATTTTGTCTGGACTCTTTTCATAACAGTAGATTGTATTATTCTTTACAAGATATTTTTTCCTTTCATTATTCACGATGATTTCATCATTTAATCCAAAATTTGTGCTATAAAAGACCAGCCAAAGTTATGCAGGAGAAGCAGAAATGATCACCTCAATTCCATAATTAAATTAAGAAGGACTACTAGCTGATGACTTGTCTTTCCTTCCAAATATTGCAACTGAAACGTAATAAGTACATGCCAATATTTAAAGGTTAATGTTGTGTCAAAAAATGAGCTATCACTGAGCTCTAGCATTCCCTAATTCCCACTTTAGAAAATGCTGATTAGGTTGGCTCGGTTTATAATACAGCAACCTTGGACTCTCCTTCCTTCCTTTGTCCTTTTCTTCACAATTCTTTCTTATTTTGCTCTTCTTTTCAAAGAAACAATCCTCAAAGATGCTCTTTGAGGATAAGCTCCTGATGTACTCATTGTCTCATCTCCACTGCAGATGCCTCTTTTCAGTTGGACTTTGGGCCATGATGTTTGTGATGACTATTACCCTATCTTCTTAAGTGGTAGGTCCCATTTCAAGCTTCCACAGCTTCCTCTTGAAATTATTTGTTAGGATTTACAGAATCTTTTGAGATTCTCTGAACTTATGTATTCTGAGAGAAAGGACCCACTATGAAAACTCTAAAATGCTTTGTCACTTAAGGAGACCTTCATGTGCAGATAGAGATTCAAAATGATGAGAAATAGAAATACTTTAGGCTTCTTGTCAAATGGATTTCTGTGTACCTGTGAACAGCCAGGTCAGAGTAAAGTTGATATGACTGATGTGTCTTAACAAGATCACTACCAAAATCTCATATGTGTGTAGACAACTAACTCTAGACAGAGTAGACTGGTCTACTATAAATGGTCTTGATATTTAAATGATGAACTTGAGAGCAGAGTAGAAAAGAAAGGTAGGTCTTCTGCTAACCAGAGATTGAGGTTTACTAAGATATTCCCACTTTCAGATATGATCTTAATAGGACTATGTAGAGCCAGTAAGCAAGGTCACAAGATATTAAATTTCTTAATTGGATTTCTTTATCCCTTTTAACAGGCCACAGTACTGGGAACATTCTAAGAAAAAAAAATTTTTAATTGCCCAAATCATTTTAATTTGCATAATGAAAAATAATAGGACTTGAGGGTAGTTTGGTCCATTGAGATGAAGCATCACTAAAAATTATTATTAAAAGGAAAATCTTCAACCTAGGGCTACTCTAACATTTTGACCATCAGGTAAGATGAAATAAAGCGGCTTCTGGAAGTATCTTCTAACTGACTACATTGAGTCAGGAGTATGTTGTTAGTTTCTTCTTCTTAGGAAACTAGACATCCTTATCTTTTAAAAAACCCATATTAAACACCTAATGGTGGAGCTCTGTGCTTGGAGTTATACAAAAGGAATTTCAAAGAGAAGCTGTTCCTGGTCTCTTGGCGCTTGCAATCCAAGACAGCAACATGTAAAGGTACTGTTCTTTGGCGTAACTTCACACACAAGTTTATTCTTCATAAGATCACTGCAGAATTAAAGCTGGATAGGGAACTGTAAAGTTGCTTGGTGGTGCTCCTATTTTCTGTGTTCTTCCAGACAGCAATCCTGCCCCCTTCACCATAGTATGATCCTTTGAGCAGCTAAAACCTTCATGTTTCTCTCCCTGCTTCTATCAAAACCTGCTGTTGAGAAAGGATTTGTATTAGTCATTTATAACTTATTTTGAATTTAAATGACCATTGCCTAACCCAGAGGTATTTGTATTTAAGCCTTATCTCTATTTACTGAATGAAGACATTTATCTCCTGTTAAAAGGATTTTAATAGGCAGAGAAGCAGAAGCATCTTCTCATTTTTAACAGAAGTTGTGAAGTTAAAAAAATAACTGGAATATCTTGAATTTTTCATAGAAATTCTAGCTGACCTGAAAGGCTTTTAGGCTGCATATATAAGTTTTAAAGGGAAAGAAATACCTGATCTTATGGGGAAACTTCAATTACCTAGCTATTACCTTTGCTTGGCTGGTTTCAGTGCTGAGTGTGTTGGGGGGAGCATGGTGACTGAGGGACAGAACAGGCCGGGAGGTGCCAGGCATGGAAGCTAGACTGGAACATCCAATCAGAGCTGAGAGGCAATATGCAAAGTCTAGGGTCTTATTACAATGGTCAAGGTTGGCATTCAGAGGGCCAACCTGCACAGGAAGGAAAAGGTAGCAGTGTGGTAGGCATAATCAGTGCCCATAGGTGCAAACGGCCCAAGGGGTTCCAAGCAGGAATGGAGGTGAATGTTCAGGAGCAGGTCAGGATTCAGCATTCAAGGCAGACAAAATGAAGTTCAGACTCAGAATAGGTAAACGGTTCACACAAAAGCATTCCAGGACAAAGGAGGTCTGCACTCTATCCTAGTTTTAAACAGCATTTTGAAGGAGGATGGACAGCTTCAAGGTGTGGTCTGCTTTATGAGAGCTAGTGACTGTAGCAAGGAAGCTAGACCCTTTGGGAAGCTATATGGAATAAGGGAAAGTTTTCAGAGTTTGAAACTTACTGACATTTATTTACTAGCTATATGACCAGTAACTCACATAATCACTCAGAGCCTCAATTTCCTCACCTGGAATACTGGAATCATATTACTCAGAGGGTTGTTGTGGCGGTACCTTGTAAACTTGGAAGCACTACATAAATAGGAATTATTATTAATTGCAGAGAAAGGAGTGCTTCCCCCTTCTTTCTTGGGATACTATTACCTCCTAGAAGACAGACACATACATAAAATTTCCTGTAGCTCAAACCTGTTAGTTGTTTTTTGCACCTTTCCTCAATCACATTTTCAGATGGGTTTGAATTCTGGATAGTGTCCTCAATCAACATGGTAGAATAGAAAAAGAGCTGTTGGCTTTAGAGACAAGAGACAAAATTTGGGTTTGAGTCACAGCTCTAGTATTTGTTACCTTGTGATGCTGGGTTAACTCCCTTCACCTTTTGGGGGGCTCAGTTTTGTTATATTCAAAGTAGGCTTGATAATAAAACTTAGCCCACCTAGCTAGCTCTTAATGCTGTTGTGGGAAAATGTTTTGGAAAAATGCTAAAGAAATGGGAGTTATTTTCAGCCATGTCAGATTCTTTATAACCCCATATTGGGTTGTCTTGGCAAAGAAGTAGTTTGCCATTTCCTTCTCTAGCTCACAGGGTTAAGTGACTTGCCCAGAGTCGCACAGCTAATAAGTATCTGAGGTCAAATTTCAATTCACAAAGAGAAGTCTTCCTGACACCAGCCCCAGCACTAGCCGCTGCACCATTTAGCTGTCCCAACCTCAACCACAACAAAGAAATGTGAGTTATAATCATCTCAAATATAAGAAATTCTGTGTACAGATACAATACCTTCCTGAAGCCATGTCCAGGCAGTTGGCCTTAAATTGCTCTCCTGGCTGTGTGTGTATATATTGGCTGCAGCTTTTTGTCCTTCTAGATGCCAGCACAAATGATCAAACTAATAGCAGCAGGAAAGTGAAGTATATAGATAGAACAGAGTTGAGAAAAGTGAGATCTTCCTATATTAGCTCCCCAAGTATTAAGCTTCTTTGTTACTGGCCTAGTTGGGTCTAGCTACTGAGGAGTATAAAAGAGAAGCACATAACATTGATATTTTCATACTTAAAGGACCTTACCGCCTGGTTGGGGAGACAAGGCTGACTGACACAAGCATTAAAAGGCTAGAGAATTAAGTCCTAAATTGCATGGTTCTGACTCAGAGCAATTAAGTGTTGGGAAAGAGGGAGCTCATTGTGGGCCAGAGTCATCAGGAAAGGCAATTCATTTCAGACTTTAAATGAAGAAGTGACTTTTTAGACTTAAAGTAAAATACATTAAAAATAAAGCTTTTTTTTTTTTTCACTTTGAGTTCTTGACTGAGTCCCTCATTTTGCTTCCCAACACTTTGTAAAATGAAAGTTAAATCTTACACCCAACATTTAAAACATTTGTTTATAGTTGAGCTAGGACTCCACCCTTCCCATGAAACCCATTAAAAAAGTATTTCTAACTCACAAAGTGAAAAGATAAAATGGTCTTCAGTATTAACATAAAGCAATCCCCTTACAAATACTTCACTATTCAATTTGATATTAGTTGCTGTTTCTCAAGACATGGCTTGCAAATATATTGCTCATTAAATAGTGAGTTATCCAATAGTAGGACAATTTGTACTAAATGTGCGTTCCATGGAAAAGATTAAATTGCAGACCTATATTTCAGGTTCAAGGAAAAATGTTTGCTTCAAATGGAATACATAATATAAATCAATTTATAATGTCTGGCTTATTGTAACTTTTTCTGTTTTTTCAACTTTTCTATTTCATGTTTTCCTATGCACAAACTTATATTCCCTCTTGTAGGCCCAATGGGGTCAAAGTATGTTCAACATTTTAAAAACTGTCACTGATGTTACATTTCAGAACCTAATTCCAGTTGGAGAGTTTTCCAATATAGCTGCTTAGATCTTTGAGACAAAATACTGCAATATCACTTTTAAATCTGTTCTGTTGTATGAAAGAAAGTATCTTTGGCAGATTATGTTAGTGATATTTTATGGTGCTGCATCCCTAGCATTATTTTTGATATTAAAAAAGAGTCTTATATCCCTTTTAGAACAGATAAGAGATATTCCAATGTCAGAAAATAATTACTGCTTTGAAATACAGTTTTAATAATTTGCCAACTGATCTGCACATAGTAGGCTTAGTAACAGCTTACTGAACTGAAAGCAGAATTGAACTCCACAGCACAAAATTGAACTTAACAGCAATCATCAAACATGATACATATTCAAATATGATCCAGAAGTATAAAAAAAAAAATGAATGTTAACATATCAATGGTCTTAGCAGCTATAATGATATAAGGGACATTAGAAAAGTGATATTTCTTTCTGTAGATAAAAAAATTCCTACAAAAATAGGGATTTTGGCAGGGAGGGAAAGAAGATATAAATTTTATTTAGTATTCTCATGTTACTTCTGTGCTAGCAAAAAAAATATATATTATTTTAAAGGATCATGGAATTTAAAACTGGAAGAAATCTTAGTGCTCATCTAGTTAATTGATCAAATATTTCTTAAATGCCTATTTATGTGTAAGATACTATGCTAGGTGCTAGAGATTCAAAGATAAAAATCAAATGTACTTACATATTGTACTTAACATGTACTTAAGCAAATAGGTACAAGATAGTACAAGAAGGAGGGGCTGCTAAAAACAGACGCAGGTTTAGATAGGAAGTGACACTTGAGTTTATAAGGAAGCTAGAAATTCCAAGAAGCAAGAGTGCATTATAGGGATGATGGATAGAAAAGAAAGAGTATGTTAAGTTCAAAGAACAGATAGTGGGACAAATTTGCTGGAATGAAGAATGTGAAGGAGAATAATATGAAGTAAGTCTTGAAAGGTAAGGTATTTCAACCTCCTCTTTTCAAAAAAGGCACTGGGGATCAGTGAGGCTATTTGATATCTTAGAGGTCTCAAGAGGAGTGTTCCATGATTTGTCGTTGGCATTCCAAATTAGTATCAATGACTTAAATGAAGGCAGAGATGACATACTTATCAAATAGCAGATGTCATGAAGTACTAAAGGAATAGATAATGCATTGGATGATACATTACAGATCCAAAATTTGATCACCACATGCTAAAACAATTGTTATATTAAATAAATTGAATAAAAGTTAAAGGGGATAAATTTAAAATTTTACCCTCAGGGTCCAAAAATTAACTTCATAAATACAGAATGGGGGAAGAATGACTAAGCTAGGGTTTTCATGAAAAAGATTGGGGATTTTAGAGAACTCCAAACTCAATATAAGATGGTATTATGACATGGCAGCTGAAAAAGCAAATACAAGTCAAGGCCACATTAAGAGTGGGATAGCCCCTTATATCCCAAAGAAATACTAAAGAAGGGAAAGGGACCTGTATGTGCCAAATGTTTGTGGCAGCCCTGTTTGTAGTGGCTAGAAACTGGAAAATGAATGGATGCCCATCAATTGGAGAATGGCTGGGTAACTTGTGGTATATGAATGTTATGGAATATTATTGTTCTGTAAGAAATGACCAGCAGGATGAATACAGAGAGGACTGGTGAGACTTACATGAACTGATGCTAAGTGAAATGAGCAGGACCAGGAGATCATTATACACTTCGACAACGATATTGTATGAGGACGTATTTTGATGGAAGTGGATTCCTTTGACAAAGAGACCTGAGTTTCAATTGATAAATGATGGACAGAAGCAGCTACACCCAAAGAAAGAACACTGGGAAACGAATGTGAACTATCTGCATTTTTGTTTTTCTTCCCAGTTTATTTTTACCTTCTGAATCCAATTCTCCCTATGCAACAAGAGAACTGTTCGGTTCTGCAAACATATATTGTATCTAGGATATACTGCAACATATCTAACATATATAAAACTGCTTGCCATCTAGGGGAGGGGGTGGAGGGAGGGAGGGGAAAAATTGGAACAGAAACGAGTGCAAGGGATAATGTTGTAAAAAAATTACCCTGGCATGGATTCTGTCAATATAAAGTAATTATTAAATAAAATTTAAAAAAAAAAAGAGTGGGATAGCCCCAAAGGGAAGTAATAGCTTTGTTACACTCTGCCATGGTCAGACTTTATTTAGAATTTTTTTTTCAGGTCTGGGCATCACATTTTAGGAAAGACATAGACAAGTTAAAGACTATCTGTAAGAATGAACTGATGCTACTGGACTGACGGGGGTTCAGTGAGTAGAACCCGGAGAACACTGTATACAGCAATACCAAGATTATACAATGATCAATTCTGACAGATGTAGCTGTTTTCAACAACAAGGTGACTCAGGCCAATTCCAATGATCTTGTGATGGAGAGAGCCATCTGCACCCAGAGAGAAGACTGTGGGGACTGAGTGTGGATCACAACATAGTATTTTCACCTTTGTTTTTGTTTTCTTTCTCATTTTTCCCCCTTTTGATCTGATTTTTCTTGTGCAGCATGATAATTGTAGAAATATGTATAGAAGAATTGCATATGTTTAACATATTGGATTATTTGCTATCTTGGGGAGGGGATGGGAAGAAAGGAGGAAGAAAAAAATGGAACACAAGGTTTTGCAAAGGTGAATGTTAAAAATTTTCTATGCATGTGTTTTGAAAATAAAAACTTTAAAAAAAGAACATCTGTAAGAAAGCAATAGGGATGGATAATGAGAGAAACATGGAACCTAGGACATACAAGGATTTGATGAAGACAAAACTTAGAAGAGACATGATAGCTATCCTCAAGTATGTGAAAAGCTGTCATGAGAAAGAAGGATTCAATTTGTTTTGCTTGGTAGAAGAAGGCAAAAGTAGAAACAATGAGTTGAAGTTGAAAAGAGGCAGAATTCTGTTCCCTGGATGAAGAGACTTTCTAACAACTAGTAGTACAATAGGCTGCCTCAAGAGGTAGTAGCTTCTTACTCATTAGAGGCCCTCCAGCAGAGGTTAGACAGCCAAGGCCTTTTGGTCTGGTTAGATGAACTAAGTAACTTCTGGGGTTCCCTCCCACTCTCAAGATTTATGATTCAGTGATTTGCCAAAGTGACAGATAATGAATAGCAGAACTTAGGTTCAAAACTCAGTCCTCTCACTTCAAATCCAGTGCACTTTTTACTATAATATTCAAGATTTCTGAGGGCGTTTGCATTTTTAGCTCATAGATCACTCATAAAGAGTATTTTGGCAAAAAAAATTTAAAAATCATAATTCTACAACTAAATCCTCAGAGTCTCTTTCCAGATGTGGCTTTGACTCAGAGGCAACATGATTATGGTTCAGGTCTATAGAATAACCTCTGTAGGACAGTTCTAAGAGGAAGCATGGCATAATAAAATAACCATTGGTTTATTTTATTTATTTATTTGTTTATTCAGTTATCCATCCATCCATCCATCCATCCATTCATTTATTTGTTTATTTATTTATTTACCTAGATCTGGGTTACCTGGGTAACTTTTGGTCAACTAATTTTTCCTCCTCTCAGGCTTCTATTTCCTCAATATATGGAAGGGGAAGGGGAGACTAGATGTTGTCCTACATCCTTTTTGATCTGAAGCTATGATCCTATGATTTCCATTTGTTTAGAACCTCAGAACAGTTAACAATCTGTCAAAATCTCAATGCTTTGCTTTCTTAGTTCCAGAAGGAGAAAGAAAAATTTATGTCTAAAGCAAGATGTTGAATTTCTTAGAAATAATTTAGTTGTCTGATTAGGCTTATTAAGGGGCAACATCCAAAGTAATATCAAACTGAGATTAAAACTTTCAAAGGCTGTGAAAAGCCACAGGGTTTAGAGTGAAAGGATTTGGGTTTGAGTTCAGGCTTTGCTGTTTATGTGCTTGGGCAAGTGATTTCCCTTCTGGGAATCGCAGTTCTCTCATCTGTAAAACTGTGAGATGAGATTTATTGAGGGCTGATTTTAGCCCTAAATCTTCTGATCCTATTAGTCAGTCCATCGACCTGCTTTCCAACCAGTTTCATTCTCAGTAGAATGGAAGCTAATAAATAAGCAAAGGAAACTGAGAGCAGAGACTAGTTTTGTTTTGTTTTGGTTTTGTACAGTGCTTTGTATATAGTAGGGGCTTATTAAATTTCTGTTGAACTGAATCGAATTAAAAGTATTGCCAGGAAAAGATAATGATAAATGTTGAAGGGGATGTGGGAAAACTGGAACACTAGTGCATTGTTGGTAGATTTGTGAACTGATCCAACCACTCTAGAGGTCAATTTAGATCTATGCCCAATGGGCTATCACACTGTGCATACTCTTTGACCCAGCAGGACCAAAACTGGGTCTGTACCCCAAGGAAATCATAAAGGAAGGAAAAGGACCCAAACGTGCAAAAATGTTTATAGCAGCTCTTTTTGTGGTAGCAAAGAATTGGAAAATGGGAGAAAATAGGGAATGGCTGAAAAAGTTGTGGTATATGAAGATAATGGAATAATATTGTTCTATACAAAATGATGAACAAGCTGATTTTAGA
This sequence comes from Antechinus flavipes, assembly GCF_016432865.1. Lineage (NCBI taxonomy): Eukaryota > Metazoa > Chordata > Mammalia > Dasyuromorphia > Dasyuridae > Antechinus > Antechinus flavipes. The sequence goes on along the minus strand of NC_067404.1, from coordinate 62,712,727 downwards.
AAGGCCTGGAGAGATTTATATGAACTAATGCTGAGTGAAACAAGGAGAACCAGAAATACACTGCATACAGTAACAGCAAGATTGTGTGATGATCAACTATGATAGACTTGGTTCTCAGTGATTCAGTGATCCAAGGCAATCCAATAAACTTTGGATAGAAAATGCCATCTGCATCCAGAAAGAGAATTAGGAAGATTGAATGCAAATCAACACGTGCTATATTCATTTTCTTTTTTTGTTTTTTTTTTCTCCTGTGGCTTTTTCCTCTTTTGTTCTGATTTTTCTTTCTCAACATGATTCATAAAGAAGTGTGTATTAGGAAAGTTAATTATGCATGTATAACCAGAAAAAAATGTTTAAAAAAAGAATTAAAAGTATTGCTATATAATTCAAACTCTCATTACACATACACATAAAGATATGTTATTTACCTTGCAAATCTGGAGGCAGGATTTATAAGTGAAGTGTGAGGAAATTTCTAAGGCTGAAATCTAAACCCCTGAAGAGAGCACAGGGTGACTGAAATTGCTAGCAGAACAGTATTGCTCGTCATGGGTATAAATGAAAAGCTTCCCTGGTTACCGAAGGGGGTTAAAACTGGTATTAGAGTCAGTAACTGATAAACACTCTATCTTTTATATAGGACTTTAAGTCTGAATCTACTGGCACCATGTGAGAGTGAGAATGTGAGAAAATGTGGCATGCTGCTGTGAGAGTAGGAAAAGATTGGAAATTGAATTTCCTTCTGCAGACCTTTGCTCTGCATTGACCATTGTAATAAGTCCTGTGGCAGCAGCAATCTCATTGGGAGCCAGCCTTGAAAAATCATATCTGCAAAGGTGGAGCCAGAGACTTCTCCTTAGCCCCCCAGCCCAGGATATCTTCCTGGGGTGGGAGGGGCAGGGTAGAGGAAAGTGCCATTCCTTTATGTGATGGATACTCTAAGTGAAGCCTTTCTTTTATTTGTACCCTGAGACACTCATTTTGCCTTTTGAATTATATCCAGAGCTGCCAAATGCCTTAGAGAGTTTCAGGTGCCATAAAAATGCATAACATATAACCACAACGTATCTTCTTTCAGGATTAGATTTGCCAAGCCAAGAGTTGTTTAAATGTGTACAAATGAGATATTGGAAAGTTTGCCAGCAGATGGCACATCACCTCATTACTTAACACAGTAAGAAAGTCCCACTAGATTGCAAACTGGTAAATCAACACAATGTTGTCAAGTCAGAGTGTTAGAATTAAATGGGTGATGGTATTTCCCCCCTAGGTGTGGCCAGTGTAATCAAGAGATGTTTAGAAAATGCAATGAATACGAACAAAAATATAATTTTAATGATTGAAGTATAACTTAAAATGTCAAAACCACATCTTTTCCAAAGACAAGCACCATTGAAGTAATTTGCAATGTGGTCCTCACCACTACCAGTTAGAATATCTGGTCGTCTCTATTTTCCACTAAGTTGTCATATTACACATATAATGTTCATAAGATCAAGGAAACATAGAACATGGTCTTAATATAAAACCTTGGAAAGTTTCAACAATAGAAGACTCTATTCAACAATAGAATTCTGTCTGAATTTGAAACTAATACTAACATTCCCTAGTTATTTAAGAAAGTCAGGAACAAAGAATGTTAGAGCTAGTAGGAGCCTTTGAAGTCATACCGTCCAATCCCCACATTGTGTACATATGAGGTTTAAGGAATAAAAAAGGTCTGACAAAAGTAATACACAGTGGCAGGCCCAGAATCAGAATCTAAAACTTCCCCTGCCCCATTGGGGTTTGAACACAGGCTACTAAATCAGGATATAGTTTTGTTAGGGGCCATCCAAATAGGAGATAAGCTTGAAGACGCAACATTAACTTTGCAAAAGACCTCAAGTGGCCACAGATCAGCAACTATGAGTTCAATCATCATCTCTACACAGAGGACTCCATCTATATATCCAATCCAAACCTCTCTCCAGAACATGAGTGCTGTGTGTCTAGATGCCTGCTGAACATCTGTAGCTGGATATCCACATCAGAACACATTCTCTTCCCTTCACAAATTTGATCCTCCCACAAAGTGCTCCATTCCCAATGAGGGTACTATCACCATTCCTGTGGCTAAGATTTTCAATCTCAGTTATCCCTGACTCTTCCTTTTCTTCTATCTTACTCCCACACAGTTGGCAACCAAATTTTGTTGGTATTATGTCTGCAACATTTTTTTCTATTTATCTGCCTACTCATTTTTCTACTTACACGAACACCACCCTTGTTCAGTATCTTCTCACTTTTCACTTGGACTATTTGAATAGTCTCCTTATTAAACTCCCTATCACCAGTCTCTTCTATCTTAAATTCATTATCCATGTGGTTGCCAAATATTTGTAAGACAAAGATCTGACTATGATACCTATTACTCAAAAATTTTCAGTGGTTCTCTACTGCTTGCATAAGACAATACAAGCTTTTCAGCTTGGCATTTGAAGTTCTACATAATCTAGCTCTCACCTACCTTTCCAGACGACTTCTTCTTCTTCTTCTTCTTCTTCTTCTTCTTCTTCTTCTTCTTCTTCTTCTTCTTCTTCTTCTTCTTCTTCTTCTTCTTCTTCTTCTTCTTCTTCTTCTTCTTCTTGTCAAACGAGTCACTAACTGCCATCTCCATGGTTTTTCACAGACTGTCTCTCATGTTGGGAAGGCACACCTGCTTCACTTCTGCATCCTAGATTCTCTAGATTCCCTCAACACTCAAATCAAGTGCCACAGCCTATAGGAAGTCTTTCCTGATTCCTTTAAGTTGTTGCAGTTCTGTCCTTGATCAAGTTCTCTTGTGTTTATTTATCTAAATAGAATTGGATCAATCAACAAGCATTTAATAAGTACCTACTTTGTGCCAGGTATTGTGCTAGATGTAAAGGATATAAAGACAGAAGCAAAACAGCTTTTAAAACATTTTTAAACATCTTCAAGGAGCTGACATTCTAGTGGGGGAGATAACACACACATGTATAGGTATGTATAGGAAACATATAAAACAGATACTAGATAACTTTGGTTGAGGGGAGAGGTTGTGGCATTAGCAGCCAAAAGGACCAGAAAAGGCTTCGTATAGAAGATAATGCTTTCGTGCAGTCATGGAGGCCAGGGATTCCAAGTAGTAGAAGAGAGGAGGGAGTGTATTCCAAGCATGGGGGACAGCCTGTGCAAAAGGCACAGAGGTGGGAAATAAAAGTTACATACAAGGAACAACAAGAAGACCAGTTTGGCTGGACTATATACAGTTGTGAAGACACTGTTATCAAAGAGAAGACTTTATATTTGATCATAGAGTTAACTGGTGTTTGTTGAGCAAAAAGGGGGTGGCATGGTCAGAACAGCACTTTGGGAAACTCACTTTTACAGCTGTGGAGATGGATTGGATTGAGGAAAGGCTTGAGTAAGGGAGTAGAATTAGAAGGCTCTTGCATGGAATGATGAAGGCCTACACTACGGTCTACCACCACACACAAAAGAATGGAAACTTGAGGCATGTACTCCTCGTTATTTTTAACTTTATTATTCTTAGTACTAATCTGTGACTAATAAATGTTTGCTAAACTGAACTGAAGTAAATCTTCCAGAGTGTTCAAAATCTTGTCCAGTCTCCATGCATTAATCAATACCAACTATCCTGAATTTTCCTTTCCCCATCTGATTCTGTAGACCAAGGTTTTATATCCTCAACCTTATCTGAAGGCTTCTTAAGGCCTGAGATACCACTGGTACATCTACGTGTCCCTCAGCATGTAAATATTTACTGGATGAATGAACACTAGCTTCAGAACAGGACAATGAAAATCTTGCTTAGAGCTAGACCAATCTTAAGGAAGCATCAAGCTCCCTCACTCTTAGAACTTTCAGTCACTAATCTCTAGAACCCAAACTTGTACTAGGTATCAGCTCTTTAACCAATGATGTCAAACTCAAATAGGAACAGAGGCCACTAAACTGTACCTAAGGATCCCTGCCAGGCAATATCTTGACTTAGAAAACCATAAGTTAATATTATCTACATTCCATCATATTTTTATTTTGCTAAATATTTCCCAATTACATTTTAATCTGGCTTGGGCTGCAGCTAGAGTACTAAAGGCTGCAATGCTGCATAAATGACAACTCTGTTCTAGATTACTAGATTTCCTAGACAGATGATTCTCCTAGACTTCCCATACCTCAGCTTCCAAAGTCTCAGTCTTTTGAGTTTGTCTTCTACATCCAATTCACACATTCATGCTTCCACCAGTCTTGCATCTAGACCATTAACTAAATCTCCTGCTGAACTGACACTAGGAGCTGGAGTCCCAAGTCTGCATTCTGGACATGAAGAAAATAGATTTGGGAAATTTTTGTGGATTCTATGAAGGATTTAAAATTATCTTTTGTGATAATTAATTTCATTCCCTTCCTACTACATCTACATCTAAAGGACTCTAGTCATTTAGCCCTTATTAGCAAGTATAGCCATAACCTAGGCCTTGGGAATAATCTAGTCCTTAAGCACCGAAGATATAGGAATCTATAGAAAGCAGCTCAGATGACTCATCTTCCTCTCTCTGCGCTGACCTTGTCCCTGACTATAGCATGTGACTCTAACTTTATCCATTTTAACTAAGCCCCTAATATCCTTGTGTTAGGGCCCAATTTCATTTTCCAGTGCCCATATATTTCTCTCTTGCTACTTTGCCCTGTTCCCTATCCCCAACCCCTCTGAGATAGCTTGTTCTTGCCCCTCCTGTAAATGAACCTACTACCAGTTGCCAGATCTTTTAACATTGCCTGCCATCTTTGACAAGTAGTCTAGTTTCCAGAACTACTTATCCCAAACTGACTAATAATTTTACCCTCCTGATTTGTTTTAAAATTTCTTAATCAAAAAGGCCTCATCCCTAAAATATATAAAGAATTGACTCAAATTTATAAGAAATCAAGCCATTCTCCAATTGATAAATGGTCAAAGGCTATGAACAGACAATTTTCAGACAAAGAAATTGAAACTATTTCTAGTGATATGAAAAGATGCTCCAAATCACTACTGATCAGAGAAATGCAAATTAAGACAACTCTGAGATACCACTACACACCTCTCACATTGACTAAGATGACAGGAAAAGAAGACAAATGTTGGAGGGGATGTGGGAGAACTGGGACACTGATGCATTGTTGGTGGAGTTGTGAACAAATCTAACCATTCTGGAGAGCAATTTGGAACTATGCTCAAAAAGTTATCAAACTGTGCATCCCCTTTGATCCAGCAGTGTTTCTACTGGGCTTATATCCCAAAGAAATCTTAAAGGAGGGAAAGATACCCACATGTGCAAAATGTTTGTGGCTGCCCTTTTTGTAGTACTAGAAACTGGAAACTGAATAGATGCCCATCAGATGGAGAATGTCTGAATAAATTATGGTATATGAATATCATGGACTACTATTGTTCTATAAGAAATGACCAACAGGATGATCTCAGAGAAGCCTGGAGAGACTTACATGAACTGATGCTCAGTGAAATGAGCAGACCAGGAGATCATTATACACGGAAACAACAAGACTATATGATGGTCAACTCTGATGGATGTGTCTCTCTTCAACAATGAGATGATTCAAACCAGTCCCAAGTGTTCAGTAATGAAGAGAACCATATACATCCAGAGAGAGGACTATGGGAATTAGTATGGACCACAACATAGCATTTTCACTCTTTGTTATTGTTTGCTTGCATTTTTGTTTTTCTTTTCAGGTTTTTTTTTCTTTCTAGGTCCTATTTTTCTTGTGCAGTAAAATAACTATATAAATATGCATACATATGTTGGTTTTAACATATATTTTGATGTATTTGACATATACCAGACTACCTGCCACCTAGGGGAGGGGGTGGGTGGAAGGGGAAGGTTTTGCAAGGGTCAATGCTGAAAAATTATACATGCATATGTTTTGTAAATAAAAAGCTATAATAAAATAAAACAAAAGAAAAAAATTCTTAATCAAACTCTTTGATTTGCATTACAAAATTTAAACAAATACACAAATGTGGATCTTGCCTGCAAACCAGTTTTGGGGTACTTAAAACACTAGATACACAAAACGTTTTATCTTATGCGACAAGTAAGAGGTGAGAAATTCAGATACTGTTTTATTTGTAGGCAAGACTAGGATCTTCTTGCTGGTAGGATAAGGCCTTAGGTTATTAGGGTCTAGAAGATCAAGAAAGGCAAGGAGAAACGGATCAAAAATACCAGATAACTTCAAGGAATACAGGCCTGAGAGTTCATAGTGGCACTAGAAAAAAGTTAATTTTTTTTCTCAATTACATGTAAAATTGTTTAAACATTTGTTTTTTTAAATTTTGAATTCAAAATTCTCTCCTTTTCTCCTTCTCCTTCTCCCCTCATTGAGAAGGCAAGCATTCTGATATATTATACTTGTCATATAAAATGTATTTGCATATTAGTTATGCTGTAAAGAAAACACAGACCAAAAATTTTTTATAAAGCAAGAAAAATAAAGAAAGCAAAAAAGCATGCTTTGATCTGCATTCAAACTCCATCATTTCTTTCTCTGGAGATGGATAGCATTTTTCATCATGAGTCCTTTCAAATTGTCTTGGATTACTGTATTGATGAGAAGAGCTAAGCCTATCATAGTTGATCATCACACAATGTTGTTGTTACTGTGTACAGTGTCCTGCTGGTTCTAATCACTTTATTTTGCATCAATTCATCTAAGTCTTTCCAGGTTTTTCCAAAAGCACCTTGCTCTTCATTTCTTATAGCAAAATAATATTCCATCATAACCAAATACTACAAGTTGCTCAGCCATTCCCTAGTTGATGGGCATCTCTTCAATTTCCAGTTCCCAAAAGAATTGCTATAAATGTTTTTCTACCTAGAGATCCTTTTCCTTTCTTAAAAATCTCTTTGGGATATCAACTTGGTTGTATTATTGCTAGGTCAAAGTCTTTATAGTGTTATAGTCTTTTGGGAATAGTTCAAATGACTCTTCAGAATGGTTGTATTAGTTTATAACTCCACCAACAGTTCATTAGTGTCCCAATTTTCCTTCACTCCCTCCAACATTTGTCATTTTCTTTTTCTGTCATATTAGCCAATCTGATAGCTGTGAGGTAGTACCTCAGAGTTGTTTTAATTTGCATTTCTCTAATCAATAGTGATTTAGATCATTTTTTCATATGAATAAAGAGAACTTTAATTTCCTTGTCTGAAAACGGCCTGTTCATATTCTTTGGCCATTTATTTATTAGGAGATGACTTGTATTCTTTTTTTCTTTTAAAATTTTGTTGTCTGTCTTCTTTTTTTTTAATTAAAGCTTTTATTTTCAAAATATACACATGGATAATTTTTGATATTCATCCCTAATAAAACTCTGTGCTCTGATTTTTCTTGCCACCTTCTCCCCAAGTAGACAAGTCATCCAATACATTAAACATGTGCAATTCCTCTATACATATTTCCACAAATAGCATGCTGCACAAAAAAATCAGATCAAAAAGGGAAAAAAATGAGAAAGAAAACAAAATGCAAGGAAACAACAACAAAAAGAATGAAAATCCTATGCTGTGGTCCACATTCAGTTCCCACTGTCTCCTTTCTGAGTGCAGGTGGTTCTCTTCATCACAAGACCTTTGGAACTAGTCTTGAATCACCTCATTGTCGATGAGAGCCATGGATGACCTGTATTCTTATAAATTTGATTCAGTTCTCTATATACTTGAGAAATGAGGCCTTTATAAGAAAAACTTGCTGTAAAAATTTCAGAAAAAATTTGAAAAACTAACTCCTCAAGATCAAATAGAGGATATAATACATCTTCAGGGATTCTATTGGATGGGTTTCAGGATCTCTATCAAGTATCTGCAAATCCCAAAGACTTGGATCTCCTATGGGGTACTGTTATTGGGTCCTGACAATGTCTTCCTTTTTTAAATTATCCCAATTAATGATCCTGACCAGTATAAAGCACTGTTTAGTCCATTCTTCTGCCTTAAGCCCTTTGGCACCTAGGCCACCTAAAGCTTACCTTTCTTAGTAGGTGATAAAGATGAGAGAGAAGATAGATCTGTTGCTCATGAATCCCATGTGGAAGGATTGGAGTGGGAAGATGACAGAATTAAAGATTTCTTTCTAGAAGGGACCTTATAGGCCTTTTAATCTTCCTTTTACAGATGATAAACCCAAGGCCCACAGGGTTTAAGTGATTTGTTTAAGGTTATATAGGTAGTAGAATTTGGATTCAAGCCAGGATCCCTGTCTCCAAATCCAGAATTTGAGGGATTATACAGGAAACATCAGCCCTGGATCATATGAGTAAAAGTGGGATATCATTAAATGTCACATTGAATTTGTTATATAATTTCATTATAACACTAAACTTTGTTTATATATTTTAAATCTTTGTATTTCAATAGATACATTTGGAGGCTGGCAAATAAACTCGAACTCCTTAGATCCTTTATAATCCTATCATTTTATTTTATTTTGCCATGCAATAGATTTTTTAAAATTCATCTTTTTATATTGAGCTTAACAACCCATCAAATAAAACGAGTATTTCTATATGCAGAAATATACAGAAAACAAAACAAAACAAAAAAACAGAAAGAAGACTATATATAAAACTGAATCTCAGTGTACAACTGACTTTTCCTTTTAAGTATATCATGAATTCAACCTGTAACTTTCAAAGCTGTCTTGCTTATGCATATTTTCTTCTAACCTTCATTCCATTCTCTCCTACGCATTTTTCCAAAAATGTTTCAAAGAGCAAAATTTTTACTTTCTTAATTTTTCCAACTGCTTTAAAAAAACAATAACATGACCAACATGGAAACATGCCCCACAAATACAATTGATATTATACTACTCAATTTCTCAATGGGTGGGGGAGAAGCAGAAAGAGGGAAACATTTCAGAATTCAAAATTTTTTTTAAAAATGAAGTTAAAAACAATATTTAAAAAAAAAATGCTTCAATGACTGGAAATTGAATGGATGCCCATCAATTGGAGAATGGCTGGGTAAATTGTGGTATATGAATGTTATGGAATATTATTGTTCTGTAAGAAATGACCAGCAGGATGAATACAGAGAGGCTTGGAGAGACTTACATGAACTGATGCTAAGTGAAATGAGCAGAACCAGGAGATCATTATACACTTCAACAATGATATTTTATGAGGATGTATTCTGATGGAAATGGATTTCTTTGACAAAGAGACCTAACTGAACTTCAATTGATAAATGATGGACAGAAGCAGCTACACCCAAAGAAAGAACACTGGGAAACGAATGCGAACTATCTGCATTTTTGTTTTTCTTCCCAGGTTATTTTTCCCTTTGGAATCCAATTCTCCCTGTGCAACAAGAGAACTGTTCAGTTCTGCAAACATATCTTGTATCTAGGATATACTGCAACATATCTAACATATATAGGACTGCTTGCCATCTAGGGGAGGGGGTGGAGGGAGGGAGGGGAAAAATCGGAACAGAAACGAATGCAAGGGATAATGTTGTAAAAAAATTACCCTGGCATGGATTCTGTCAATATAAAGTTATTATAAAATAAAATAAAATAAAATATTAATAAAAAATGCTTCAATGACCCTATTTTCTTTCTTTCCTTTTTTTGGGGGGTGGGGCAGGGGCAATGCTATTACTAGCCCCGTGGTCCCAGATGAAAAAAAAAACACCCCAAAATTGAAAAAGCAAAACCAAAACCCTTGTAATAAATATGCCTAGTCAAGCAAAACAAATTCCCACACTGGATAAGACCAAAATATATGCTTCGTTTTGTATCTCGAATGCATTTTCCCTCTGATAGGAGGTGGACAACAATCTATAACTACATTGATGATCTAGAGAAATAGTAGATCATTGTATCAGAGTACTTATGGTTTTCTTTTTTTTTTCCTTAAGTCTTTCAAAAATGTTTTCCTTTACAATATTTTTACTGCATACATTGTTTTCCTGGTTTTTTCACTTTACTTTATATCAGTTCAAAAAGTCTTCCCAGGCTTCTCTGAAACTGTACCTTAAGTTATTTCTTATAGAGAAATGATATACCATTATATTCCTCTCAAAAACTCTTCAATATTTATAACTTTCTTTCTTTCTTTTTTTTTTTTTTTTGCCATTTTACCAGACTGATGGGTATGATGGAGCACCTAATCTATTTTACTTTGCATTTTTCTCATTTTAAGTGATTTAGAACATTTTTTTTTTTCCTACAGCTATGAGAATTTTCTTCCTTTGAGACCTGGATCTTTTGCCTACTTATCTATTGAGCAATAGTTTTTTTTTTTTCCCTCATAAATCTGAATCAATTACTTACGTATCTTGGAGAAAATACTTTATTTTCTTATCAGAGAAAATAATTCTAATTTTAAAACTATTGGTCAAAACGTCTAAAAAGTAATTTCTTCCTCAGTTCTATAATTTTAAATGACATTGGACAATACATTTTGGCTGAAAGATTCCATTGGTAGACATATACCCCCGGGAGGTCAATGACAAAAAGAAAGACCTACTATATATATAATATTTTATTTTATTTTATAATAACTTTATATTGACAGAATCCATGCCAGGGTAATTTTTTTTTACAACATTATCCCTTGCATTCGTTTCTGTTCCGATTTTTCCCCTCCCTCCCTCCACCCTCTGCCCTAGATGGCAAGCAGTCCTATATAAGTTAGATATGTTGCAGTATATCCTAGATACAATATATGTTTGCAGAACCGAACAGTTCTCTTGTTACACAGGGAGAATTGGATTCAGAAAGTAAAAATAACCCGTGAAGAAAAACAAAAATGCAAATAGTTCACATTCGTTTCCCAGTGTTCTTTCTTTGGGTGTAGCTGCTTCTGTCCATCATTTATCAATTGAAACTCAGTTAAGACCTAATATATATTAACATCTTTATAGCAATACTTGTAGCAGCAAAGGGTTCATGGACAGAATGAAATATTACCACGGTGTAAGAAATTATGAATATGATGAATATGATGAAAGCACTGTTAGACATGAATTGAGAAGGAAATGGCAAACCATTCCAGTATCTTTGCCAAGAAAGTCCCATATGAGATCATGACGATTCAGACAGAACAACAACAGACTTATGAAATGATTAAAAGTAAAGTAAGCAGAACCAGGGAAACAATAATATGAAGGCTATAAAAATATAAATGGAAAGAGCAAAAGAATTATCAAAACTGAATGCTACAAAATTATGACATAGCTAGATGCCAAAGGAGAGCTATGCTTGAGAAGTCATCTCCCCTTGCACTTTACTGAGATAAAGGACTATGAATATGGAACAATACATATAACATTTGACTTTCTGTTGTTACATTGACTAGTTTTGCTAAATTGCTTTTCCCCTTTCTTAAAAAAAATTCTGTTTTAGAGGATGGCTCTCTGGGAGAGGGAGGGAAAGAGGTACATTGGGAAATGTCATTGATGTAAAAATAAAATATATCAACACAAATTATTTTTTTAAATAAATGGCATTTGACAATTTGTTCCAAGAATTAAAGGTTTTTAGTTTCTCTCTCTTTTTAAATTCAGAGATGGAATTTAGGATAAAGGTGAATATTAGAAGAATCAAATAGCTTTGTTACTTAGCAGCATAGCAGTGTATCACAAAGTGAAAAGGATCCTAGGCATTTGCTAAATACAATACGTTATATTTAAGTGAAGAAATTTTATTTGGATGGCACAGATATATGGTAAATTGCTACTGTCATTTTTACAATAGCCCAGATATAGTCAGTATTTTAGTATTTATAACAACTACAAAACAACTGCTACTCCTCCCAGGAGTCTCTCTCACCTGTGCCTCTTCTAAGCTTGATTCCAGAGTACCACAGAATGTGTATTACCTCTCACAAACTCATCTTCCAGCTCACTTATCCCTAGGGAAAAAAAGTTCTTAAATGAAACCTCCATCCCCAACTTGCTCTACTGCATCATTCTGGTTAAAATTATGATTTGGTAGGGAGTGGAGAAGAGGAAATAGATATGTGCTTTATTATTTAAAATAAAAGCCCCATCCATTGACTCTATCATTCCACTGGCAGAGTAACTAGGTTTATAAGGTGCAGTGAATGCAGAATATATTGAGGGTTCTAAAACTAAAACCACAGCTACAATTTGAAGCATAAACTCTAGAGTAGGCTTGAGTAACTGCAGGCTAGGCTGTCAATTGCATATGTTAAATGTTAAGAAACTGCTCTTATCATTCTAATTGCAGAATCCTAATTGGAAATCTATAGTGCTAACAGTGTGTAGATTTAGATTTTTAGAGCCCATAGAAAGCACTCAAGTATCACAACCAACTGGGAAAATGGACTACCTTGCAGTACAATTTAAACCAGCTCATTACTGTCCCTCTCCTATGTATTGTGTCATCAAATACTTTTGGGTTGACAAAATGAACCTAAATTATAGTGATCAGCAGAGGGATGTGAATCTAGGCAACATAACATTGATCGATCCTCTGAAGCAGACTGAGGGTTTTATTGAAGGAAAAATAACAGGAATTAAAAATAAAACTTTTATAAGGCCAATTTTATTGATGATGCGGCATTTCCACATCCTCAGTAACAGAAGCCAGTTGTATTATTTTCCGAAAAGAAATCACGAACATTTATCATACCAAATCACTTGGTGTCCATCACTTTGAAAAAATACACTAATTGAAACAATAACGCTAGTTTAAACTTAGAAGGCAACTGCAATGTCTCCCCCCAAAAAAAGGTTTCAAAATATGTGATGTTTTCCTTTGGGTCTTATTGTCAGGATTTGCCTGCCAAAAGCTATTGCTTCTGCCACCCACATCTTTGGCCTCAGCCCAGTGCTTCCAATTACCTGCTCCCACCTTCTGGGTCCAGATTAGCCACACTGGGATTATAAAAGTTGTAGACCCAAGACAGAAGAACCGTTTTGGTTATTAAACTTCTTTTTACTAGGCTTTGCCCCTGCTCGACTGTGTTGTTTTGTCATTCCAGATTCTGGTCATTTCTTTCTTGACCATCTCCAGGGATTCTTGACCACCTACTTTTAGCCCTGTGATACCACCTTTGGCTGGTTTTCCTTTGTTTTGATTCGGACCCCTGGCTTGGTCTGCCCTGTGGCATACTTTCTTCTGGCTTCCCTAGGTCAGGCTTCTTGATGTTTCTCAACTCTTGATATGACTTTGTATCACCTGGATTCTGGACCTATCACCACTTTCATTTTGCCCTAACACTTGCCTGCTCTTTTCGTGCCTTGCCCAGCTACTTGTATTCTTCACACAATGTTATCTGCTAGTATGTGTTCAAACTATTAGTTACTCACCTGGTTCTAGTCCCTTTGGCTCTCCATTTTCTGTCAGTTTCCAGGCACATCTCTGGGTCGAGGCCACCCCTGTGTAGATTTAGATTTCCCTCCCTAAAATAAATGCTTTCCTCCCAGCCCAATCCTTTCTCATCCAGGTCCCACAGTAGGCCCCTCCAATTGCCCATACTCCCAGAGCTGACATTTGAGTTGAGTGTAAGCTGCCAGGCACATTTTGAGGTGCATCAACTCTCGCTCACTCTGTGGTACTATTTAATCAATTACTGATCCATTGACCTTAGACAAGTCACTTAGCCTCTCTGTATTTCACTTTCCCCATTGAGCAGATACTTGTTCTAAGTAAGAAAAATGTGCTGGGCTACTCTGTAACCTAAACTGCCGACATCCTTCCTGAAACATAGACAGTATGTCTATACAGGTACTTTTCATTTGAGGTTGACACTTCATTCTAAGATTTCTCCAAACTCATTCTTTCCTCCCATTTTCCCCAAACCCTAAATCATGATTTTATAAAATTTCCCTTCTGCCAACTTCTCCTAAAACTACATGGCTGGCCAAAGCCTCATCTTGCATACCTCTCCAAAAAGCATTTTGTTTACCAAAGGAGAGAATCTGTTTGTCTTGGTTGTTCAAAAGACTAAAGGAATTCCCTATATTCTTAGCTTTTCACAGTATGTATGGAGGAAAGGGTACAAAAGTGAGAAAGACTAAGAACAATGCTAAGGTGGCATAGTGTAGTGAAAAGTGCTGTGGATTTGAACTTGGAAGACTCCAGTTTTGCCACTAAATGTAAAACCCTGTGTGAGTCACTACCTCTCTAGGAGCCTCAGTTTCTTCATGTGTAAAATGTGGGGGTTAGAGTAGATCAGTCTAAGGTCATGATTCTGAAGTCCCTTCAGGACCCACTGTTCTTTGTTTAAGAGTCTCTATAGCTCTAACAATATGTTCTGAGATCCAGGTCAGGTCTGACACTTTCCATTCTATCCTATGATCCTGTCAAACATTCTTAAATAGTCCAGTGAATGAAGTGCAGGGTTCAGAATGACTATGACTTTGTAGGGAGAAACCCATTCTTTGTCCCAGCCTAAGAAATCTGTTCACTGATCACCTTAAACCTTTCAGTGACTGGCAAATAAGGGACCCCTCCTTCCTGCTACAAACAAAGGTCGGCATAAGGGTTTAAGCTGTTTTCAGAAGACAGAATCCATAAATATAAGTGTAGCTTTTTATGGGGATTCATTACTTAGAAATTGCTACAATGAAATTAGAAAACGAAGGGAAAAATCCAATACAAACTCAAGAAAGAAATGAATTAAGGGAATTTTTTGAATATATACACATAAACATTATACATACATATATACACAGCCACACACACATACCATATATATGTGTGTACATGTACACACATATTATGTTATAGATACATACATATACATACTATATCACATACATATATAAATAGTTTTCTAGATTTTCTCCCTAAGAATAAATTTTATTTATGCAGCACATTCATGTATGTATGTGTATTTTCTTTTTAAAAATAATAGCTTTTTATTTTCAAAATATATGCAAAGATAGTGTTTAACATTTACCCTTGCAAAACCTTGTGTTTCGAATTTTTCTCTCTTCTCACCAGCCCCTCCCCTAGACAGCAAGTAATCCAATATAGGTTAAACATATACAGTTCTTCTATACATATTTCCACATTTATCATGCTGCACAAGAAAAGTCAAAGCAAAAAGAAAAAAAAAATGAGAAAGAAAAAAAGCAATCAAACAACAACAAAAAAGGTGAAAATACTGTGTTGTGCTACACATTCAGTTCCCATGGTTCTGGATGCAGATGGCTCTCTCCATCACAAGTCTATTGGAATTGGCCTTAATCACCTCATTGTTAGCTTTCTAATTTTTTTTATCCATTATAAGAGCTGATATTCATCTCTATTTTTTTCCTTTTGTTTTGCATTGATGGAAGAAGGGGAGAAAACACCTTTGGAAAAATCTAGAGTTTGAAATATTGAGAAGTAATTCTCTCATGTTCTATTCTTTTTTTCTTCCTTCATTAGCCTGTTACTGTTGGGAAAATAGGAAAGTGATGCATTGAAAATTTCTCTTCTATCAGTTCCAGGGATTGACATTAAGTACAGATCAAGGAGAATCGATGCTAGTTATTCATATTCTTTGCTTGTGGTATTCAAGTAACGGTCAGACTGGCTTCCAGCTTTCCCTTACACATGTGTAAACACAACTCCAATATTATAAGGGGGCAGGGTGGAGTTAACTTCATAGGAATTTGCTTAATGTGGAGCTTTCAGGAATGTATCTGGTCTGTAAAATGAACTTCACCTATAAGCAAAGTGCAAAAACAAAAACTCCTGATTTCGAAGACCCAAAGAGAGGTGACCAACACTCCATGAGGAATTCCTTAGAGAGAGGAAATGCTGAGGACTCACAGAGCTTTTTCACAAAAGGGTTGTCCTTGGACACCTTACTTCCCAAAGCGGCTTTCCTAAGAAAAGACCAACCTTCCTAAGAGCACATTCTTGTCACTTTTGCAATCTAAAGTAATATGAAATAAAATGATCATGGATAACTTAAATCCATTGACAATTCCTAGTCTTAACGTTCCAACCTTCTTTCCTATAACATTTTAAAATTGAATGAGCAGAGAAATAAACCAAATTGGCTTATTTTCAATTTCTCTCCATGCTCCTGCACTCCCTCTGGTGGAGATGTCAATAAGCAGAGCAATGATCAAAAGTTGGGCAGCAGGAAAGGGGAGAAATAAAGGGCCTCAGCAATCCACAAATGGTAACTAAATAGCTTCAAAATTCATTTTTAAAACCTAGAAACATATATTGTTTTTTGTTTGTTTGTTTGTTTGTTTGTTTTTTAATACAACAAGCCTATTGCCCTCTTTACACAGAAAACCGTCCTTACTTTGAGGCACTCTGTGTTCAGAATACACTCAAAGCCATAGTATAAGATAATATTTACTTTTTTAACTAGAGTATCCTGAGAACACAATAGTTCCAAGCAAGTCATTTATTTGAGCAAATAACATAGCAAAGTATAACAAAATAAATGACAAGAAAGTACCCCCTATACACACCAGAAAATATTCTATCACTAATTGTCATAACACCCCTTGGGGGGAAAAAGTCATACACACATGTAAGACACACACATGGAATACACATGGTTAGGAAATATACATGAAGAGGGGCATGTATGGGAACCTTTCAGAATGAGAGAAAACTAAACCTTACACATTGAAGAGCCACTGATGTCATCTGGTGATGTCATCTGTGCTCTTCTGGGCAACAAAGCTGAGTTATTGCTAATTTCTCCTATCAACCACTGATCTCCAGCAGCAATATAGTTTCTAATTTACCAAGTTTAGCAACATATATTGTTAGCATTTCATTGCCATTTATAAAATGTGTCCTGATAATCTCACTTATCAATAGTTGCCCTGGTTGTCAGCAGACTCAAGATAGTTCACAATCATTGGGGGAAAAGTATTATTTGGCAAAATTAAATCTTTAGAAACCTCAATTTGCCCTGTTTTGTTTTATTTGGGACAGGAATATGTACGACTAGACTGCACTAAACAATTCTGTAACAAATTCCATTTTGAGGTTCATATGCTGAATATAACACTGGACAATATGATCTCCTTCATTCATGCTGTTCCCACCTTGAATTTATTTCACTCCTTACTACCCAGAAACATTCCACAACTGCTTCAAGATCATCAAGAATCCAAGTTGCTTCCCCAGATGAAGTCTTTCTTATCTTCTTTAAGTATTTGATCTGAATTATTTCCAAGTTTTAATTAACTTTAGAGGTAATCCAGTCCCATTTCCCACATAATTCAAGGATCTCATAATAGACAGACTTCCACCTTTTAAAATTCCTGTACTTAGGGGCTATATTACATTGAATTGAAATGTGCCTCCCTTTGTTCCCCACCTCTAGCATGTACTCCTAAGTTCTAATCCTGTCCTGTATGGCTATATTGCCGAGCACTTGAGGGATGTGTGTGTGTGTGATGTTTTGTCTACTATACCTTACATGCCCCTCCCCTCACTTAATTATATACTGGCTTGTATTGCTCATTGTTTTTTTTGTATTAAACCATAGGATTTTATGGTCTAATAATAGTGATAACATCATAGCTACCATACCTTCTTCCTTCCGCATTTTTATTTTGACTTGTCATTTACTTAAGCCTATCTCAAGTCCTACCTTGTTCACGAAGCCTTCCTCAATTATGGCAATCCATTTTGGTATAGTTTATCTATATCTTATGACCTAGAACACAATCCATCATTTCAGTTCCTGTGATTTCTTTCATCTGTGTGACTAGCCCATCCACATCAACCATTCTGTTCAGAGTTGCTTGGTCTGAAAACTGATCAATTTATTAATAAGCTTCTATGACCTTAGCTAGACTGGTCTTCAAAAGACATGACATACAGTCTCTTCCTGAATCAGTACTCAAAATCTTTCCAGTTCAAGAGGATCAAGGTGATCTGTCAGGGTTTATAGGTTGCTGATAAAGCTTTCAAAACCCTAGGATTACCTTCCCATAATGATGAGGCATCAGGGGATTTTATTGGAGTTCAAATATTTAGTCTAATTTTTCCATTTCAGTCTGCTATCCTCATTATCCTTGCCCCAAATAATACTGTAAGCTTCTTCAAGGTAAAGACCTCTTTTTTCAAATCACATCTCCTTTTCTTGTATCCATGCACAATATCTAGCACATGTAGGACACAACACTTGAGTTAAGTGCTTGTGGACTGTTTTCTCAGTTGGAACCCAACTGGATCTATAAGAAGGCAGACACTGGAACCCCAAAGTGGGACACGAGTGTCTTTATGCTCACGGACAAGAAGACACTAACCATTACTCACAGGGCATCTCCATTTAAACCAGAAAGCTTGGGGAGTCGATGTGGAAAGAACTCAGGCCTTGAAATTTGAACAAGGGGTTACTCTGGAACCTGGGGCCCAGACTTCAGTTTACTTATCTATCAAATGAAAGATTTGGGCTAGATAGTCTCTAATGTCCCTTCCAGTTTGGGGGTCTTCTTTTTGTCTAGGCAAATAAGCTGGACTTTATTTGAATTAACTGCAATTCCAGTAAATAGAAAATCATTTTGATGGGAGTCTTTAGTGGGACTTCTTGAATGCTTATGGATTTTATTAACTCTAAATGGATGTCTCCCCCCTCCAACACTGTATTAATAACATAAAAAACCCCATAGCTACCCATAATCACGTGCTCTTGGCAGCGTGCAAGAATTAGGCTGCTCCTGTAGACGATTGTCAAGTTGGAAAAGCTGGCAGTACCAGCCCAACAAGCTTATCTCTAGCTCCTGCAGCGGCAGGGATGCTTGGTGATCAGTGCTGTTCAGAGAGGGAGTGGCGGACACCAAGAGCCCTGGCTATGGCCACAGCCAGGTCTGGGAGGGGAGGAGGCTCCCCCCGCTGCAGGCGGCCATCTCCCCTTCCCCCCTCTCGTGGGTTCTGGGCTGAGGCCGGGGACTGTCCGGAGCTGATCTCGGGCTCCCATTGGCCGCTGTCTGCTGTGACGTCACGATCATGATGAGAATTGATGATCGGACACGCTGATTTCATTGTCTGAGGCGGCGGTGGAGACCCAGGAAAAATCTCGCTGAATCCGCCCTGCCCGGCGCTAGCCCGCCCCGGGGAGCCTCGGATTACGGCCGCTTTCCCATCACGCCCGAGGTAAGCCCCGCACCTAGTGGAGTGGGCTGGGGGTGAAGGGCAAGGGGGGGCAGGGCAGTGAGCTACTGGTCCGCCCAGTGGGGGGCCCTCAGGGGCCGAGGCCTGCGGAGCCAGGGCAGTCGAGCAGCTGCGCGGGGCCCCCAGAGCCCAGCGTTGCTCCCCTCAGGGCCCGGGCGGCGGCGGGGCGGAGCGGAGCTGGGGAGGGGGCTGCCGCGGGCACAGCCCAGGGGGCCCGGGGCCTGGGGCCCCGGAGCTCCCGGGTTCGGGGCTCGCCCCTTGCCTCGCCTGGCCTGGCCTCGCCGGAGGAGGAGGAGGAGGAAGAGGAGAGGAGGAGGTGGCGCCTTTTCCTCACATAAGAGGGGGGCGAATTCTGCCGCTTCTAGATTGTACTGGACAGTAGCTTTCCCACAGCCCGACTCTTACGCGCGGAGGGCTCTGCGCCTGCGCAGTCCCACCTGCGCGAGGGTGGGGCGCGCGGTGAGGGGCGGGCTAGCGTGCGCAAGCGCACTTCTACGCTGGACTTGGGGCTGCACTCTGCCTGGGGACTGGAGGAGGAAGAGGAGGAGGAGGCGGAGACTGGTGAAGTTGGAAGGAAACCTAGTTGGAAAGCTAAAGATGAACCTGGTAGGGATGGGATTTGTGTGGGTGGGGTAATAACATCAATTCTTCCAATGGACAGCATCATTGTCAAGTTCTTTTGGTCTACTTCCCATTGACTCCATTCTCTTAGCTTCTCTTAAGCCCACCTTGCTACTTCCTCTGCAGTTAGAACCCCATTTTCTCATGCTAAGTATGACCCCCTACCTGCAACTGCATTTGAGGAGCCTCACGAGGCCGTGGGGCCTTCTGGGTGGGATTTTCCCTCCCTTCAGCTGTACCCTTTTCAAGTTGAAGCCACGTGTCTGAGTTTCCTCTTTTAGGTCCCACACCCGTCTCCTTAATTGTCCCAAAGCTCTTCTAATTTGGAGTGACCTCACCCCCGTTGGGGTTGCCTTACTCAGAGCCCGAGACTAACCGAACAACAAACTCTCTGGCACGTGGAGCGAGTAGTCAGCAGTTCAAGATGGACGGCACCTTCTGTGCGCCGCAAGAACTAAGTGCTGTTGGCTGAAGTAGTTGGCTGTCCATTTTGTGCTTTGGACCCCCCAGTGAAGGCATACCATCAAATTATTCTTTGCCTTTCTTTTTTTTGAAGGTATTTATCGCATCCCAATAGGTTTTTTTTTCCTTCTTTGTCTCCACTGCTGCCATCTTAGTTCATGCTGCCGTAATCTCAAAGCAATTACAAACTCTTAACTCTTCCCCCATTCCCATTCGCTTTCCCAGTTCATCCTGTATACCCCTGCCAGAATAATCTTCAAATCCTATTTTCATGATGATGTTTCCCTTCTCAGAAGCTTTTAGTGCCTCTCTATTGCCTGCTGCACCACTACTAAAATCTTCTGCCTAACTACCCTCAGGGCCCCACCTTAATTCTCCATTTTTATTTGTCTCTGTTCCTCATTGCCTGTCTCTTCATTGTCCCCCAAACACACGTACCCTACTCATTCACACCTCTGCCTCGTCACTTGGGTTTTTAACCAATCTTCTCACTCCCCAATCCCCCTCCCAAAAACACACATATCTGGAATACTTTCCCTTCTGTGGCTCACCATCTTTCAAGGCTAAACTCAAGCCTTGACAAAGTAAACATAGAATCACAGATTTAGAGACAGATGAAGAAACTGAGGCCTAGGGAATTTCAGAAATTTGCCCTAAATCATAACTTCCAAACACACACACACATATAGGCAGATGATGACTCAACTTGAAATAATTCAAAATCAACATATGAAAAATCTAAAAAATCACTGTTGTAGGCCATCAGAAATAAACTGTATGTTGATCCTAATAAGAGAAGATCCTTTCTTTGTTAATCATCAATTTTTTTCCTCTTTCTCTAATTTATGCCGTTCACCTAGGCTTTCTTTCTTTTTTTTTTTTTTAAGCATATGGGTCCATTTATCATAGCATTGATGGTGTCTTTTTTTACTAGACACTGGCAAATTAGTCAGATATGCTCAAATCTGGGGATCTAGAGATGGATAGAACATGCTAAAATGATGCTTCCCATGTTTGGGGTGGGGAAGGACATGGCTAACAAAGTATGAGCATGTAATGTGTTTATTTCCCCTCCCCCCAAATCTTTGGAGTATTATAATTCCTATCTCAATAAGAATTTTGAAGATGTGCTCAGGCATTCACTCCTTTCCCCTTATCTTATGTCTTAACAAAGTGTAAATTCCCCTGATTTTCCTTTCCCCATTGATGAGGCCTTCCTTCTGTTTTGATTATATTTCACTTGAGCTCTGATCTTTTGTTTGGCCTTTAAAAGGAACCCACACAGCTACAAAAAGAGACTAAATAGAGGTAGGAGAGGTGGGTGCTAAAGCTTCTGGAGAGAAGCTTCCACAGCCACACAACCCATGATTATCATAAGACCATAGATTTAGAGCTATAAGAGAGCATCAAGACAAGCTAGTCCAATCCCTTCATTGGGTAGATGAGAAAATTGAGGTTCATATAGGTTAAGTGACTTTACCAAAGTTAACAGTAAGTAGCAGAACTGGATTTGAAACCATGTGCATCAAGGAACTGAACTAGCACTGTATGGAGTTAGAGTAGAAAATGCTTTCTGTTGGTGTAATTCTCCTGCAGGCATAGCTAAAATCCAGGAATGTGAGCCTTTATTCTAGCAGAACAAAAGCTTCTTGAGGACAGGGGCCATTTTTCCTTTTTTCTTTGTATCTCTGGGGCACTGCACATAGTTGGCATTTAATAAATGCTTTCTGAATGAGACAGGACCTCTGCTTTACTATGCTCTACTCCTGAAATCAGTGGCAAGCATTCAAATTGTGATCCTATTCTGAGCAACTGTAAATAAAATAATAAAGCATAGGCGTAATTAATATATTATTTTTCTGTGATTTGCTTAAGAGGCTCAGAAGCAGATGGACCCCAATGTAGTTTTTCCATTGTTTAGCCAACGTTCCATTCTATAAGTTTTAACTGGGACTTCCTGATACAGAATGCATTTTAATGATGCATGCAGTAGAGAGTTAGCTGTAGTCTCACACTAGAATGTGAATTAAAGACAGCACAACCATGGGTTTCCACAAGAGAGAAGTTATCAGCGAGCATCAAGGATACAAAAAAAAAGTGAAAACAATCCCTGCCCTCTAGAGCAATCTAATGGGGAAATTAGATATAAACAATTATGAACAAATAAGACATAGGTTAAATTGGAGCTAATCACAGAAGAAGATGCTAGCATTAAGGGAAGACCAGGAAAGGCTTCTGCTAAGTAGGATTCTAGTTGAGTTTTGAAGGAAGCTAGAAAAGCCTAGAAGAAGAAACAAGGAGGGATAGCATTCTGGGAAACAGGGACATTGAGTGAAATGCATGGGGTAAGGAAATAGTGTCTTGTTTGTTTGAAGAGCAGCAAGGAGCCTGGGGGTCTGTGAAAAGATGTGGGAAAGGGGGAGGAGTAAGGTGGAAGAAGATTGAAAAGGCAGGAGAAAGGGTAGGCTGGGGAGGTCTTTGAAAGCCAAAGAGAAGATTTTATACTGGATTTTGGAGGAAATAAGGTACCCTGGAGAGGAGCTGGAAAAAGGTCTACCTGAACTGAGGAAGAATTTAGAAGGTTCAGAGTGGTCCACCTGAAGGAGGGGGCAGAAAAGAGGAGAAATAAATTTAGACACAGATGATTTCTTTGTATAGCCCACCATTGTACACTCAGAAACCAGAGACAGATGAAGATGTAAAACATTAGGAAATCACCAGACATTCATATCCTCTAGCACCTAAAGAATGAAGGCACAGGACCACATGGTCCCCGGGGAGTAGAGGAATCAGCACCAGGTGGAGACATAGACTGGTGTGGAAATACAGACTGATGAAGAGAGAGAGAAGAGGAACTAGTATTGGATGGAAATTTGGAAGGGGAGGAGATGAGTTGCTAGAACATATGTAAATAGGGAAAAAGATCAACATGGCAGAAAGCCATGACAGAGCTTCATCCAAGGGGGTACAGTAAGTCATGTGGACTGTGCGGATACCTGTGGAGATGGAGGATTGCCAGAGGGAAGGTTGCTTGACTCTCAAGCAATTCTGAGTTGTTTTTTTTTTGTTTTTGTTTTTTTCTGCTTGGGGCAAAGCACTTAAAGTAGTACTGGAAATCTGGAGCAGTAGTATAAAACTCAAATAGAAATTGGGTGCCCCTAACCCATACATAAGGGTCCTTGCAAGTGCATGCTGACTTAGAAACTGCTTATTATTGACATTATCTTTGTCTTATTGTATTTGTATTTTGTTAAATATTTCCCAGTTACATTTTAATCTGGTTCCAGTGCACTAGGGAGGGTGGTAGGCTGCCCGTGTGTTTAACATAAACACATCTTGGTCTACAAGATTGTATAGGTTCCTGGGCAAGGCAGACCACACCAGAAGAGATTGTTTAAGGCCTCAGGTATGAGTCCTTTGAGTTTTCTGTTGGAGTAAATAAAATTCATTCTATATTTAATGTTTTGTTAGCCTGAGTGCTTTCATGGAGACTGATGGCTTTCTTCCCTTGTTTGTGGAGACCTAAACATGAGCCAAAATTCTGATGTTCCTCTGGGGAGACCTGGTAGGAGCTTGAACCATAGAATGATTAAAAAGCCTTCAAGATCAAACCTTGTGTGTGTGAGTTTAGAGCTTTGTTAATGGACCATAAGCATATAATAATGCATTTTTTCTTTATGATAATATATAAAGGATCTATAGAGGTGACATTTATACAACATTTCAAGGTTTTCAAAGTGTCATACATCTTTTATTTCTCATTTGGTTCTCACAACCCTTGAGGTAGGTATTATAGATGTTGTCACCCCCATTTTAGAGTTGACAAAATTGAAATCAATCCACTTGCCCAAAATTTCACCAGGATTTGAACCTAGTTTCTCTGAAACCAGATCCAGTGTTCTTTACTCTGTATTACCATGCCTACTTGGTAAAAGGAGAAATTAGATCAACTGGTATTAGTTAGGGTCCTTTCTCTTCAGCAAGCATACTATGTGCAGAATCCTCAACCAGTCCTACTTGGATGCCTCATTGTGGTGTGGAGGTAACCCTAGATTCTTGAAGGTTGGGCTAGCCATAACCATACCAACAGGTCCAACCAATCTGAAATGTATGGCTGTGGGGACGGATTTTGTGTTTGTTGGGGGAGAACCAGCCTAATTAAATGTCAAAAGATGCATTATCAAGACCGTTAACCGATGGGAAATAGTTTTCTTTTAACCACAGTAACTCATTAAGAAAAGAGTTGTCATCATAACTGCAGAGAGTGCCCTAGCTGATGGAATTAAAGACAGCTTTGAAACACTGAATTGTTTGTGTAGGGAGCTATGCTAGGTACCAGAAGAAAAAAACTTGACTTCTTCGCTACACGTGTGGCTTCTTTGCTGTGAGTATTTTGCCCACCCATAAGATCGCAATCTTTCTTTGCTTTCATTCCATGGGATTCTTGAAGAACCCACATACAAGAGGTCTTCTCATTCTTTTTATAACTTGGGGGTACCAATATATCATTTTGCTGTCCATCTCTCATTTGTCATTTTCTCTGCTTGACCAGCCCAACTCGTTTTAGGGGGATAATCCAAAGATAGTTATATAAAAAGGTCTTGAGTTCATGGAATTCACAATCTAATAATAGTGAGGATATTACACATATGCAAATAACTGTAACTGTCTTAAGAAACAAGTAAAGTACAAATGTCTTTGCCTAGCATTAAAGGCCCTCCAAAATTTGGTGCCATCCTCCCTTGCCAGCCTCATTTCATACTACTTTCCGCCACAAACTCTGTACCTCAGTAAAAGCAGGTAATCTCTGCCCTTCCCACAATCAATCAATTAATAAGCATTTTTTAATCACTATTATGTATTAGACCTTGTGTTAAGTGCTAGAGATGCAAAAAGAGGCAAAAGACAGCCTTCAAGGAGTTTATAATCTACCACATGCAAACCAGCACATACAAAGCAAGCTCTATATGGGCTAAATTGGAAATGATGAACAGAGAGAAGGCACTAGTATTGAGAAGGCTTGCTTTTCTATGCCTTTGCTTATTTCTTGAGTCTTGAATGTCTTCCATTGCTAGTCATCCTTGAGAGTCCATTGCAGAGCTTTTACATACCATCTCAATGGTCTAAACCAGTGGTTCTCAAAGAGAGAGAATTCTCCCCTAGAGAATTCTGGGGATCTCTGAAACCCTTTTAGAGGGTCTACAAATTCAAAAATAGTTTTTATTTCCTATATGGTAAATGTCTATAAATATAACCCAGGTAAACAAAAATGCTTTGGAGAGATCCTCAATAATTTTTAACAGGATAAAGATACTGAAAACAAAAGTTTGAGAACCACTGGTCTAAACTTTATTTTAAAAATCTCTAATGTAGTCATTTATACATAATATTATAATAATTATCTCTTTTTATGTGTGTCATTCCCCTCCTAGATTGTAAATTCTGTGAGGCAAGAACTGTGTTGTATTTAAACTTGGTGTCTTTCTTAGCACATAATAGTGTTCTGCACATAGTAGGTGCTTTATAAATGCTCGTTAAATGAATTATACATAAATGCATAAGAGAAGTACAACCTGGATACTCTGCAGTCTCAGACTAAAGAATGATTATTGACTGGAAGGAGCAAGGAAAGCATCATGGAAGATGGGGCAGATGAGCATCCTTTAAAGCAGAGGTATCAAACACACTGCCCATGGGTGCATTTGGCCCATTATACCCCTGACTACCCCCTGAACCAGCTTAAAATATAATTGGGAAATATTTAACAAAATTAATAAAAATACAAGAACACATAGATGATATTACATTTTAAAAGGGTCAACATCGGGCCCATAGCAGTCCTTATCTATGTATTAGAGATCCCTATTTCTATTTGTCTTTGACACTACTGATTTAAAGGAAAGATATGATTTTAACAGGAAAAGATTGGAGGGACAGCATCCTCAATGTAGGAAGTGGAATTACAAAGACACAGAAGTGAGACTGCATGGGAAGGTGCACTGGGGCTGATAAGTAGTCCAGGCTAGCCAAAGCAGGGATTCCTTTTTTTTTTTTTAATTTAATAACAGCTTTTTGTTTTCAAAATACATGCAAAACCATGTGTTTCAAATTTTTCTCTCTCCCTTACCCTCACTTTTCTCCCCTAGACAACAAGTAATCCAATTTAGGTTAAACGTGCAGTTCTTCTAAACATATTTCCATATTTATCATGCTGCACAAGGCAAATAAGATCAAAAAGGGAAAAAAAACAGTAACAAAAAAGGCAAAAATACTAAAAATACTAGGTGCTCATTCAGTCTCCATAGTCCTCTCTCTGGATGTGGATGGCTCTCTCAATCACAAGTCTATTGGAATTGCTTTGAATTACCTCTTTGTTGAAAAGAGCCAAATCCATTAGAGTTGTCCATCACATAATCTTGTCATTGCCATGTACAGTGTTCTCTTGGTCCTGCTGATTTCACTCAGCCTCAGTTCCTGTGAGTCTCTCCAGACCTCTCTGAAATCATCCTGCTCATCATTTCTTATAGAACAATAATATTCCATAACATTCATATACCATAGCTTATTCAGCCATTCTCCAACTGATGGGCATCCACTCAGTTTCCAGTTTCTTGCCACTACAAAATGGGCTGCTACAAACAATTTTGCACATGTGGGGCCTTCTCCCTCTTTTATGATTTCTTTGGGATACAGGCCCAGGAGAAATACTGCTGAATCAAAGGAGATGCACAGTTTGATAGCTCTTTGGGCATAGTTGGGAAATTATAGAGCAGGGCTTCTTAAACTTCTTCCATTTGTGACTTCTTTTTACCCAAGAAATTTTTATGTGACCCCAGGTATATAGGTATATAAAAGAGGGATACAAATCAACCATTTAAATTTCAATTCGATTTTAAAATAAATCATAATTTCATGACCCCCACATTCAGTTACAAGACCTTGTGTGAGCTTGTGAACCACAGTTGAAGATGCTGGAAGCTAGAACATAGTGCAAACAGATGGGAATAGAAAAGGCTGGAAAGGCGTAAGAGAACCAGACTCTATAGGGCCCAGAAAACCCTGTTAAGGAGATTGAACTTTATTTGGAAGACTATAGTAAGCCATAGAGGAATTTTGAGCAGTGGAGTGACATGATCAGATCTGTGCATAAAAAAGAGTTATCTAGTATCATTGTGGCTGATGTAGAGATTTGCCAGGAGGCTGTTGTAAAAATCCACACTATTAACTAGTAATGAAGGCATGAATTAAAGGGGTGGCAGTGCAGCTAAATGGAACAGTGGAGAGAGTAGTGAGTCTGGAGTCAAGAAGACTCATCTTCATGAATCTGAATCTGGCCTCAGACACTTTCCAGCTGTGTGACCCTGGACAAGTCATTTAACCCTGTTTGCCTCAGTTTCCTCCTCTGTAGAATGAGTTGCAGAAGGAAATGGGAAAGCGCTCCAGCATCTCTGCCAGTCTCCCCAAATATGGTCACAAAGAGTTTAACATGATTGAAATTTTAATAGAACAATGGTAATAGAATGAAAAGGAACAGTGTCAGAGATCTTAGGAAGGTGACAGTGATAAGACTTGATAACTGATTGGCTGGAAGGGTCGAGAGAAGAATCAAGGATCACACCAACATGGGCAACTGAGTGAATGATGGAACCACTGATAGAAGTTAAGAAGTCAGACGGTGATCTTGGGTTGAGTTTGTGAAGAAAGGGTGAGATCATCAAATGTTGGAGTACCTTTGAGGTTATCTGGTCTAATCCCTTCAAGTTAGAAGTGAGAAAAGTAAGGCCCAGTGGGGGTAAGTGATTTGAACCAGTTTGCCCAGTGAGTTACTTGGCAGACTCAAAGGCAGATCTCCTACAAGGCTTTGCCCTGCTGTGCCATCCAGTTTCTCCCCTTCATCCCATTTACTTTCCTACAAATTCTATGATATAAAAAAAGGCTTTGTGATTTCTTTAAGACAGGTCTTAACCTTTTGTGTCATGAGCTCCTTGGCAATCTGGTAAAACCTCTGGACCCCTTCTTAGAATAACACATTTAAATTATGTTTTACATTTTAATCTGAAGTTAGTAAAAACAAAAATGTTAAGTTTTTTTCCTTCCGAGTTCATGAACCCCCCCCCCCAATTGATCCATAGACTCCTTGGGTGTTTGTTGATTCCAGTTTAAGGACTGTCCTAAGATCTATTAAATTAATCTGCATCAGAGACTCATAGGATTATAGATTTAGAGGTATGAAGGATCTGAGAGCCATCTAGTCTAAACCCATAATTTTACAGATAGGGAAACTGAAGCTCAGGGAAGGCAAATGACCTGTCCAAGGTCACACGTGGGAAAAGTGGGGTTATTTTTTTTTACTCCAAATTCAGCATTCTTGTCATTGTATCCTACTGCATGCATCATTAAAATGCATTCTGTGTCAGGAAGTCCCAGTTGAAGCTTATAGAATGGAACTTTGGGTAAACAATGAAAAAACTACATTGGAGTCTCTCTGCTTCTGAGCCTCTTAACCAAATCACAGAAAAAGAACATATTAATTATGCCTATGCTTTGTTATTTTATTTACAGTTGCTCAGAATAGGATCGCAATTTGAATGCTTGACATTGATTTCAGGAGTAGAGCATAGTAAAGCAGAGGTCCTGTCTCATTCAGAAAGCATTTATTAAATGCCAACTATGTGCAGTGCCCCAGAGATACAAAGAAAAAAGGAAAAATGGCCCCTGTCCTCAAGAAGCTTTTGTTCTGCTAGAATAAAGGCTCACATTCCTGGATTTTAGCTATGCCTCCAGGAGTATTGCACCAACAGAAAGCATTTTCTACTCTAACCCATGCCCTATACTTATTGATGTTCCTTCCAACATAATGGCCTCCCAGTTGATCCTCCTCTTCATCTCCTATGATCTGTTCTTCCACTCCACCTCAGCAGCACCAAGGATCACATGACCATATCTCACCGCTACCCACGTGTTCCATTTTCATGGCCAAGAACTCTGGAATTCCTTTATGAGACAACAGGCTCTTGTCCTTTCGTTTTTCTTCCTTTGCTTCCCTCCTCCTAACCCTGTTTTTCCTTCTCACCATAACTTTCAGACCCCCTAACACTCATTTATATTTCCCAGGATCAAGTCTTGCTCTTTCTTTACTTTTCCTTCTGCAGTCCTAAGTCTGTATTTAAGCATCTCAATTACACAGAGTCCTCTATGACTAAATTCTTTGCCTCCTGCCTTATTGCTACTCATACCTTGCTAAAACCCACCATCTCTCTCTACTCTTATCCGTGCAGAATTCAAGAATGCATTGAGATCCCTTTTCGTTATAGCTGCAGCCTACCTGCAACAGGCCTGTTGCACTTTGCTTTTTGCATTGTCTTCTAAGCAAATGGCCAGTGTGATATCATTCATTTCCCACCTGTATTAGCACAGGCTGTCCCTCATGCTTGGGGTGTACTCTCCTCATCCCTTTCTCTAGAATTCCCCTTTCTTCAAGACTCAGCTTAAAGACCTTGTCTTCTATGAGGCTTATCCAGATTCTTCTAGTTACTAGAACCTCACCCAGAAAATTAATTTCCATTTATTTTGTATTACTGGTTTTTGTTCACGATGTTTATCCTAACTGAATATAAGTAAACTCCTTGAGAGCGGGAACTATTTTGTTTTTGTCTTTATTTCTTTAACGCCTTGCAAAATTCCTGACACACAGTAAGCACTTCATAAGTCTTTATTGGATGAATAAATAGAAAGTCAATACATTAAATGTAGGGAAATCTTAGCAATCTTATACTCACCCATAAAAAATATTTCATATTTTTGAGTGACAGGCATCCAACCTTTGATTGGGAATTGCCTTGAAGTGAAGGTTACTTGGTTTTGCAGGTCCAGTCAGCCATAGCAGTTCATAAAATTTTCTGCTGAGTGCCAAGGGCACAGCTGGTACTCAAGAAAAAGATGCTGGGTGCTTGACCTGCCTATTCCATAGAGATATTGGAAGATCACTGAGCGGCAAGATGGCAATCAATTGTCTTCTCCTTTGCACATTTGCATTGCAATAAAGTCTAACTCTGGGTGGATTGTTTGGGGCCAGAGAGATTCTTTTTTTTTTTGGGGGGGGGAGAAAAAGTTCAGTACAGTGAGGAGCCATTGGGGACATCTTGAGCTCCCTTTAATATGCAGTTATTTCTGAGTTAGGTTAGTCAGTCCTTTGCTCTGATGAAGAAGTACCCTGGTATAAACTTCCTAGCACCACAAAGGGGGCTGGGTAAAAACCAGAGGTTCAGAGAGGTGGGGGGTAGAGAGCTAAGACCATACCACGTGGCTAAATGCCATAACAGTTGCCCTTTTGGGGGTTGTCCTTGCTGTGCAGCTGTCTTCATAGAGGATTTCCAAGTGACAGATCACAAAGTGGCAGATATTCAGGCAAACTGCCCCTTATGCTCTCTTGCCATGCAAACAATAGTATCCAACAGCCATGCTCGCCTGTGTGCCTAGGGCAGCTTCTCCTCTCATTTCTGAGGGACTCCAGCTATTATTCTAG
This sequence comes from Antechinus flavipes, assembly GCF_016432865.1. Classification (NCBI taxonomy): domain Eukaryota; kingdom Metazoa; phylum Chordata; class Mammalia; order Dasyuromorphia; family Dasyuridae; genus Antechinus; species Antechinus flavipes. The sequence goes on along the minus strand of NC_067404.1, from coordinate 62,681,958 downwards.
CAACCACCAAAGCTCTGCATCTTCCTTGGAGTTACAGAGAATAAGGAAATTCTTTAGACCATCTTAGCCCAGATGTTCCATTTTAAGGGAAGGTGGAAAAGGAGTCCTTATGGCTCTTCAGCTGTGCCCCAAAGTAAATAATGAAAAGTGCACCATTTGGAAGACCATTGGAAAAGGCACTCTGATATCATGGATGAGTAGAGTGGGGCTGACTTGCTTCTCATTCAGTTGATAAGTACTAATTGGTATCTTCCATTGACATCTAGTTTCTATAGCACTTCCCTCTCAACTCCTGGTACAGTGGGTGTTTATGAGGGTATTTCAGGTGATAGAGAGGATTTACAGGAAGGCACAGAGGTAGAAAGAGGCTTGCTGGGTTTGGGAGCTATCAGGGACCCAGACTTAATGGGTGAGGAGAAGGGTAAGTTTAACCCATTGGTGGGGTTTAGCTTGGACAGATAGGTGAGGGTACACTTGTTAATATTTCACTTTTCTTCCTACCTTCAAACTTTTCCCATTGTCAGAGGCTTTGTAGCGTATTCCTTCTTCCCTCCGCAGAGGTGAAAATTTGTATCTGGAAAAAGAGGAGAGCTCCTTAAGAGATCTTTTGGGTATTTACCTCCAGACCAAGAAAGAGGAGGCTGAATTTTAAGAACAAGAAGGACGAGGGACAGCGAGAGATTGGAATAAGTAAATAATTAAGAGACAGTGAGAGGATTTCTTAGTCGAGTTCTAGTCAAGGATAGCTTATAGTTCCAGATTGGCTTTGTGCGCTCTGGTATTGCTCTGGTTTTTCTGTTGTTTGGTTAGGGATATTTGTCGCTACTATACATTAGTAATACGTTCTCGCTCCCACATGGGCAGGAAGCATCCTTTAAAGGTCTCTTTGAAACAACTCTGCACTCTCCTTGGCCAAGCTGAACAGAGGCTAACCAGAACAGTGAAACTGAACAGAAGGGGAATTGGGGCAAGCCCAGAAGGAATTCTCTGTAAACTGTAGGAGAATCAGTTTTGCCAGCACAGGCTTGAAGGGATTACAGGAACTACAAGTATCTTTGATTTTTGTCTGGCCCACTCTTTTAGGAAGACGTAGTAGAAACAGAAAGCCACCTTTGAATATCAGGCAGTCAGTTATCAAAAAAAAATTCTTCCTCCTCCAAACACACCTGTGATCTATTTTGGATGAGCTCTCAACTCTCCTTGTGTCGGTGATTCACAGTAAGATGATGGAGTAGGTCAGTTTTAATCTGGTTTTCTCCAGCTGGGCACTTGTTAGAGTGGATTCCACAGCTTTCTAAGGGACCAATTAGTGCCCTACTGCATCTATACCTATTGAAAACTATTCTTGATACAGTGGCTCCTTAAAAGTTCTTATATCCTTGAAGGCTGCCGTGAGATTCCAGTGCTTAGAGACATGTGGCAAGAATAGAGAGGAGGCCGAGATGAAATCGGTTGACATCTCTCTTTAAATTTGACTGCCTGCAGCTTAGAATGTTTCAAGGTTTGACACTGGGGGAGCAGAAGAAAGATACTATGGCTGTTTTCCTCGAACATTGCATTGGTGAAGACCTTACAATGGAATTGCTTTCAGTTGCATGAAGTCTGGATTGTCCGGATCATCCAGATCTCAGTTTCCTCTTCTCTTAAATGAAGATATCAGCCTAGATAACCTTTGTGGTCCCTTCTAGCTTTGGATTCTGTGAGCTTAGCTGTGACCTGTTTCAGCATCAACTTCTCCCTGGGAGCAGGACTCCATCTACTTAGAGAGGAAAATCTCTCCAGGATCAGGTGAATTGCTTCTTATGTGGCAGCAAGACCCTTTGAAGGACGTTTGTGTTAAGGATTTAGCTTTTAACATTGCAGAGAGGTTCCATATTCATTAAGCATCTAATAAAACCCCCTGCAAGCTAAATCGATGGGGCTGTGGGAATGCTAAAAAGTCAGTTAGCTGGGGTCTTATTAGTGAAACGGATCGTCAATCCTGCCCCCTCAGTTGATGTCTACTTGTTATCATTGTCGAAAGCCTTTGATGAGTAAAATTCTATGTGAAGCACTACATTGAGTGTGGTACAAATGGGTCCATTATATATCCTTGGTTCCTCTTCAAATAATCTTGTAAATGTTTAGGTCTTCCTATTGTATCCACCTAGTGAAACATGAATTCTTTGAATACATGAACTGTTTGTCATTTGAGGTTTTGTATCCTCAGGTTATAACCCCAGAACCTTTATACTGTACTTAATAAAGGTTTAAGACATGTTTGTTACATTAGATTGATTGGTCCTTGCCCTCTGGGACTTTATCATCTAAGGTACAAATGACAGACATGAATGAGCACACAAAAATAATTGACAGAGCACATAAAATTAGTAAAATATATTATGTACAAGCAAACTCCTCAAAACAGTTGTTGGCCCTTCTTCATGAGACAGTACCTTAATGATTGCCATCTCCTGAAGTTTAATGCCTACTCTCCCACCTTCTATTTCAAAGGAAGTGATATCTTTTTGTTCTTCTGATTCTCTTGGCCCTTTTGAAATTGGTTTAAGACTTGCACAGCGCACCCTACATTAATGGTGCTTGTCCACAATAGATGCTTAATAAATGCTTGTTAAATGAAGGGCAAACGATCTCCAAGTGATGACAAAAAGTGGTCGCCTCTTTTGTATCTCTCAGCATCCTTTGAAACTACTGACTGGAAGCGAGGAAATTGCTTTGCAAGTTTCTATTCCAATCTCTCAGGCCTGACAGTTATATTGAAGCAAGATGTGTAGGAAAAACACAAGTGAATGTAATACCTTCCAAGCAGCCATGGTGGTCTTTTCTTGCAAATGGCTGTCAAGCTACCTGAATTGAATGATGTCAACAGAATCAGAACGACCAAGCGTGCTTGTCATGCTTTTGTTCAGATTGTTCTCTGGGCTTGGAATGTCCTCCCTCCTCCTTGCCTATTGAATTCCTTCATTTCTTTTCAGTCCCAACTCAAATGGTACCTCTTAAAGTCTCTTTGTATTCTCCCCTGGCTTATTATGACCCCCCCTCCCATTCAGACCTCTCAAGGGCCTTGGTTTTGTAACCCCCTAATGGACTTAGATGTGTGTATTTTATAATAGTCTGTTTACGTCTTCCTCTTTCCTAATTTTCTTGAGGATAAGGGACCATGGCTCATTGAAATGTTCTGTCTTCCCTGTGCCGGCATCATTTAATACATATTTGTTCCATTTATTGTATTGTCCTGTTCCATTAGACCTTGGCCAGTATTGTGTTCTATGCAGTATCAGGACTGGATTCACTTTTGCCAGAGGACCTCAACTCTTTCCTCTTGCCTTGGTTGGTGACAGTGGCCACGTTTCCAGGAACCCCAGTCTACTTTTGAAGTCATCTATCCATGTATGGTGATGATATGAGATTATAGTAATTTTACAGGTTTAGAAAAAGGTAGTTATTCCTCTTGTCTTTAGATTTGTCTGTAGGCTGTGTTGTGTGGACTCTTTAATCACAGAGTTCAGCCTCTTAGTCTAAAGACAATCAGCTAATTTTGGGCAAGAGCACTGGACTGGGAATTGGAAGATTGTTTCTAATTAGCCGTGACATTAAGCAAATCGTTTCACCTATCTAGGCCCAGTTTTCTCATCTCCAAAATGATGGGATAAAAGGCAACATGGTGGAGTAGTTAGAAAGGGAAAGGGGAAAGGAACAAGCATGTTATCATATACCTACTATGTGCCAGGCACTGTGCCCAGCACTTTATAAATATTATCTCATTCAATCTTATTTGATTGTTTAGAGGGCCAGTTTTGGAGTTTAAGGGTTTAAGATCAGCTTTTGATAAAGCAAGCAGTTTTACCTCTCTGTCTCCAGAGAATTCTCCAAGATTTTAAATTATAGAGGAATTATTGATTTGCCTCCATGGAGGAATTTTTCACATTAGGAGTTCCCTAAATTTGGATTTGAAGTAAATATATATATATACATATTATGTTATATGTTATATATTATATATATATATTTATGTTGTATTGTGAATGTATACACACACACATATATATACACACATATGTATATGTATAGATATTTTATTAAAGTTTTTTATTTTTAAAACATATGCATAGATAATTTTTCAGCATTGATCCTTGCAAAACTTGTATTCTAAAATTTTCCCCTCCTTCTCACCACCCTCTCCCCTAGATGGCAAATAATCCAATATATGTCATATGTGTTAAAATATGATTTTTTTCAATGATACATAGGGTCTTTTAAAAAAAGTAGTATTTTTTGGTCCAAATACATGCAAAGATAGTTTTCATTATTCACCTTTATAAAAACTTGTGTTCCAAATTTTGCTTCCTCTTTTCCCACCTCCTCTTTCCCTAAGACAGCAAGAAATCCAATATAGGTTAAACATATGCAGTTCTTCTAAATATATTTTCATATTCATCATGCTTTGCAAGAAAAATCAGATCAAAAGGGGAAAAAACCATAAGAAAAAAACAAGCAAACAAATAACATCATCAACAACAAGAAGGTTAAAATACTATGCTTTGATCTACTGAATATTCAGTTTCCATAGTTCTCTCTCTGGATGCATATGGTACTTTTTCATCACATAGACTTGATTTTTTTAAGGTCCCTCCCAGCTTTAAAATCTCTTTACAGTACTATCATTGTGGCTTTGATTTGATGAATTTATATATATATAAAATGCCATAAATTTATAAGTAGACGTTAAGGTTTGAGAGATTTTACTAACTCTCAAGAACTAGATACCTGCTTACAAGAAGAATTTCTCTTAGGTATTTAGAAGTTCTCTCCTCCCCTCACAACTTTTAATAGATTAGTATGGAATTAAAACTACAAAGGACTCTTTCTCTTCCTATCTAGGTGACATTCTAAGCATACGTATGTTTCTCTGTTCTGGGAAAATGCCCTCTGTTAATCTGATTTGGAAAACTACAGCAAAATCTAGGCCTAGTAAAAACCTAAGTAAAGAAATACAATTTCAGTCTTTCTAAAACAGAATCTAACTACTTGACCAAACTTTGGCTGGGCTATTTAGCATAGGAGCTGGGAAAATGGAAGGAGGTAGAGGTAATAAAGGCAAAATCCCATTGTAATGGACTCTTTAGGACATCCAGATTATTCTGGTATAATGAATAGTTGGAAATCACATTCCCATTATATAAGGCTAGAGATGTTCTAGCTTCTCTCTGAATGGGATTAACAAATGAAAAGAAACACTTTAAACTTACTGCTCCCTAGTGTGAAATGTGAAGCTTGTCAGATTTGAACCTACAGTGCTTGTGGAAATAGGAGCATTTTCATTAACTTGTGGCTGTAATAATGGAGGAAGTTTTTTTTTTTTGCTTCATTAGCTGAGGGCATAGTAATGTAAACAAAAACAACCCATTCATTGAATAATTGTCTGAGGCCTGCCCACTATGTTGTTCTATGTCCTACAGATTTTATTAAGTTTTGGCCTTTACTTGTAATATATTTTCTGCATTTAAGATACAGAGATGTCCTTAAAGCTAGGAAAATTTGGCTGAGTTCAAGTACCACCTGTGAGCTCTGAGACATAATGTCCATAGGACCATGGGCAAATCACATGGTCTTTCAGTGTTCTAGCAAACTCCCAAAGACTCTTGTTAAGTTGCAAAAAGGTGCTGACCTGCCTTGATAAAAGGAGTTTCCACACTGGAGAGTTGCTTATATCAATGAAGTCTCAAGTCTAGTTCTTATGTCTATCCCTGGGATCCTATAACTGAAGACCAAAGCAGATGACCAGCCAGTAAATTCATTCATTGGGTCTCTGTTTACCTGTCAATTGCCATCTCTAGTCGTGTGTATGTAGTCATTTCAACAAAGGTAGAATAATTTCATTGTCTTCCAGTGATTGAGAATGTGCTTGAATTTTCTGAGTATTTTCACATATTGGCAGTTGTAATCAAGGTGTAAGGGTCTGATGAAAATAAAAAAAAATTATGAACATTCACAATATAATTATAAGCAGCGTGAATTCGCCAGCTTGTTAATGATTGTCCTTTCCTGCTGCAACTATTAAGTTCTGTGGTCTTGAGCCTTTTTGGTAGAGACAGATCTCCTTTATATAAATCTATCTTCATTGAGTTTCCTATGAAAACTTACTAAGTTCTGTGTAATCAGTGACAAATACTACATATTATCTCTAAAGTAGTTTTTAAAAATAGGATTTCTTTGAAGTCAGTGTCCAATTTCTTGACAAAGTTGTGAGCTAGGGTGTTCAAAAAGTTCCACTTGTTTCATATTTCCAATGAAGAAATAGAAGGCAATTATTTCTTTAAAAGGGAAGAAGAAAGAATGTGCACAAAATACAATCAGCAATTTTGGCCCAGCAAACATAACTAACATCCTTTCATACTAGAAAAGGGCATGTTGTATCTGTTGCCGGACATGTTGTTAGAATTTGTTGAAATGTATTTTTTTATTGTTTCTGCAACTTCTGACAAGTTAATTTAAAGGTAAAGAAAAAAGTAAAGAAAAAGTAAAGGAAAATGCTTTTGGAAAAGAAGAGAACCATTCATTATAAATCACAGACCAAAATAATGGTTGATGAAAGCAAGTTCATAGTACCAATTGATATAGAAATGGCAAAATGTCATTACACTGTAAGTAGAAAATCCTTTACTATGTATAACTTCCAAGAGAAAAGTTTTTGGAAAAACTCTTCCGTGATTAATGTGAATAATCCCCGAGCAGAGAGTAGTACTCTTCTCCTTGCCCTCTCATCTTTTGGGATTCTTGTCCTTTCATAAACCCTTCATAGAAGATTTTTTCCTCACCCCAGTACCCTGGGGACAGTACTCTGGACCTTAAAATATTTCTTATCTAACTCTATAGCATTTGGGATGCCCTTTTCTTACTCCTCACTCTTACTACATGACCATCCAGTCTCTTTTTCCTTATTTGATCTGCATCATATGCAAAAATCATCATAGATAATTGGCTGCTTATACCTACCATGTCTTCATTTCTTCATAACCTTCTGGTTACCTGCAGTTTTGGTTCTTACATTTTGTTGTTTCGTGATTTACTAATCTGTGATTAGTGCTTAGTAGCAGAAAAGTGAGACCCTTTCCTCACAGCATGTCCTCTGAACTAGGCTCTGTTCTGTAACCAACCATAGAGGAGCTGTGTAGGGCACCATATGTCCATTGATGTGTGTGGCCATCCGAGATTACATTTATGTTTGTATGCTCCTTTATAGAGATACAAAGTACTTTTTCACACCTTATCTCTTTTATTCCTTCCAACTGCCCCAGGAGGCAGGTAGAACAAGAATTCTTATCTCCATTTGACAGATGAAGAACCGAGGCCCAGAGCAGGGTGGCAGTTTTTCCAAGAGCATTGGCTGTCACGCTTCCCAAAAGGGGGATGTACTCAGGCTTCCCTGGCATTTCTTGGAGGAGACTAGCTGACATCTACTTATCCTGCTTCCTATTTATCCATCTGTGGTAGGGATCTTAGGCCATAGAACAATACTGATTCCCAGGAGAAAAGGTCACCTGGTTTTGACCAGATGTATTTTTTCCTAGGGTACTGTTACTGGGCCATTGACAAAAGGAAGGACGGTGCTCAAAAAATGTTTGGCAATCACCAACTGTGAAAAACCTTCAGTAAGAACAGACTTTGGCTTTTTGTTATGTTTTTAAACTAAGCTCTCACCACCCTGCCCACTTTGAGAAGAATTGATTGATGATGGGGCAGGCAAACTCTGGAGTGTGCATTGAATCCATAATTCAAAGTATTTGCACCCAGATGGTTGAGTGGATGTTGAAGACTGGCAGCAATGGAAGACACCTATATGGGAAAGGCAGTGATTATTTAGTATAATTCTGAGGGGAGCTTGACATCAGCAAATCTAGTTTGTGGCTCAGCTTTTCATTTACAGGTATTAATTTGAACTTCTCATTTGGCTCAGAGCTGATTTTTTTTTCCTTAAGGGCAGCTATTGACTTCTGAGACAAACTACATTAGGTGTGTTTCTTCATATTAGGAGATCCGTGAAATTGCAAGTGGGCTTCTGATGCGTTATCAGTTGAATGTTCTCCCATCGATTGGCTTTTCTAGGGAATAGCTATTCTAGATCCATTTGTTTATTTTTTATCTCCATCCATTTATTTTATAACTTCACTGTCTGTGAAAAGAGACTAAGGCTTAAATTGTGTGGGATTTCACAGCACCAGAAATCTGGTTAACCCTTTTCTGGTGGGCCAAAAAGGAGAAAGGGTTGAGAAATATGGCGTTTGAGGAAAAGAAGATGCCCTTTGTTTTTACCCTCATTGCCTGTGCAGCATCTTCCAGATATGACTTGCTCAGTACATATGGAGATTTCCAGTGTGGTAGTTTGGGAGCAGATATTGTTATTCCAGTCTGTACTGTTGTTATAATGAAATTTATCTTTTCATAGGCTAGAAATCACAGACTCATAGATTATTAGAGCTGGAAGGGACCGGAGGGAACGTTTAGTCCCAAATTCCTCATTTTGCAGATGAGGAATTGATCTTTTTTTCTTTTTTTTTCCCCCTAGAGTTAGCAGATAACTCTGTTTCTTCATCAGACTAAAGATAAGATAATGACACAGCTCCATCCTTGCCAAAAGTGAGTAGGTAATTCTTGAGCATATTGCTAAAGAGACACACAGAGAAAGCATTTGTGTGTCTGTGGGTCCCTGGGTTCTTTGCCTTTTATAGGCTTTTCTGAGTCCAGTTCAATCTGTTTCTTCCTCTGGCTATACTTAGAGCCCCTAATCTTTGGAATCAAGAAAATGCACAGTCATGTCAAGAGGAAAGGGATTCTTCTTCTTTCCTTTGCTACTCTTCTTTGTATCCCTTTATTTGAGTTCAGCAGAGAGTTCCATATTGGGTAGATCACTGAATATTCCAACCCCTTTCAACCAGTGTGATGAAGTGGATCAAGAACTGACCTTGGAGGCCAAGTTTAAATCCTGCCTCAGACACTTAATAGGCAAGTGACCCTGGGCATGGCGTTTCATATTCCTGGGCCTCTCAGTTGCCTTATCTGTCAAGTGAGGGATTAGATTGGATGGCCTCCTCTAAGGTATCTCCCAGCTGTTCCTGTTATCCTTTGCAGCTTTAAGCACAGGAATACCTGACCAATGATTAAACCCTGACCACTCCCTGATCTTGGTAGCCCTGGTGTTTTTTGGAAAGACTTAGGACGCACTCAAGTTTACTTAGCACCAGGAGCCAAAGGCTCTAGAACCAATTCAAAGGCTTATTTCTCCTCAGTGTTACTGCTTACTTGATAAAGTAATATTACTAATAACAATTTAAATATTTAATCTAATGTTTCTGTTTGACTTGTTTAATCAGCATTAAGCAGAATGAAAACTAGAGTAATGTCTCTGACATTTGGTTCATTAAGCTATTAATGGAATAAATTGTATCACTTTGCCAAAACCCCTACTGGCAGGATCTTCAAATATGCTGATTTTAATCAAACTTTATTTCCAACTCTTTCTCAGTGTGAATTGAGGGCAGTAAAATGAAGTCCCTTTTTTAACCCTACAAAGGCCTTTGAGAAGAAAAGATGGATACCATTCTATCTTACCAGACACAGACATTGAGCATCCTGCTCTGTGAGGAGCATCACAAAAAGGCAAAAAGGAAGCAGAAGGAGAGTTCTAAATGGCCAAAAGGGGAACCACCCAGTTCCTGAAAAATGCTGGGTTTTTCTCATATGCAGGCAGGATCTTCAGGGCTCAACTTCAAAACTCTTTGCTCTTTATGTATACTGCTAGTGAGCTGGATTAGTTGACTTCTGAGATTAATGAGGAAAAATGGAAGGGATGGAGTTAGGGATAAACCCATTAAAAAGTAATAGCTGGCAGTAAGGGAAGAGATTGAAAATATATATGTATATACACATGTGTATATGGGTACATATGTATGCATACGTGTGTGTGTATACTATATATATATATATATACACGCAAATATGCATTGTATATATCAGTATGTCAGCTTAAAATTAACCTGTGCCTAATCAGAGTATTTGTGGGACAAATAGGCCTTCACATGTTCAATAGAACCTGTGCCATTTGCTATATTAGGTAATCTAATCATTGTAAGAGCACCTAGCCAGGACACCTAGATCCTTACCTTGCCCTTCTTCTAACTCCAATTCTAAGATGTGTGACTCTGGGTAAAATGATTTACCCCTCAAGGCTAATTTTCTTGTGATTATAATTATGAGATCTCAAGAAAATCTGTTCAGTATCTTCCATCAGAGAAGACAGGGAAATAGAGACTGCTTTTTTGAAATATTTCGACAACAAATGGAGGAAACAAAAAAGCTTGAGTGCTCACAGAGGTGACTCCTCTGCTATCTGGAAATCTTGGTTATGAGAATGACTTGTTCACATGTGGGTTCTCAGGAGTAGAGGCTTTGATCACTATGTTTTTACATAACAAAAAGATGTTTCCAAAAGATTCTTAAAGAACATGGTCATTCTGTATCTACTTTATGACAGCTGGCCCTTACATAGAATGTTCTGAGGCTTACAAAATTTACCATAATTCTTTTATCTGAACTTCCTGACAACCCTGTGAAATAGATATTGTAGGCATCCTTATTTGAAACTGAAGACTATGAAGAAGATGGAGAAACTGAGGCTCACAGAGGTTAAGTTGCTCAAAATCTTGCAGTTAGAAATTGTCAGAGACGGGATTTGAACCTAGACTTTCCTGCCTCTCAGCCTAGCACGCCATTCGTCATTCTGCACAACTTAACGTAGATTTCCTGCTTTCATAATACCTTCAAAGATTGAATGATTTGCAGAATACCACCAGCAAGTCTTTTCTGCCCTTTGTTGCCTTTTTGAAGAAAATGACACACAAATGGAGCCATAACAAGAAAGAGGTGAGGAATGGTAGTCCAAGGCAATGGTCTCACTGTGGCTGTGGTCACACTGGAAGCAGATAGCCTAGGAACACTGACCCAAAAGATTCGATGGGAAGGTGGACTCCTGGAGAAGGGTGGTGGAGGGGCAGGAACATGGTGGGTCACAACAGCCAGAAAAAGTCACCAAAGAGTTGAAGCTTGGGTAGTGGAACCTTGTGACAAAGCTCTTCATTACATGGGTGTGGGTAGCTAATTTGGGCAAATTGAAGAACTGTGCTATAGTTTTGTTTTCCAAATATTCCAAGACTGATTATGGATAATAAGATTGTAGATCCAGAACCAGAAGGGACATTAGAGTTCTTCTAGTCCAAACTCCTCGTTTTACAGCTGAAGAAACTGAGGCCTCAGGAAGTGCTCCAGGTCCTAGGTCAGTAAATAGGACATCATCTAACTCTTTAGATACTTTTCACCATGCCAACAGCAAGGAGGATTAAATCTTGATGTTTTATTTCCAGAGAGAACACCAGATTCACAGAATAGCTTGCTCATTTTTGTTCTGCCCTAAATCAAAATGCATCGATATTACCTTTTAGCAGTTAAGATCATACTCTTCTCTAAGGAATGGTACACAAAGCCCAATAAAAGTAAAGTTTATTTGACCTTTGGGAAGGAGCAGTACTTTGGCATTGATATTATGGGTTAGGAATCTGCTATAGGACAGACCATCCATCCTGTTTCTCTTTTTTTTGTAACCTTGTATAAATAATTATATGAATAGGAAAGTTTCAAACAAAAATTTAGTTAAGGAAAATATTTAACTGAAATGAATAAAACTCCAATCCTGACATTCCTGTTCTAAAAGCCTCTCGATCATGCTTCTGCATGCTTGATGTGGTATTTGAACCCTGTGTACTTCTGCATAATTTGGACAAATAATAAGCCTTTTAACCTCTCTAGTTTTTATTACTTAAGTTTATCTGAGTACAGTCAAGACCATATCATCTTGATCCCTTGGGGACTGAATCATTCTGGAGAGGCAGATTTTTAGGATGGCTTATGCTGTGTTTTACATCCATTAAGCCCTTTAAACACAATAAAACATTTTAGCCATTTTGAGTAGAAGTTATTCACCGTGTCTGGAATGCTCTTTCTCATCACCTTTACCTCCAGTGCTCTTCTTCCATTAAGAAGCACCTTCGTGGACCACCTTCTACGGGAAGCTTTTCCTGGTCCCCCAGTTGCTAGTGTTTCTCCCTCTATAATTGCTTTCCATTTACTCTGCATGTATCTTATGTGGACCTAGTTCTTTCCATGTTCTCTCCCTCTTTATTTAGAATGTAAGCTCCATGAGGGCAGGGACTCTCTTTGTTTTTTCCTATGTTATTCCCAGCATGTGGCACAGCTCCTGGCACACAGTAGGCATTTTAATAAATGCTTGATGGTGGAACGATTGGGTTTATCACACATACGTCTAACTTGCTTAAATAGGGCCTACAAAAGATAATTGAATCTTCTTCTTTGATGACTCACTTACCTTATGAACATTAATTATAGTTTCTGCATGGGGTAGATGAGTCCTACTCTCTTTGGTAGTATTTTGTTTTTATATTTCTATGCCACCTTTCATTCATAAAGTGCAGATATTGTGCCAACTATCCCTGGGAATTATTAGAGCACTTATTTCTTCATTGCATTTAGCTCCAGGGTGAATTTCCCCAGCAGTTTAAGTCCAAGATAATGACAGTTTGGGGCAGGAGATGAACAGTGTTTACTTTCGATCCAAGCTACATGGAGAATTTACGTTGGTAGAAACTTGTTTTGGTATCCGTATTAGCTCTGATGAAGAATGGCCCTAGCTCTTCAGTGACCTTGTACTGTCAGGACTTAAAATCCATGGCTTAAAGCTTGGGATTCATGTGCCAGCAGGATGAAGTGTCTGCCTTTCAGGGTAAAGCTGTGAAAATAACTGGATTCTTGGAGTGTCCCAGGAAAATTCCTCGTCATATTCAAACACCTCTGTCTTCCCCCCCCACACACACACCCCATGCTGTGCTTATTGTTTAGTCATTTTAGCTGTGTCTGTGACCCCTTTTGAGATTTTCTGGCTAAAGATACTGAAGTAGTTGACCATTTCCTTCTCCAGCTCATTTTACAAACAAGGAAACTGAGGCAAACAGGGTAAAAGTGACATCTTCAGGATTACACAGCTATTAAATACCTGAGACCAGATTTGAACTCGTGAAGATGCTTCTTGTGGCCTTCAGTCCCGGCACTCTATCCATTGCAGTGCCACCCAGCTGCCCCACACTTTTAAAAATGGTCATACTTGACATGTCTTTAATGAAGTACTGTTTTAGCTTTCGCATAAAGAGGGAGAAGATTGTGGGTGCTAGACTGTCTCTGCTTAGACTGGAATTGTAATACTATTTGCTCTAGAACGAGACTGTGTACACAGTGCATTTCTCTTGGCTCAAGTAACTGAAATCTCCAAAGGGCATAGGTATAAATTAATCTCAAAACAATTACGTGGCGTGTTCACAAGCTCACAGATTTAGCTTGAAAGGGAGAGGAGAGGTCATCCAATCCAGTCTCCTGATCTTAAGAGCTGAGGAGAGGAGTCCAGAGAGGTTAAACTACTCCTTTAAGGTTACAAAGGTAGTAGGTGACCTGTCCCCCCTGAATGGCTTTACAGAGAGGCTCCCGGTACAATGTCTTGATTCGTTTGGCTTGGTCATTCTCTCCCAAGAAGGTCCGATTATTTCACCCATTTATGTCATGTAAACCTATGTAGGGAGGAATTGCCTTCTTTTTTAAAGTTTTATTTCGGGTAGACACTGAGGTCTCAAGCAGTGGGTTAATACCCCAAATCACTGTGTGTCAGCAAGAACAAGGTTAGGAGATGGTTCTGATCCATGTAATGGAGAGAAAATCGGATTTGGAATCAAGAAGGATGTGGACTTGAATCCTACCAAATCAGTGTCTCTCAGCCTCAGTTTCTTCATCTATAAAACAGGGATGATAGTAGTCACAGCACTTCCCTTTTGTGATTGTGAGGCTCCATTGAAGTAATATATTCCAAGGGTTTTGCAGATGTTAAAGTGCTATATGAATCAGTCAGTCAATTACCTCTCATTTAGCATCTAGTATGTGCCAGGCACTGTGCTAAGCCCTGAGTCAGTGAATTCTTATGAATTTGTCCCCACTTTAGTGCTATTCCCATTCATTTACTGTGCCCAGTCTTTTCTTAGCTTTTGACAGTTACCTCAGGAATATTATGAAGTGGTAATACAGCAAGGAAAAGGCCTAGTTGTTATAATAATGCTAGTAAGAAAAAACCCTTAATTTGCCAAATGCTTTTGCATATAAGTAACACAGTTGCTGCATGTTATCATAATCTGTTTTTGGCTTATCCCTTTCCCAGATTGTAAATTTCATGAGGATAGAAACCATATCTTATCTAAATGTCTTTCCCCAGAACCCAGCACAGTGCTTTGTTATCCTGTGCGTGCTAAATAAATGTTTGTTGAATGAATACATCATTTCTTTCAGTCCTCAGAATAGCCTTTTGAGATAGATTGGAAAGATGGTGCTATTTCCATTTTACCACAGAGGAAACTAAATCTCAGAAAGAGAAAATGATTTTTGTTTTTGTAGCCATGATATGGGGATTCTCTTTGCCCTTATCCTCAGAATTGAGCTCCAGGCTGGAGTCCCAGATAGAAAGGCTGAGGACGTGATCTGCCTTTTGACTTACCTAAGGACATAGCACATTTTTCATGATTTAGTTCCTATTTTTTCCTTTTCCTCTTCCCAATAGTCTAATGCCTATGGGATCCCCAACGTGATTTTTTTCTTCTGCTTCTGATAAAGAGGAATCCTACCTGTAAGAGTAAGATTGTAAAAAAAAAAAAAAAAACTTTTCTTGCTGATGATTAAGAGCTTCAGCTGAACAGTTGGGTATCTTGCTTCCTCACTGCCCAAGATAACTGGGGTGGGTGGAGATAATGACAACTTATCTTGTTCTTGCAGGGTTATCTAGTTGTTGTAGGAAAGAATTAGCTTTCTTTAATTTGGAAGATAAATAATAGATCTCCTGAGCAAAGTGGTCTTCCTGCTGATGCTACTGAATTTATGGAGAAAATGGAAAAGGTCACGGTGTTGTCTTTTACCAGAGCTGGAGCCGCTGTATTTAGCTAATAGTGTCAGTAATGGAGAATCTGCTGGGATTTGTGAGACTGCCGTCACAATTGAGAAAGTGGCCATTATTTTCCTGGAATCATGCCAATAGGAAGACATCTCCCCCAGTTCGGGCAAGGTGTCGTCCCACCTAGGTGTCGTCCATCCCCTTCCACTCCTGGACTTTATGCTATCATTACTGTCCCGTTAGAGAGGGGCAAAGCTGCAGCAGTAAATGCCCGCCACAAATCTAAATTGGCCACTATGATTTAAATGGACTGCATCCCACCAGTGCCTTGTAAAGTGCTCTGCACGTTTCTGGTGCATAATAAAAGTGTGTTAAATTGAACTGGTTCTAGCTAAACCCCAAAGGAACACAACTACATTGCTTCGACATGTGACTACAGCATTTCCATTGGAAAACCACGAGCCCCACTCACCTGAACAACCTGCCCAAATGAATATGTTTTTATAAAAGCAAAGAGAAACGCTTTCATCTCCCGATGGCTACAAGATCCTACAGTTTGTTCAGATCAGGAGAGGTAGGCTGCCTTGTTGGCACACCAGATCTCTTATCTCCCAGGTTCTTTCCTGTTGGGAATTGAAATGAGTTGGGGTTCTCGGAAGTGGCAGCAGTGGTAGTTGGCAGCCACTTTTGTAGATGCTGCCACTGCCCACTGACCCAAATACCCTGGAAAATCCCATCACGTGGCTGGGGACTTTAAGGAGACCCCTCTTCATGAAACAGATGGACACCTGGGCTTCTGAACTCACCAGGCCAATCAGGACAGGAACCCAACTATCCTCCCCTTTCTGTGACCCCACAGCTCCACTTTATTCTTGCCATAAGCCTCCTGGAGGTAGGGAGATACACGTGGGGCAAAGAAGGAAGGCAGGTACCCTGTTAGCTGCCGAGGAAGCAGGCATTATGGGTCCTTTCTCATTTCTTCACTGGACGGGTTTGTTGTTTAAAATCTGAGAAGGGAAAATCAATTTCACTTCATATGCCCGTGTACTGAGTGTTCCCTATCTACAGTTGCCAGGACAGACTTCCTTCGGGTTTGGCTATAACATTGTTGTTTCTTGGGGACAATGTCTTGTTTCTTTTCTGTTTTTTTTTTTGTTTGTTTGTTTGTTTTTTTTTTTTTTGTGATCCACTCTACTTAAGAAAGGCTTGCCTGCTTTTAGAAATAATCATTTCAGCGACCACTCCAACAAAGATCTGGAGTTTGCCTTGGCCAAAGTCTAGGAATTGTCCTTTTCTGAAATACACAAGTAAAATACACCTATTCTAAAGGAGGAACCTGTCATCTCTCAGTGGCAAGCCGACGGTTGTTTTCCCTTTAGAATTAAAGCATCTAGCCTATCGTGCAAGAAGGAAGTAGGCTTTGTTTTTTCTTGCAGTCTAATTAAGACCCAATGTTAATTTAACCTGAAGGGGCATAGATTAACTATGGCTTATTTTCCATTGAATGTGCATGATTTGGGATTTTGATTTCTATGCTTTATATAGGTATCAAAATCACAACATTGGTTAGTACTGCTGAAAGAGCCTCCCACTCATACCTGGCAGGTTATTTGACAATATTTCCATAAACATTATAGCTTTAAAGGAGAGTATTTTGGTTTTTCCCCAAAGGACCACTTTATTCCCGGAAAGAAGGAAAAATAAAAACACTGATTTGTTTCTGGTTGTGAGACAGATATCTGTCAGATGTGGTCTTGCCTGACTGAGAACAGCTATTGGTCTTGGTGGGAACTGACCAAGGATGGCCATAACGATGCCAACCTTTACTGGCCATGTACGTATATTGCTTTTGGTGAAAAATGTCCTATTTCTTTTTTTTTTCATACATTAAACTAACCAGATAAGGACTCTCCATTTATTTGGCAGTCTTTTAAGTCGATATTTTCTCTGAACAAATACAGTAAGTCTTCACCTGATGTGCATTTTATCAGCAAGAGCTGTCTCCCCATAGCCCAAGTAACTTATTGCCCTTTAGTGGGGATTAATTCACTGAGAAAAGCCTTTTAGCTTGGTAGCTTGAACTTGTCCAGATAAATGAGAGCCTGCAAATTCGTCCGTCTCAAACGATTGCTTCCAATGTTCAGAGTATCTTCTTTTATTTTTAGATGAATCTGCGTTCGGTATTTACTGTAGAGCAACAAAGGATTTTGCAGCGTTATTATGAAAATGGGATGACAAATCAAAGTAAAAATTGCTTTCAGCTCATATTACAGTGTGCGCAAGAAACTAAGCTGGACTTCAGTGTAGTCAGGGTAAGTACAGAGGTCTTCCACCCTTGAATTGACACCATTTCATAACAAATGATATTTGTTTAAAGTGAAACCAACTGCTGGGCATGAAGGCACTAACTTTCTCAAGAACTTTGTATAACTTAATGCTAATTTTTGTAGTGAGAGCACTCCACCTGTAGTCTGTATTGATATTCCTGTGAATGTCTTGGGAGCATGAAAACCTTTGTTGGGGGAGGAGGGGGGTGGGCAGGTCTCACATCGAATAAATGAATTTCTTGAGGGTTGCTTCTTCCTTTTCGGCTATCATTAAGTCTTTAATGAAATTTGACCTTTTCCTAAAGATTGATATCAGTTATCTGAGGGGCCCCTGATGTGCCTGACCCAGTGCTCCCTATTCTGTGGATGTAGATCTCCCAAGAAGTCTGTATACTTGATACAATCAAATGGCCACCAGGCACTTATGGCACAGGCATTTATTGATCTGTTTTAGGGAAAGATTTTCTTTTTGGTTTTTAGTTTGATAAAAATATATTCATTTCATCAGGTTGTTGAATGAGTAGGGCATTCCCAGAAAAACATGGCATTGCAATGTGAATGATCATTTTGCACCCAGAACAGTTTTGTTGTCTTAATCGTAGTTGTTAGCCATTTTGGAGAAACCAAAACAATGTACATGCTAAAAAGCCTCAATCCCGTGGTTTAGTGGGGGGCAAACCTCAAATTCATCAATCCTTTCATAGTTGTTGACACATGCTCATCTACCCCCTGACACCAGAGTCAGTGGGGCAAAGAAGAGCAGATTTCTCAACCTTGCCATTCTTTTAGAGTAATTTGAGGGAGAGAATGTACGTCTTGTTTTAATGTATTTTTCTGTGGAATGTCTTCAAAGAAATTTAAAGATTGAAATCTCTTCTCAAACAGAATACTTTGGAGAGTACATTTCCTTCAATCAGAGAACATGTTCTTTTCAAATAGGGATTTGTATCACTAATCATAGGAAAAACAAATTGAGAACATAGCTTTCCTGTTTGCTGAGCTCAACCTTCAACCAAAATAGATTTATGTGAGGACCAGAATGTATCCCCTGGGTAGCACAGTGTTGTATTGCAAAGAATACCTTGACTTAACCTTGTAGTTGTTTTAAAAATAAATAAATAAAAGAAAAAAAAAAGAAATCCTTTTGGAAAAAAAAGTGGCTATTATACAAGCCTCCTCTTGGTTGTATTTAGGGTATTTAATAAAAAAGAATGAGTAATAGTAGCTCAGGTTGATGAGATCCCATTTTGTCAGATCAAATTCTCATTTTTGAAGTGTGACTTCCTTTTGTTTTTTTTCCCTTTTATCTTCCTGTTACTTTGATGTAAAAAGTGTTCTCGGGTAGTTGTATGGCAGACTCTTAGCTTTCATATTTCCAATTGCTCATTGCAATCTTCCTCTAATAACTTGTTTTTTTGTGCTTGAAAATTGAGAGTGCGTTGAAATACAAAGATGTGGAATTGTGCTGTTGCCAATGCCTAAACAGGGAATGGACTTAATGGGACTAAAGAAAATCGATGCCTTCAACATAAGATTACAAATAAGATTTGAACCAAAGCATTAGAAATTTGTAAAGTTTATGCATGCTCACCATTCCAGGCTAGTGTAAAGAATACAGAAATTCATACTTTTGAAATCATACTCCAACAGGACTTGGGTGATTTTTCCAGCCCAGGTTGAAGAGAACTGTGTCAAGTCTTCACCCCAGCCTTTGCTACTGCTCTGAGAGAGAGAGAGAGAGAGAGAGAGAGAGAGAGAGAGAGAGAGAGAGAGAGAGAGGAAGGAAAAGAGAGAGACAGAAACAGACACAATAAGACAGAGAGACAAAGGGGAGAGAGGGGGGGGAGGAAAAGAGAGTTGAGAGAGAATTTGGTCTCCTTTCTTTCAGTTGTGTTAGGCATTTGATTCACAGTACTCCTTCTCCAAAGCACTTGGAAAGCTTGTAAACAGCATTTCCTATAGAAAGAAGATTTTCAAATATTAGACTAATAAAATGACAAGAAATCTCGTGTGAGACTAGAAGAGAGAAGGGGAAGAGGGTCACTGAGAGGAAGTTGCTAAGCATCAAATTGAATTTAAAGAGATCTGTATGGAAACGAAGGGTCAACATCAGAAAAATCTCTTTTGTGTTCTGTATAGCGTTGCTTTGTCAGCTCTTAACCAAGATTCTAATATTATCACTTGACCCATTTGTTCATCTCAGAACAATGGAACATTTGTATAGTAGAACAGTGTATATCAAACATACATGCTTGAGTTGTTGACTTCTTCCTAAGACTCAAACTTTTTTTCTGTTTTCCTATAGAAATAACAGTTAGACCTTGGCTGATGCAGAACCCTTGGGAAATGAGTCATTCTGGATTGCTGAGGGTTTACTCCACCATATGAATTGTTTGCTTTTTTTATGTCAACCATTTTGGAAAGAGATCTTCCTAAACTGTATTTCCCATTTCCTTGCATTCTCAAACAAAGGATATTGACCATCATTTAACCTTTCCTTGATGACTCAGAGGCATCACCATGAACATCAATCACAGTACACTGCTGTGAAACAGTGACGCCCTCAGGGCCAATTAGTGTGTTAGGGCCCTTTGCCTCCACACTCTACGGCCCCCAAGAACTGCAGTCCTTTTTCAATTCTTTTGTCTGCTTCTGGTAGTTAGGTTTTTTTTCTTCCTTTGTCAGGCTGTCAGATATCACTTCTCACTTCTGTCTATAGTAGCCCATCTCTACCTTTTGAAATGGCACTTTTAATCTGCTGTGGGTTTGTTAAACTCAAAAACCAAGCTCCTTAGAATCGTGTGTAAAGTAGTAGGAAAGAGGCTCCGAGTGAGGACCTGAGAGAATTTCTTGTGAGCACATGCATGAGTTTTAGTGCACAGGCTTTTGTGATCATGTCTTTTGGTTGCTTGGAAATCTTTTTTTTTTTGGCCTACTTTCTGAAGCTCAGCTTTATTCTATATGGACAAGTTTTCTTACTCTTTAGGGTATTTATATAATTTGGCTTTTGCCATGTGCCTCGTTCAGTTCTCCAATGTAACAGTACAAAATAACTCTGAAGTTTCCAGTGTTTTCAGGTTATTCTGCATGTCCCCAATTCAAATTTGCATGGTGAAAAACATGGTAGTTCAGAGATGGAGGGGAAGTGGGGGGAGCGGATTTGTTCCAAAACTTCTCTTCAAGAGGCTGGGACTAACCATTTCAGACTTTCTTAGAGAATTAGGTATTTTGTGCCTGCTTAGTATAAGGCATTATACTAGGCTTTGGAGATACAGCAAGGAAAAAAAAATCACACAATCTCTGCCCTTTAGGAACTTGGTCGGAGGCTGGAGAGGAAATGAGGGAGTTGGAAATACACCATGAACCCTAGTTAAGGATTACAAAGATAGGATGTGATAGGGGAAAGAAGAGAGCCAGACAAAATGCTCCAGGACTATTTGGAGAGGAAAAAGACACTAAGCCGAGGAGGATCAGGGAATACTTCAGGGAACAGACTTTTCTGTTTTAATGTTTCCATTTTTTCCCCTCTGTATTAAAATCATAAGATTTGTAGCAAGAAGGGACCATAGAGATAATCTCATTCAACTCCTCCATTTTATAGATACAGACGCTAAGAATTACTTATCATCTCTTTGTCAGATGAATGCATATATACACAACATGATGCCCGTGTTTAATTTTCTAAATTTGAGAAATCACCAAAAGGTTGCCCAATACCAATAAAATTTAGCGTATTTCTATGTGGGATCAGGATGAAAATGGAAGTTTTGTTTGCTTAGTTATTAAGCCAAAGACACGGAACATAGATAGTTTTCCCCTTTGGACCCTGCTTTAAAATATATCTTTGCCAGAATAGTTTTGCTAGACGGTTCTATCTCAGCCCTTGCAAGACTTATAGGATCCCAAAATTTTCAAGATTTCTGAGCTGATCTCATCCCCTCATCCCCAATCCCTCAGCTTTCAGATGAGGCCTTTGCAGAGCTCTTAGTATTCAATTGTGTTATTCCAGAGGCTTTTCTTCTGCCCTTTACTTCAGCTCAATCAGAACAAGTTTGAAGCCGGCATAGCGGCCTTGGTATTGTCTTCATTTGGACAAAAGCTGGTCATTAAAGCACAGACCCCTCTTTCTAGAATTTCTCAACAGGCAGAAAAATCACAGCAGTGTTTCAGGTGGTGCTAATACTAAATCACAGTTATCTAGCACTTTCAGTTTTATGCTACACCCATGGGAGGCAGGGATGAATCATCTGGGGCCTGAATCTCTTCATTTCTTTGCTAAGAGCAGCTCCAGATGTGACAGCTCCCTCTTTCTGATACAACCCACAAATTCTCTGTAACTTAGTCTTAGAGAGTTGGGGGGAGGGGCGAAACCCCTGAGAAGTTAAGTGATTTACCCAGTAGTAGTAGGTGTCAGACGCAGGTTTTGGAAGGAGGTCTTCCTGATGCCAAAGCTGGTCCACCACATCTCAGTATCTTTCTTGTGTATTATTGTGTAGTAGTATCTTCATTATACATATGAGGAAACTAGAACTCAGAAAAGTTTTTTAAAAATTGCTTAGTGTTACTTGTCCAGTAAGTGGGACTGCCAACAATCAAACACAGGTGCCTCCTGACTTCAGGTCCAGTATTCTTTCTGCTTCCTCACTGCCATTTTCAGAGGAGCATTGGTCTTCTGTCTTGTGTAAATTAATATTTAAAAAAAACAACAAGTAAATCTTACTAAGAATCAAAGCACAGTGCAATTGAGGGTTGGCCATCATAAAACATCTTCACTCTCCTCGTATAAAGGTTAGGTGCCGTGTAAT
Organism: Antechinus flavipes; assembly: GCF_016432865.1. Taxonomy (NCBI): domain Eukaryota; kingdom Metazoa; phylum Chordata; class Mammalia; order Dasyuromorphia; family Dasyuridae; genus Antechinus; species Antechinus flavipes. The sequence continues at coordinate 62,659,780 of NC_067404.1, read as the reverse complement.
TGGGGAAGGACAGTGCCACAGTACACTGTAGAGAAGGTTTGAAGTATCCACCAAGTATCTGTGAATACTCTGATCATAATTAATTTTTGGAGAGGTCTTTTATTTGACTCTTCTTATCTTTTAGCTAAAAGTGGTCTGATAGGAAATGTGAACACAGTTTATTTTTTAAAGAATGAGGCTTGCTGGCCAGCTGTTAGGGGCTTTGGTTTTTCATATGAATTTTTTTTTGTCTTTCCAGACTTGGGTTGGCAACAAGAGAAGAAAAATGAGCAGCAAGAATGCGGAGTCTGGATCCTCAACCCCAGGGACTATACCTGGTACTCCTCAAGCATCTCCAGACATGGCTGTCAGAAACATTGTCAATGTCAATGTCGCTCGACCCCCAAGCCAGCAGTCTTCTTGGGCTTCTAACAATGATGTCATAGTGACTGGTATCTACAACCCAGCTACTTCTTCCAGTAGGCAAGGATCCACCAAACAGACAAATGTTCAAATGGCAGAAACTCATAAAATCCCCATTCAGAGATCCTTGGGGAAAAATGAGCCTGAATTTCAGCTGCATGTTCCTGTGCAGAGGCAAATGGCACACTGTAAAAATGCCTCACTGCTCCTGGGTGAGAAGACAATTATTTTGTCAAGACAGACCAGCGTACTAAATTCTGGAAACACCGTATATAACCAGGCCAAGAAAAACTACGGAGGTGCCTCAGTCCAAGCTGCTGAAATGCCATTACCTCAGAAGTCAACGGCGTGCCACCGCCCTTGCAAAACAGAACCCATGGGGGGCCAAAGGTCATATAAGCCCGAGCATTCAAGTCTCATACCACACAGCTCATCTGGACAAAGGGCAGGTGTCAGAGACCCTTACTGTAATGCCCAAAACCTGGAAATCCGAGAAGTGTTTTCATTGGCTGTTAGTGACTATCCACAAAAAATGCTTGGAGGGCACACCACACACAAGCCTAGCTCAGCGGAAGGGAATTACCTGTCCATTGCAATGGAGACGGGTGATGTTGATGATGAATATGCCCGAGAAGAAGAGTTGGCCTTGATGGGAGCCCAGATCCCAAACTACTCACGGTTTTATGAAGGCAGTTCCCTTCGAGCTGAGAACCAAAGTGCAACTTTGACTGGACCAGGGAGAAATATGGCAAATTCACAATTGGTGAATGCCAGAGACTTGCCTGACAATGTACTCTATCACAGAGACTATCACTTGGCCCCACGGACCTCATTGCATACACCATCCAGTACGCTGTACAGCAGTGCTAATCCATCACGAAGTCATTTTTCTCCACATTTTGTATCATCAAACCAATTGAGGCTGTCACAAAACCAAAATAATTACCAGGTAATTTGCAAGTTTTGTTTCCTCGGTTTGTGTGTGTGTGTGTGTGTGTGTGTGTGTGTGTGTGTGTGTGTGTGTGTGTTTTGTCTGTGTAGGTTTTCTTGACAAAAGTATCAAAGTCTCTTTAATTTTGATCATTCCTCAGATTGAGTCTTGGGTCAAATATCTCACACTTTGGAGACATCTTGAGAATTTTTTTTTCCCTTCAAGGCTTGGTGTTTTGGTGTCATATCCTGGAGAATCTTGTATTTCCTCTGCCTTTTTTAGAAATGCTGACTTTTTTTCCATTGAAGATAGTAATTTTAACACTTTGGCAGGTTTCCCATAAGGTTTGAAATGTGGTTGATTTGTCAGGAAATGGTGGCAGCCTTATGGGAAGTGCAAAGCTTTCTGTCACTAAAATTGGATTGAATTAGCTAGTTACATCCTCTTTAACCTGGGTTGTTCCTTTAAGGCAAGGGTCCATAGCCTGGGGGGTCATGAATTTTTGAGGAAAAAATAAGTTTTGCTAACCATATTTCAATGGACCTGGTTTCTTTTGCAATGCTATGTATTTTTAATCCTTTAAAAATTGAAAAATTCTGAAAAGGGATCCATAGGCTTCAGCAAACTCCCAGAGATGTCCAGAACTGAAATAAGATGAAGAAGCCTATGCCTGCAATTTAGATAGCTACCACCACATGGATGGGTACTGTGTTCAAATACAATATGAAGATGATTTCAGTCTTCCCACTTCCCAGCCCTAAGGACTGATGAGAAGCTTTTGATATCTGTTCCAGAAAGCCATCACGATAACTAGTTTATATAAGAACATACATCTATAGGAAATTGTACAAATTAAAGGAACACTGAGGTTCAAAATTGCTCTTGTTTTTCTTGCTACTTCATTAGTCCTTTTGCTAATTAACTACATCCCTGAGAGGCTTGGTCATGAACTTCCTCATTCTGTGCCTGCCCCAAAGCTGCTTTGGAAATTGCTTCTCTCTGGAGCCATGATGCCTTTCTGTATCTAAGATGATGCTAGGCCATTTGCACCCATGGCATGAGATCATGTTGTCTTCCTAGACCTAGTGAGGAAAAACCGCTCCATCCCTCTTCTTCTTCAGTGTTTCTATATGGACGAAGACTCAGAACTTGGCATATCAGCAGGTATCCTGCCCTGACCACCAGAAGAGGTAGTTCTGGGTTCCATGAAATCTGATGAGGAAGGTGCCCAGCACCTTTCTGCTGCATGACGGCTAATAAAATTGTGAATAGATAATGAGTACTTACTGTATGAAAGAGAGTGCTATAGATGGATCTCCTGGCTCTGCCATTGTTCCCAGAACCCAATGGTATGCCCACAGTTAACACTCAGAATTGTTTGTCTGGTGGGTGGATGGGTAGATGGTGCATGTCAGTTCCATGCTGGTTCTAGCACCTGTGCAGGAGAACCACCCAGAACCATACTTTTCTTTCATCTCTCCTCACTTTAAAAATATTTTTTAGATTTGAGCATACCGTTCAGCCCTTCTTGGGAGACAATGATTATCTCATTTGAATTTCTCAAAAACCCTGAGGCAGGGACTCTGGTTATCATTCAGTCCGTTTTACATATGAGGAAACTGAGGGGATCGAAGAGATTAAAGAATCTGCCCCTGGTGCTAGAGGTTGTCACTGGTCGTGACAGAATTCAATTCTACATCCCCCTGCTTCCAGGAGTAGCGTTCTTTCCAGTGTGCCATGCTGAGTGCAGATTGTAAGGCATCTAAGGGGGCCAGAGAATTTGGCATCAGATCTGCCTCGGTACCATCTTGAAGAAGTTCTGTCACCTTCAGAAACAATAATCCCAAGCAGGCCTCAGAGCCAACTGTGGTGACAGGGTGCTTTAGCTTGAGGGTGTTCCATCTTGGAGACTCTCTAGTCTTGCCCTAGATAGGGTCCACACCTTTTGGGGAGACATGCAGTCACATTGGGCCCAGGAGTTTGACTCACTGTGCAGTTCTCCTCAATGTCAAGCCATCTGTATATCATAGATAGGCTTACTGTGCTGATTAAAGATGAATAATTAATGACCATCTATGTGAAGAGCTTAGAGCTTTTGGAGGCAAGGTGCTATATAAATTCAAGATTTATTATTGCTATTCTTATTTTGGCTTTGTACTTACTGCATTCCCATCTCAGGGATTTCATTAGATCTTATGAGCTAATGGAAGGAAAGCACTTTGAGTCCCTCTAAAAGGCACTTTATAAACACAAAGCATCCTCATTAGTGACATTGTCTTGGTGGTCTGTTCCTACTCTGTCCAGTATCCGTGGACTTAAGTACATCTTGTTATTACATCTTCCTTTATTTCGTGTGGGCCCTTAAAGACACACACAGAAAAGTTGCTTCTTTTGGTCCTTCGAAGGGCCTTCTGGGTCCCAGGTGGATGTCTTCTCTCTCCACACCTTTTTGTCCGGTGTGATTCTCACACAGATTTTCCCTTAAGCTCCCGAACATTTTGGAAATAGAAACATAGCCTTTCAGGGTGCATATTGACTTAGAAAAGCACATATTATTAACATTATCTACATAATATTATCTTTTTATGTATTTTGTTTTGGGGCAGCTAGATGACACTGTGGATAGAGTGCTGGGCCTGGAGTCAGGAAGAGTCTTCCTTGTCAGTTCAAATCTGGCTTCAGACACTTACTAGCTGTGTAATCCTGGGCAAGGCACCTAACTGCTGTTTACCTCCGTTTCCCCATCTGTAAAATGGGGATCATAATAGCCCTTACCTCCCCAGGTTTTTGTGAGAGCAAATGAGATTCTATCTGTAGAGTGCCTAGCACAGGGCCTGATTTGCAGTAGGCTCTAAAGAAGTGGTAGCTGTTATTACCGTTAAATATTTTCCAATTACAGTTGAATCTGGGGTCAACACCTCTGTTCTAGAGGACCACAGTCTTGTTCTTCCGGTGTTGTCTGGGCAATAGCACGCTGATGGAACTGCCCCTCTGTTCCCCATTCCAAGCCCAGGCCCCATCTCTGTTTCCGATCCCATTTACCTAGATGTGCACCTAGCTCACACGTCTCACCATGCACAGCATCGGCACAGAAGCTGTCATTGACAAACTACCCCACCTTGCTTATACTTGCCAGTTCTGTTTCATAATCCTTGTGCAAAGGTGCTAGCCATACAGGACACCTCCAAAGTCAGTGCTGTTTGAAGCTTTAGTAGTTTTGAACTTAAAACTACGCTGACTTGAGAGATACTCTGAATATCATATTTTTGGCAATATATTCCCCTGTCCCAATGTGTAAGAGGAGATGTGTCTTTTCCCCCCTCCCCATCGTTGCTTCAGCTTTGCCCCTGGCTGCTTAAATTAGCCAGTAGAACAGCTCTGAAGGCTTGATGAGGACTCTCTTGAAGAAAAAATTATCTGGTAGAAATTAAAGGAAAGACCTCAAAAAAGTCCAGATGAAGGTTTTCGGTTTGGGCCGGCCTTCAGAATCATGGGGGGAGGAGGGGGACAGTGCAGAAAGGAACTGTAGGTTATACCTATAGTATCTAGTATATCCCTCCTTTTCCTCCTTTAGGGGAGAAATACCTGCTAAAACAGTATTGTTTCTGGATTTGCCAGGATATTTGGGTCTTAAACAGACCTGTTTTCAATCCTTATTTGTTTTTATTCCTCTAAAGAGGAAATCACAGTGTGAATTTGCCAGGCCACTTAGGTTTAGGACAGCAGCCAGGCATGTTTTGTTTTGTTGTATTTGGGTCTTTAAAAAAAAAAATCTGTTTAAATTCCCACTTTGGGTAAAAGAGAGAAAGCTAGAGAAAACAAAAGGGGATGTACTTCCTGGAAGCGGGGAGCAGCAAGAACGATAAGATGCTAGATGGGGAAAAGTTCTAACTTCTCATTCAGAGGTCTTGCTAGTTCTGCTTAATAAAGAAAATACTCATAATTCAGCAGATAATGATGTGATCAGGAAATTTTTAAAAAGGAAAACCAAAAATGGCCGTATCAAGTATCAAATGTGGCCATATTTGATCCTATTTGATAAAATAGTATATGCATTCAGGAAAGGTTGCTGTTCAGAGTTCTTATAGCCTTTTTTCAGCCCTCAAACCAATGCATAGGGAGATAGTCACTCTGAATGGGGTATTGTTGAATTCCCCTTTAATTTTGCCATTATTTTTAGCAGCTGCTGCTAAAATGAGGTTTGTATATTGTGTATTGTTCTTTTAGAATCCCATTGGAAACAGCATGGAATTCCAATTTACCTGATCTCTATCTCTTGTGGTTTGTAAAAGGTCAGCTGCTAAAATCATGTGGAAAAAAACTGCAAAGCAGCTTAGTTGTCAGTTGCCAGAGCTTTCAGGGATGCTAAAGTTTCCCAGGCACTAGTTTCAGATCACTGAGCAGAAGAAAAATTAATGTGCTTTAAAACTGTGTGAGTTGGTTAGCTAGAGGCTATGGTGTTGAAAGTATTATTTATTGTTAGGGGGTTTTTAAGTCTCATTACCAAAGGCCTGAATGGAGGGAAGAGGGAGAACTACAGTTTTTAAATGACTCAAGGGAACTTTCTCCTCTGTCTACTGATAGTCAGTTCCCAGCCAGGAGCAGGCCGTTTTTCCTCCCGTGAGATTCTCATCTCTTATGTGAGGTCCTCTCTTGGCACTCAACATATGCTAGTTTGTGAATACTACAAGACCATCCCCGGAATTTAGTCAGTCTCCCATTTACTGAGTGCCTACTGCATGCTTAGCAGCAGGTTCTATGCCATACAAGGTATTAACGTTTTCTTTCATTAACCTAAGGATTCAAAGACACCACTTCAGAAAAGCTTAGGAAACCCTGCAGATTAAACCTGAGTGATGGATATGTTTTAATACCCAGCTCATGCCAAAGCTGTAGCTGACAGAGAGGTAAAGCTTTGATTTATGAATCTCTTGTTGCAGAAAGTCAGTGAGCAGCTATCTGGTTGGATGTTAGTTGAATCTTGCCGATTGCTTTAGTTAATCAAATTCATTTTAATGAAACGGAACTTAATAAAATATCCACTTTTCTACTTCACATAATGTAAAAGATATTTCAGGTAGCATCTTTTTTCCCCTTCCATAAATGGATCTGAAATATTAAAAATGGGTTAATTAACCTAGGTGCAGAATTGTTTTTCCAACTGGGTAATTTTCAAGATCAAAGGAGGAGTGCTCTCTGAAGTGTGCCTTTTATCTAAGTATTGTGACCAAATTGTAGATATCCAAATTAGGCACTGAACCCTTCAAAGCAGCCAATTTGGAGAGGTAGTACAAATGCTGATATAGCCATTCATTCAGAAAACATTTATCCAACACTTACATCATACTAGGGCTGCTCCTAGAAGATGTAGAGAGAGATTTCTTTTTAAATGACATAGTCCTTGCCTTCAAGGAGCTTACATTCCACTAGAATCATAAATGATTAGAGCTCCTCATTAAAACTGGCATGAGTCTATGACCCATTTTTTGGAATCTTAAATCCTTTGAATGCTTTCTTGTCCTTTGAGGGTCTATTTAGTTTTTGGAAATGACCAAAAGAACCTTTGTAGCCAAGGTGGGTGAATAATGTGACCGAGCAAAGTAACCCAGTTTAAGATGTCGAATGACTATAAAATAATTACACTGATTTCTGTGTATGCTTCTGGTTCTGGATATCATTCCAGCAGGGGATGGCCCAAAAGATTTGGACCGATGGCACCCTTGCTGGAATAAGTGTACAGTCTCCCAAGGATAGTGACTATGGAGAAGGGGAAAACATAGCTTCCAGAGTTTGGGGGCTTTGCAGTTGAGAGGAAGTTTGTTTCAAAGCCCTTTGAAAACTTGACTCCTCTGCTTAACTACCAAATTATTTGTACCATGAATTTATGGAAATACAGACATGACTTGAGTGTCCCTGAGGCTCTGTCCGAGGTTCTCTTTTCTACTCCTTTTCTATTCTTATTTGGTGATCTCATTAGGTCTCCTGGTTCCGCTATCAGCTCTAACCTCTCTCTTGACTTCCAGACTCACATTACTAACTACCGATTATATATCGTGAACTGGACCTTTTGTAGACAACTCCAATTGAACATGTCAAAAATAGAACTAATTGTCTTTTCCCCCAAACCCATTGTCTTCCACGCTTTCCCTTAACTGTCACTTCTAGTCACCCAGGCTCACAACCTCAGTGTCAGTCCTTGACGCTTTCTTCTCATCCCACATATCCGATCTGTTGCTAAATCCCATCATTTCTACTTTGACGGCATCCATTACATACTTCGCCCTCTTTCCATTCAGATGGCCAATAGTCGGTCATGGGCCTATATCATCCTACGCTTAGGCCACTACAATAGTTGGTTGGTCTCCCTGCCTCAAACTTCTCCACATTCTAGTCCTTCCTGCATTCAACTGCCAAAGTGATCTCCCTAAATCGCAGGTCTGACCCCATCATCACCATACTCCATCAACTCCAGTGGTTCCCTGTTAGCTCTTGGTTCTCTTTGGTTTTATAACTAAACTTCATTTAGCCAAACCTCCTTATCTTCTTATTCTTCTTATACTTTGTGTCCTTCCACTACAGTGATGACAATGATGTTGATAGCTTACAGTTATATAGCATTTACTCTGTTCCAGGCATCAAGCAATCAGTGCCTACCTTCTTGCTCTTCCTTGCATGTGACTCCATGTCTTTTCATGGGTTCTCCCTCCTCACTGCTACCTCCTGTCTTTCTTGGCCTCCTTTAAGATTCAGCCTTCTTTTTTCATACCTTTCCTTCCCCACTGCCACCACTAGCATGTGCCTGACCCTCCGAGATTACCTTCCATTTCCCTGCATATACCCTGCATATACATAGCTATTTGGGATTGATGATAATGAGCTCCTTGAGGGTAAGGGGTTTGGGCTTTCTTTTGTATCCTTAATATTTGGCACAGTGCCTAGCACATAGTAAGTACATAATAAATACTTGTTGGCTAACTAAAGCCAAGGTTAATTGAATTTGACAGTTGCTTGTTGTGCTAACTGTTGGTGACTATTTTATAAAGGAGGGAACTTAATTCTGTCCAAACTTCATTACGTGGACTTAGTATTTTTTTTTATTCGTAGGACATTGGAAGTGACCAGTGCTTATGGGACTAACCCATTTTCTTAGCTACACATAATTGATTTTAACACAGAAACACATTTTATAGTCACAGATGGGCCCTGTCACTGTTTATATAAATTCAATTACCAAGTTTATTATATACGTGCTTTTGATTATTTCAAGTATGATCTTGCGGTAGTTATTGTTTTTTGCAGTTCATTTAGTTTTACGTATTTTAAGTAGCAATTATGTATAGCAAGCTCTCAATTAGCCTCACCAAAAGAAGGGAGCAGTTGTACAGATAATCCCAAATTGTTGAAAATCCAAATCATTTTTATTTAGCTCAAGAATGCGAGATATTAATTGCTTTCCTTTCAGCAAACTTCCTTTCACCTTTGTACTTTCCATTGCTTAGCACAGTACACGACACATAGTAGATATTTAATAAATGTCTATTGATTGATTTATTGCTAATTTTTGTCTTATATTTTAATTAGCTCACGTTACTGAGCACATATGCAAACTGACTAAGAATTGGGGACATCACATAGTAGGGATAGGATAGAGTGGGACCTCTTAAGCTTTTGCCACTCTTGAACCCTTTTCGCCCAAGCAACTTTTTATGTGACCACAGGTATATAAAATACATATTCCACTCAAACATTAATTGATGATAAACAATGATGGGATCGCAAACCACAGTTTTAAGAACCTGGGGGATAGATTACTTATAGGAAGGTTTTCAAAACTCACCTTCACCTCCTCTGTTAAGTCATTTATCAAGTCCACTTGATTCCACCCCTGCAATATCTCCCATCCATTTCCTCCCCTATTCCTACTGGCTTGAATTTTGGGGATAGCCTCTATGTTATTCTATCATTTCAGTGGTCAACTCTTCATGACCCTGTTGGAGATTTCCTTGGCAAACATATTGGAGTGGTTTGCAGTTTCCTCCTCCAGCTCCCCTGAGGCAAACAGCATTAAGTGACTTGAACAGGGTCACACAGCTGGGAAATGTTTGAGGCCAGATCTGAACTCCAGAAGATAAATCTTCCTGACTTCAGGGCCAACTCCGTCCACTATAGCATCCCCTAGCTTCCCCTAGCCTCTTTACGTAGATTCTCTTTTCTCTTCCCCTTCAAGCCATCCTTCCTCTGCTGCCAGCATAATCTTTTCTGTCTATAGATCTCCTCATATGGCTCTTCCCCCCAGGTATTCATTGATTCCCTATTGCCTCCTGAATCAAGTTTGAACTTGTTTGCCTGACATTCGGGACATTTTATGACAAGTTTTCCATATCCCTTTCCAGCCTATCTCAGATCACTCTCCTACATGTACTTTTTAACTGAATGGACTGGCTAATGCTTTGCCACCTCCCTGTGCCCTGAGCTCTCCTGTGTCTCTCACTTCTCTCATTGTCTTCTCTATGGCTAGAACATGTCCTCTTCCTTCCTTCCTCTTCTTTTGAGCTCCTATCCATGCTTAAAGTGTTTTAAAACCTCAGGCCATGTCTTCCACGAAGTTTTTCTCGATATTCCCAGCTGGCAATGACCTTGCACCTTACACATCGTGTGCTAAGTACTCTGTTGTACCGAGCATGGAACATTTTGTGTTAGAATTATGTTTTGGGCTGATGTCATCTTGCTGTATTGTAAACCCCATGAAAATAAGCATGTCTTAACTGAATTGTCTCCCTTAGCTCAGCCCAGGATTTTACCAAAGCAAGCACTTCACTATTTGTAGAATGAATGGCTGCTGAGTAGCCTAATGTGATTTGCCTATTATTATCTCAAAGACAGATCACAGTCCTAGTAGCGCAGGCACAGTAATGGTTTTTTCCCAATGTTTGAATTATTGTACACGGGCACTCTCTCACATCTCCAAGAGGCAGTTTTCTTGTCGGTAGATATAATGGACCAGCCCTGAGTATAATTTATCAAAAAGAATGGCTTTTCCTGATAGACAGCTCTTGCAGCTACAGAGAAAAGTTTGGTTCTGGCTCTGCCTGGCTAAGAAAACTCCCGACCAGTTTGAGTTCAGCCTTTGATGGTGTACCCCAGGGACTCTAAAAGGTGCCTGGAGCCTAAGGTTGTCCTGGGGATGAGTTATGTGCTTGGTGCTGTTCTAGAGCAGAACACTTTTTATCCTTCCCCTTTCTTGATTGTTTCTTTGCTTTGCCTTTCTTTGTATTCCCAGTCTTAGTCCTGCAACTTCCTGGTACATGGTGGCTTCTCTATAAATTCTAGTTTACTCACCCACATTCCCTGGGCCCAGCTTTGGAGTGCTATTCTCCCCCTCCTCCCACTTTCCAGGTGACAGTGGTGGGATGCATTGGTCAGTTCTTTTCAGAGCTGGACTATTATCCTATTTAATGGGATTTGGCAGCTTGCATTCAGTTATCTTTTCTGTAGGTCAGTGGGGGCAGTTGAGAGTGGGTTGAGAAATTCGTCCTCAGCAGCCATAATGGGTCAAATGAATCCTCTTCACCAACCCCCCCACCTGTAATTAAAGCTCCGAGTCTCTTTACATTCATGGGAAATGATTGCAATTCATTTGTAGAAATTTGAAGTGGCCTGAGCTCTCTGAAAGCCCTGTCTAAGAATAAGGTGATGGTATTATCTAAAACCTCTTTATCAGCATTGAGCACCAGAATGTGACAGGTCTTTTTAGAGAAGTGTTCTTCTCTGCAGAAATTTGACGTGGAAGAGTTATGCCTTTGACTCATATTTCCCTTCCCCCTTCTCTCTATTCATAGGTCTTTTCTGTAGTTGAAACTTTCTTGAAGTTAATGAATCTCTGAAAAAAGGGATTGTAGCATTTCCTAGAAGAGGAGTAAACTTATTTGTACCAACTATAACCATTTGGATGATAATCTCTTTCTGTGATGTTTGGGTTTTTTGATAGAAGGATGGGAGTGGGGACTTGGAGATATTTTTACTGTTTGAGCAAAACTTCATTTCCAAGAATACTTGGAAAAAATTCTTGTGTAGGGTTAGTCCAGTGATGATTCTGAAAAGTAAACTGAGGTCCTCTTTCTCAATACTGTGGAGCACATGTTTATAATTTATGCCATTTTTTGCTTTTGTTTTTAATAACGTTATTGTGTATAGAATTAAAACAAAACTAGCCTGTTTCCTCAGTTGTCCAAATAATTCCGCAATGCAATGTTATGAAAACATTTCTAAATTTCTAGGGGGACCTTGTCACCTCCCTTCTAAAATTAAGAAAGTCCTTTAGATCTCTCGGGGTAAATGAAGGAATCACTTTGGTTGGCGTAGGGGATGTGCTCTGGAAATAGACCCATCTCTTTCATGTTGATCTACCTCCCACCCGTGTCAATGTCTACCTGACCGAGACTCCATTTGTTGTTTCCACAGATTTCAGGAAACCTTACTGTGCCTTGGATTACAGGGTGTTCTAGAAAAAGAGCAGTAAGTAAATTTTTATATAAAGCAGCAAGCGGGTCATACCTTCCTTATTGTTGTTAGGAATGCCATGTAGAAAACTGCCCTGGTTTTGTAATGCTGGGAATATAGAACTTCGTTAAGATTGTTTTATCTCAGAGGCTATATTTTGAAGTAATATTTACACGATGTTTACAAATTCCACCAAATAATGGTAACCTTTAAAAAATACTGCAATCAGCATACCTAAGAAAGTCTTGCAACAGGTTGTTACAGCTGGAAAATCATTTTCATAAACTCTAATTGGTAAGTTTTCCTGGGTCTGATTGGTGCCAGCTAATTTGGCTTAACAATTGAATCTTGATTGGGACTAAAATTAGAAGGAATTTCTAATCTTTGTTAAATAGTTTCTCCTATCACTTTGTATTTGAATGTTCGGGTGGGGGGGGCTAATAAGTCCTCAGGTTGTACCCATCTCTCTTTTTGTCCTACTCTGGTTTTCAGTAATCAGACTCGAGAAACATTTGCAGTCAGTATTGCAGAGATTGGGAATGGTAGATGGAGTGACTGGCCCCTCTCCCCATCGGTTCTGTAGACAATAAACCTTGATGCTCTGTTCTCTCCAGCCCTTAATCCACTCAGTTCCTCCCAGTCTAATTACCCTCACCCTCTTCTCTCTCCCTTTCTTCTCCTGTTCCCTGAATGATCTGACTTAACTAACATCCCTGTCTCTACCTCTTTTCTTTTGACCCTCTCTGCTAACCACTTCATTCCCTCACTGTGCTTCTGTCTGACATCTTTCTAAGGCCTGGATACTCAATTCTGGTTTGCACTGACGATTGAGTCTTGAGGATGAGAGCTCCAGAGAAAGTGCTAACTTGCATGCCCGTAGCTCTCCAGTTTTTCATGAAAGCACTATAAAGCAATAGCCCCTTCCCCCACTTCCACCTCCCCTCCCACCCCAACACATCTTGAAGAACATGTCAAGCTTTATTAAGAATGTGGTATCATGCGTTGTATTTGCAAATCATTTCTGTATATAGGCACCATACCAAAAGGAAGCCTTTGTTAAATAGATTGACTGCTAAATGGACAGTGACTTGTGAGCACATCTGGCAATGAAGATTTCTCATTTAATCAGATTTGTTACACCCATATCATCAAAGCAGCATGAGAAAGTTGGCCGTGGCACGGAAACGGGCTCGTTATAGAAAACCGAGCTTTGGCGTAACAGCCATTCAAACTGGCTTCTACCTGGTCGATTTGGGCAAAAGATGGCAGTGGATATGGGCGTCCTTATGATGTTTTACCTGGACCGTTTCTCACCAAATTGTAGCCTTTCTGTACTTTCAGAGGAAGAGGACTGGCTTTCCTGTTTCCATGGTGGTTGGGTTTTTTTTGTGCTTGTGTGTGAGTATGCAATGATTGTCTTATCTAATTCAGTCAATGGAATAGCATTAAATGAACTGAATAGGGGAAGAGAGCTGGAAAATGCAGGAAGTTTTGAGAGCTAGGTCCACATACACACGGCGTTGGCACCTGGCTTAGAGATTTCTTGGCTTGGGAAGACCTACAGGCTCCACCAAGAGAGTTCAAACTACTTACTAGTTGGGAACTCTAGTTATACTTCAGAAAGTCAGCAGTTGGCTTTGTACCATCAAGCCTAACTTTGCCCAATGAACTCCTTTTCTCTTTATGTTAAGATATCCGATTTTGAAAACCAATCAAATTTATTTCACCTTGTTTTGATTCCTCCTTCATTTCCTCTTACTCTCCTCTGCATACACCAACTAATTAGAGCCCTTAAAATTATATTTTGTATTCTTTAAATCCTGAGAGAACATTGCTGTTGAAAGTAAAGCTTTCCTAATTTGCTCGTGACAAACTCTTGTCCGAGTTCTATCACAACATATCTCCAATTTCACTAAAAAGAGACCTGAGTCATCTTAGGGTGTCTAAGAAACCTAATAAAGAAGTAATAACCACTGTCTGGAATGTTAAACCGTTTTCAAACAAAGAAAGTATAAGGAGTTATGTTCAAGGAAAGAGTGGGAAGGAGAGAGGATCATTAAGCTAACCCCTTGAACCTCTAGTTTACTTTCCTTTTAAAAATAATTATAAAAATGCTTTTGGGAAATACCTTTTAAATACTGTTAAATACCTTAAAAAAAAGTTTGAGTGTTTATTCTTCCTTAGTTTCATTTGCACTCAGTGTTATGGGCATTAGTACAATTTGGCAAATACAGGAAGGAAGCCATGCTGAGTTGGGACCATAAATCTCCAGGCTGCAATAATACTGTAAATCTCCTCTGAAAATATGAGGATGTAAGAAAGGATTATTTAGGAGCCCTTTGTTCACTCTGCTTGATATTAATTTTGGGGTAATTATTAAATTACATGTAAAATTGAAATTGTAGTAGTTTAAAAAGCAAAGCCAAAACTCGAGGCGGTTTGCTGTGGTGGATAAAGCATTAGACTCGGAAGAGTCCAGAAGATCGGAGGTTTACATCTCACCTCTACCACCAAGCAACATAGTTCCCGTTTCCGATCCTCAGTTTCCTCATATGTCACATGGTAATAATAGCTATAGTGCCCAACTCACAGGGGAATCGTGAGGTTCAAGTGAGAACATAGATTTCAAATGCTTTGCCAACTACAAAATACCGGAGTAATGTCTGTTTTTGTGGTTGTTGCCTTGAAGTGAACCTCCTTGTTGCTTGGCCAGACAAGGAAACACCGGTGATCAGGGCCATTTTGGTGGATATAAAGAGACTACCATTTTACTACCACTGAAGTTTGATAGTGGTATCACCTTTTGCAACAGGTTAGCACTGTTTTGATGGTGCATATTTATATACTATACTTATTACAGGCGTGAAACTATTATAGACTATAGGAATAATTTGAAATTGGTTTCAAAGTGAGTTAGTTACATGGGCAAGGAAAACAGAAGCCTGTATTTATAGGTGCAGCGTTTCCATGTTTTTCCCCCACTTGACGGAAGATATTTATCAGGTATTGCAGTTTCTTGAAACTCATCTTTTTCAATAATATTTCAACAGACTGCCTTGGGAACAGAAGAAAATGGACATTTGAGATATGTGCCTTGTAAAATCAATTAAGCTTCTTTTGATTCATTTTTTAATATGAAGAGTACCTGGTTCTCCATCTACACTTGCAAATAAAAGATCTGTAGGTCAAAGTACATTCAGTACTTGCCAGTGTAGTCATAAGACTGAAGTGCTAAGCAAAGGTTTGAATGGCACAGATAGTAAAGAGCTGCTCAAGAAGATGATATTTTTCCTCTATGAAAAAGAAATGTACAGTATGTATATTTGAACTTTGCAGCAAGTTTATTACTTTTCATAAGATACTTTCTTACTGCTCACATTAACTTTTGTAGATAAGGGAGAAAAAGAAAGAATCCGGTTTAAGATATCCTTTTTTTTTTTTTTTAATTGGGAAAATAATTATTCAAAAAAGGTAGCAGGTCTGTTTTATGAGCAGGTTGCTTTATTTACTCTGGATACATTTTTGTATTTATCTCCAATGGAACCTTCGGGATTTGGGGGAGGGAACAGAGAGAAGAGACTAGGTGTATACATTCCCACCTCAAAAGTCTTGTTAGTCTGATTCAATTGAGTTTTTCTTGATGTGGGAATAAAGTTGCTCCGGGAACACTGCAGTGCATTGCATTCAGTAGTCTTTGACAAGAAAAGATGTTTTTGACCTAAAGTCCAAAGGAAGTAGCATAGAGGGGATTGCAGATCAGGAGACATAGCTTCTAGACCCAGCTCAGTCACTTTCTGGATGACTTCAAGGTAGTCACGTAAGACTGGCAGAATGAGAGAGATGGCCTCATTGAATTACATGGTTCATTGCAGTACTGATGTTCCATGATGTCATATCTCTCAGTACTTTACAAATTCTTTTTTTTTCTTTATAGAATGATTTTTGCAGCAAGCAATATTGGAAAATTGTGCAGTTGACTTTGCATCTTCTTCACTCATATTACTATCTTAGACTAAGTACAGGGAAAATTCAGTTCAAATGAAAACCAGTAGAACAAAGATTCTGTATAACTAAGCTATTTTCCACAGAATGGCCCATAGTGTGTGGGTCTGTGGATATTTGGCCCTTCTCAGAATCACTTTTGAATAACTTCCTTCCTTCCTTCAATTCTCTAGAGCCAAACAAGTAGCTTCAAGAGCCCAGAACAGAATTATTGGCCCAGTAGAGGTATAGCCCTAGTTCGTGGTAACTGTTGTTTATGTGATGACATCAGCAACAAATGAGCAAATATGATTAGATGAGATTTATTTTTGAAATGTTTGTGAAAGAGAATGTGAGATGAATAATTACTTCATTCACTGCCTTGAGAAATGTGAAATGAATACAAACTGTTTCTAAAAGACTTTGTTTTTAAATTTCTCTGCCTTCTTGATATTGTTTATGTGAATTTTCTCCCACTTACCAGTAGTTGAAAGATAAGTTTGAGGACCACGTGACCTAGATTATGTTCTTAGTGCCATGTTTTTCAACATTTTTATCAGTGACTTGGATAAAGACAGAGATAAATGACTTATCAAATTTTATGAATGACTTAAGACTAGAAGGAATGGCCAACCTAGATTAGATAATAGAATTGTGATCCAACAGGATTTTGACAACCTAAAATGAATCTAAATTTGATGACATTTGATAGAGATGGATGTAAAGTCCTATACTGTATGGTTGATCTTTAAAATCCAAGTCAGGATGGAGGAGGAATAGCAAAATAATAGTACCTATGAAAAACTCCTGGATTTTAAGAGACAAGCAGCTCTCTACAAGTCAACAATGTGACATGGTGGCCAAAATGAAGCCGCCATGATCTTGAGCTACATTAAGAGAGAAGCATTTAGGAGGTATGGTAGTTCCCTTCTTTCTGCTCTCTGTCCAGATCATCATCTGGAATGTTGTGCTCAGTTCTGAGCATCATGTTTTAGGGAGGGGAGACCAAGACAGACTAGAGCATGTACAGAAGAGGATAACCAGCAACAATATGAGTATCACGGGAAAGAAGTGGAACTGTTTAGACCTGCTCATTAGGACTTGAGGGGAGACGGGATAGTCTTCCTCAAATATGGAAGAGCTCTTAGGTGGAAATAAGATCGGACTCGTTCTCCTTGGCCCCAGGGGGCAGAACAGGTGGGAGCTATAGAGAAAGAAATTTCAACTGACTTAGATGGGAGAAAGTGCTATCAGAGCTGCCCCACACTGGAACAAACTGCCACTGGAGTTGAGTTTCAGATCCCTGGACTTCTTTAAGCAGAGGCTCAGTGACCCCTTGTTAGAGATGGAGAGGTAGTTTCTACCCAGGTGCTAGTTGGACTTGACCTTTGACATTATATAATTCTTCCTGATTAGACACCGGCTCAAAAGCCCCATCTATTGTTAAATTTTGTCCTGCGGCAGAGTTGGGTGTCTTTTGGAGTTTGTGTAGGACAGAAAGAAAGCATATGGGGTGAGACGTGTAGAGGAGACTGTGGGTTCTAGACCTAGCTTTGCTACCAGATGGCTCTATAGCCTTGTCATTTGGATTCTCTGGGCCTTGGGCCCCTTGTCTGTTAAATGAGATATTTGGAACACTTGCACTCTCTAGCCCCTTGCAGCTCACTCTCAGATTTTATCTCAAAGAGGGAAAGGCTTCAAGAGAATAGAAAAGGACAAATGAGCAAAGACAGTGACTGAGAAGCCATCTGTAACTACTGATTCCCATGTTTGTTTTCTGATGCTAGAAAGTCCTTGAAAATGGTCTGTGCATGTGTTTGAGGCTATCCTTATTGAAAACATGAGAAGGAAAACAGGCAGGATTTTGTGAGCAAAAAAAAATTACCATAGATCAGTTCATATTTTAGCAAAGCATTTTACCCAACTCATACTGTTCTTGCGGGTGGGCAGGGAGTGAAGAGATGTAGGTTAGAGGTTGCTTCAATTGCATGGACTTGATAGGCTTGAATGGACAGTTTTATACTCAGTTAAAAAAAAATCAGTGTCCCAAGTACATGATAGGAGAGTGTGGCTGCATAGCAGTATATTTGAAGAAGACTTCTAAGCTTTAGTGGACTACAAAGTTAATATGGTGGTCAAAAGAGCAAATGCAGTCTTCAGTGGCACTTTAACTGAGACACAGTGCCCAAGGCGAGGGAGGTTTTCCAGTCCTTTCTATGCTTGGCCCTGGGCAGACTACATCTGGAAAATCGGGAGCACTGGAAACTGGAGGGCAACCAGATGGCAAAGGGCTTTGGGACAATGACATGCTAGAAGGAACTAGGGAGGTTGATCCTGGAGGAAAAAAAAATAAGATTTAGGGGAGACCTGATGGCTGTCTTCAAGTCAAGTGAAAGAAGGAATTGATTTGTTCTGTTTGGCCTCAGAGGCCAGAACTGGGAGTAATAAGTAGCAGATACAAAGACTGAAATTTCGGCCTGATGTCGAGAAAAAACTTGGTAGCAATTAGAGTTGGCCAAAAGTGGAATGGGCTGCCTCAGGAGGAGTGAGTTCACCCTCACCAGAAGCCTTTCAGATGAAGGGTTAATGACCACTTGTCAAGTATGATGTAGAAGGAATCCTTGTTTAGTTATAGGTTGGACTAGATGGCCTCCGAGGTCCTTTCCAACTCTGAAATGCCATGATTCTTTGATCGATCACTATAAAGATATGAGTAGCTCCTGCAATGGGATTCTGCAGCAGATCTTAAATTTTCAAAATGCTACTTCTGGGAGTTGAAGGAGGGAAAGAAGTTCTCCAGCCTTGGATTTGTTTACTCCAGTGAATGACTGGGAGCTAGAAAACTGAGCATTTTGGATTTCGGAGGGGGAGATCTCGTGGCTGTACAAATTCTCCTTTTAAGAAAATTATTGTTAAAACTGAGATGGATGGAACTTGATCAGAGTAGTTCACGACAGCTAGACTCAGTCAGGTGAGGCTTAGGCCTCTCTCAGATGTGGGCACTTAGCCTCTCAAGGACCCCTCCCCCATTTTCTAAAGTTAGTTCTCTAAACAAAAATAGCCTATCTTCTTTTTTTTTTTAAATAGTATTAGCTTTCTGTTCTCAAAATATTTGCAATGAGAGTTTTCAACATTCACCCTTGCAAAACCTTGTGTTCCAAATTTTTCTCCCTCCCTTCTCCCTTTCCCTCTCCCCCAGACAGTAAGTAATCCAATATATGTTAAACATGTGCAATTCTTCTATACGTATTTCCACATTTATCATGCTGCACAAGGAAATTCAGATCAAAAAGGAAATAAGTGGAAAAAAGCAAGCAAACAACAACAAAAAATGGTAAAAATACTGCGTTGTGATCCACACTCAGTCCCCATAGTTCTCTCTCTGGATGCAGATGGCTCTCTCCATCACAAGTCTGTTGGAATTGGTCTGAATCACCTCATTGTTGAGAGGAGCCACGCCCATCAGAGTTGATCATCACATAATCTTGTTGCCATGTACAATGATCTCCTGGTTCTGCTCACTTCACTCAGCATCAGTTCATGTAAGTCTCTCCAAGTCCCTCCAAAATCATCCTGCTGATCCTTTCTTATAGAACAATAATATTCCATAACATTCATATACCATAATTTATTTAGCCATTCTCCAGCTGTTGGGCATCCAGTCACTTTCCAATTCCTTGCCACTACAAAAAGGGCTACCACAAACTTTTTTTGCATATGAGAAATCACCTATCTTCACTCAGAAGAGATTATTTATTTCCACATCAGGAGTCCCTCTCCCTATCATGAAATCACAACCCTTCCCCCTACCAAGAAAAAATATTTGGTAACATTATTTCAGGAGTTATTGAAATCTTTGGGACAACCCATTTTTTCATTTCAAGAAGCTTTCACTTTGGATCTTTAAGTGCCATAAAAATCTCTGTTTTTTAAAAATAATTTAACCAGATTCTCATATTTTTAGAAACAATGAAGATTTGTTCTGAGTGTCTTGGTTGTGTTTCCTCTGTGCAGTCCTAAAAAACTCAACTTACAGATACTTAGAAATCTGGGAAATTGGTTTCAATGGTCACACTGGGTCAGAAATCAGCATAATGCCAGTGTAAGGTTCAGAGCTCCCGGTAAAATAACAGCTTGGAAATCAGAAGCTGGGTGTGCGCTTATAAGCCAAGAGACAATCTTCCATTTCCCCACCTGTCCAGTGGAGGCAATAATTTTTTTCACCATACCCTTCAGTTTTCCACACTTAAGTTTAAGGGGCCAGTATTTTCCGAAGTGATCCTAATCCCACCACTCCTCTGTATCCCCTGGAGGATCTAATGTGTTGGCCACTGCCTTGATGTACCAGTCCAAGCTGTTTGGGTGCTGAGGCCTCCCTCCCATTCCTTCCAAGGGCTCTCTTGGTGCTTTCTGAAAAGAAGAGTCTTGGACTATGTTTGCATAAAGTCAGCTCAAATCTTTGGCATAGCCTTGTGATCTTGTTTCTCCTATGCATTCTGGAAATGTTATTAAAAAATATATTTGTGGATGAGCCATAGTTATTAAAGTTGACATCTTTTCAATAAAGAAAAAGCAATTCAAAGCTGGGGAATGGTAATGAGACATAGGTTACCTTAACACAGCCACTTTCAAAAGTATGAATATTGTTAATACAGAGTACCCTGAATAATTATATCTATTTTTTTTTCCCTTTCACCTGCAGGTTGGGGGGTTGGGGTGGCAGGGTAATTTCCTGTTAAATAGAGTTTTTATTAAATTAAATTAGTCTTGACTCACAGCTGCTGCAAATCAAATTTCTAATTTTCATGAGTATATTTGCCCATTCCCAGGTAGGGGCCCTTCTGCCCCCTCATCCCATCAAATCTAGGCTGAGATTCAAACTGTTGAGCCTTTCCAATTTTAATAACCTACAAAAACAATTTAAAATATTGGTTAGACTTTAGCACGAGAAGATGAAGAAACTTTAAAGAGACAGTCCCAAAAGGAATGGTCTGCAATGAAGCTTTAGCTAGAGGAAAAAGAATTGAGGAGAGACAAGTTTGATTGGGAAGGAACTTAGATTGCAAATGCTCTGTCTTTCAGTAAATTTCCAAGACACTCAGAGCAGACTAGTGGGTTGTTTTTTAGTTATTTAATTTTTTTTCTACCGCAGACCTCTATAAACAATGCTGCCACACAATCCCGTACCATGCACCCGGCGGACAGTCAATAAATGTTAATTGGCTGGCTGACAAAACATCTTTTCCAGCAAAAGGCTGGCCATCGATTTCTTGCCGCATTTAAAGTTATGCAGAAAGTTCTTTTCATTAAGCATTTCTTTATGTCACATATTAAGCAGAGCTTATTGGCGACCTGATATAACACTGCACAAAAACACAAGAAAACAAGCTATCTGATGTAGAAAATCTGTCTGTGCTTTTCCCACAATAACATGCAGATTTAGAAAAGTATCTGAACAACGTATTTGTACTGAAATTGCCTCATTTCTCATCCCAAACAGTGTGGCGATTGTCTTTAGGAGATGTTTAGAGGTACAGGGCATGCATGCAGAGGATTGCCCTTTCGACAACAATATAGACATGTGTATAGGTTTTTTTTTTTTAAATTAGACTACGTCTATATATTCTGAATTGTATATTTCATGCTTCTTGCTTGTCTTACATTTCCTAGTTGCTCCAGCTAGGAGTGGCAGGCTAGGGGGAAAGTAGGGCGAGGGTGCAGGTGACCGGTTCCCATATGCAAAAGAGCCTACAACAGTTTGCTACCTCTTCAGTTCAGGGGATCAGAATCTCAAGGTTCACATAAGGAAATGTTATATGGCCTCAGTGGCTCCCCCAACCACCTTCTAAAAAGTCCCAGGGATGGGAATACCCACTAAGCAGTGCTAATTATTACCTTACCTTGGCCAGGGAATTAACCGCTACTGTTTTGTCTCATTCCATTCTGGAGGCCGTTTGATCCTCTGTACAGATCTCTAGACGTGTGCCACGTTCCCTGTTTTGCAAATATGCAAATTCATACTACCGGGATACAAGAGAACCAATGTGATGAGATTTAGGGAGGTTGAACTAAGCAACTTCAAAGGTCTCTCTCAGTTCTGGAATCTCCATCTGTCCCTACCTCCACAAAGCTTGCAGGCAAATTTCCAGTCAGCCATAAAATCCATCTTGTTTAAAATTGCAGGTTATCCATACAGACCATTTGGTACTTTGGGGGATCGAGATCATCCTCTGAGATCAGATGAACCTACTTAATAGACTGTGATGGAGGATAAAGCACCCTGTATATCTGACTTGTTCCATCCTTGGTTTCTAGGGAACATTGGGTGATGGAGTTGGGAGGTAGGGTGGGGGACACTTAGCATTCTTACTTGGGAGGTTACTTCCTTAACACCGAGCAACAATTCTTAGAATATGTTTTTCGATTGTTGCCTGCTAACTTTGGATGAGAAACTTTGATGTTCCTGTCCAGAGAATATGAGATCACTCTAGAGACTTCCTTAACGAGTCTGGTGTTCTGTGTTCAGTAGTTTTATTCCTGGAAGTGATCATATAGATATCTCTCCCCCCCCCCCAACTACCACCACCTCCTTCTTGTCAGTTAAAGGGATTTCCCCCCCCCCACCCCAGTTTCTATCTCGCATCATTCTCTATGACAGTCCTCTAGCAGATAGGTAGCAGTAATCGAAAGGGCTTGAGTGACGAGCAAAAACATTGAAATGTTAGCTTGGCAATATCCGTTTCGGCCCTGGAGTTTATTGCTGATTAAAAGAAAGAAAGAGGAATGGAGCCTTCCAGAAGCCTTGGCTGCATGGCTACATTGTGAAGATTTATGATGCTCCTTTAGGAGCATCACCAGAGGACTATATTAGTTCTAATAAGGCAGCCCAGCGAGAGAGGTTTGTACCGGCCAGGATATTGGAGGTGCATTATGTTTCATAAGTACAAAGTACTTTGGAAGGAAAGCAAACAAGGAAAAGTTATGGCTCGCTTATAAAAATCATTGTAAAAATGATGGCCCAAGTTTATCTATCTGTGAGTGTCGTAGATAATGTAATGAACCCTGCTTCTTCAGCCTCTCTCAGCTAGATGGATTGCCCCCCATCAGATGCTTTAAAATTTAATAGGAAGTGGAGAGACCTGTAGGTTTACAGGGACGGCTAGATCTCCCGTGTGTAATAATGTAGCTAAGAATTGTTTCTGATATTAATAAGGTCCATTTATTTTGCATCTGTCTGGTTTTCTTTTAGTGGTCATACACCCAATTAACTTCATTATATTGTTACACTACTTTCACTATTACTCAGGACCAATAGGTGGAGGAAAATGAATTTTGTGTATATTATTAATATTTTTTTACCTCTGTTGTTCCATTCTCTTGTGAATTGAAGCTCAGGTAAAGCCCTGTTAAAATACTTTGATGGCTTCATTGGGCACATGTGTGTCTGTGTGTGTGTGTGTGTGTTCAACTACTATGTGCAAAGAGCACTGCAACCATTTACTGGCGGGGGGGGGGGGGGAGCCTTTAAAATGATTTTTCTAATGATGATGATACAACTATTTGCCTTTAGCCAAAGACTTGTTTCTAATTGTCTTAAGGGGCACGGAACAGATCTTTCATCAGGTGGCGTTTTCCATTTCTGAAAGAGAAAAATAGATTTCGCAAAGGAATTCCCGGAATCGGGCAGTACAGCAAATACGCAGGCAGCCCGGGCTGCCAGTTACAGAACATAGCCGTCCGTCCTCTGCCGTGGCCACACCTTCAACTGCAGTACTTTGGCTCGGCCTGGCTTTTCCAGCTACACCACTGTCTGGCAAGGATAGCTCCTCAGCCACCTCCATTTTGTTTATTTCCCCCCTTAGAAAAATCTTGTTGCATGCAAGTCGAAGGACCTGCCGCATCGCATCCCGGCATCCCAAGCCCGTGGGGGTGGGGAGGATGCCCTCCAGGAAAGGTTCCTCTTTTCTTCTGTCAAGGAAAGTGGATGTGCTTTACTCACAAATCTGGGGATTGTGCTTAATCAAAGAGACTGATAAAAGCTGGATTTCTCTATTTGAAGAACCACCCTAGAGAGTGTTGGGGGATATTAGCAAATAGATTGTTGTATTCAAGCTGGATTACTATTTTGATTTATTGAGTCTTTTAATCAAGGGTATTATGGACTGTGTTCTCATTCATTCTCTCTCTCTCTCCCTCCCCCTCTCTCCCCTTTTCTCCCTCTCCTCCTTATGATTGGTACCATATCATGTAATGGTTTTGTTCTATGGGAATATTTTTCCTCATGCATAACTGTCAGAGATTATCAGCTTGAGAGTTCTCCTTACACTTTGATGCCTCTTCTTTCACCAAACTGCTTAAGGGGGTATGTATATACAGCGTCTACAGACTGTGTGTACATATGGTATGATCGTAAAATCAGGAAAGTTTTTAGAAAACTGTAATAAACATAGCCAACTGTAAATTGTCTTCTGCACATTTGATAAGAAAATTACAAATGCTTGTAAACAAATCACTCACCAAAGTGTTGAATGGTACTATGCCAAGTATAGGCCCCTGGGGCACTCTGCTAGAGACCTCCCCCCATGCTTCTTACATTGACCAGTATTCCCGACTACTCTTTGGGTCTTGTCATTCAACCGGTCCTGAGCCACCGAACTAGTTATGATCTAGCTCCCACCTCTCTATTTTGTTCATAAGAATGTAGCACTAGAGAATTTTTCCAATGCTTTGCTGCTAATCAAGCATTCCTCGATCAATCAGGCTACTAGTTACTCTACCCAAAATGGGTTGCTTGATGTTCATTGACTTCTCTTATTTGCTTTCTTCATTTTGTCCAATTGTCCATTTTTTCCACTCAGCTCCAGGTGGAGCCCCCTCTGCCTCCTCTGCTTCTTTTCCTTCTTTGTTTTATCTTTAAAGTCTTTTTCCCCCATTGTCCCATGGAAGACTTCATTCTCCCCAAGAGCCTGGAGAGTAGAGAGTTATTCCTTTAGTCCTTTTGCCTCCTCCTTAGGAAGGAGAATGAACTACTGTATACATACATCCTGTTACTCGTCATGGGAGTAAACACAGGCGTAGCACACTCTCTGTAGGTTATTGCAAAACACCCCTCACCCTCCATATTGCCTAGAAGCGAGCTTCTTAGTTCTCTGTCATTCTTGTTGGTAGCTTTCAAGATCGTAGGGGTGGAGGATAGGGTGGGGATGGGGAGGAGGCTTCAGGGGTCTCAAGCTAGACCTTATTTATAATGGGCCTCCTGTCTTTTCTGCAGAGATGAGGCTAGTTTGTTCAGCTGCCTTTGATTGGCAATTAGCAGCTTCCTGTCAATGGCCCAATTCAAACAAGCTGCCTGCAGCTGTTTGTGACAGGGTATCCAACAGAATCCAATTACCAGTCATTTTTTTCCCTTCTTCCTACCTCTTCCATCCTCTCTTGATGATCAGATTTCTGAAACCTGTCTTGACACCTCTCCACCACTGTTCCTCATGTCAAGGTTATTTATAAATAAAGATAAGACAGTTCAATTCCAATGTAATTTAATCCAGTGATGCAGCTTAGAATTATCTCCCAATTGTCCCCAATTTGCTAAAGGGTTTCATCTGCTCCCAAGCCTAACAGGAGAAAGTCTTAGGCTATGGGCTTCCACGGACCATGGAGAGCTTAAAAGACCTTGATGGTCATCTAGTCTACCTCCCATTTTCCAGATCAGGACGCTGTGGCCCAACGGAAACTAAAGCCATGTCCAGTGATCTTTCCACTTTATCCATGCCCCCTGGGGTTGATTTGTTCTAAAAGATAAGTCCCCAGGATTTCTACTGATTCCCAGAAGGGCTTCTCCCTTGGGCAGACCTCTCCCACATTATTCTTTGGGGTTTACGTATACCGCTTTTAATTTTCTGTGTGCCAATTGCCATGGTTTTCTTTATGTAAATAAATGATGACTCTGAGAGAAACTCTTAGAAAACAATAAATGAAAGACAGGAAGATTCCTGTTACTTAGAACAGGAGCCCTGCACCCCCGATTCCAAAGCAGGAATTCAATTGCTAGATGTGCCTCCACAGCCAAAAATGTTTCACGGCCCCAGCCTCCCTTGGACTGCCTGTGCAAAGTGACGTCAATAGTCATCTAGTCATTTGGGCCAAACCCCTTCTTTTTCTCCGATAGGATCGCCAAAGAGCTCTTTTTGCCATTTTAGGAAGATAATCACTTGTCTTATCTTTGCTTTAACCAGGGAAGTCGAGGCAGGCACTGACACATGGTAGGTGCTTGATCAGTGTTGAGTTTATTGCATTAGGCTGTATCATTAGTCCTTGGCCAGTATCTACTACATGGAGATACTTTGAATCCGGTACAACTAGTGAAAGACAGAGGTCACTCTGAGTTGGGTTTTTTCCTGAGTACTCTATGAGAAATTCCCTTTCTCCCTTAAACCCCAGCCCCTTTTCCTTTTCCAAAGGGGCATTTGAAGTTTTAATGCTAATTGATTTTTATTACCTTATTTATTTTCTTAGTTAAAATATGCTCTTAGGAGCCTTAAAAATAATTGCTCTTTCCCAATAAGCTTCTACTTAAGAGGCATTGTCAAAATAGGTCGATTTCAGTGCTGCTAATGTTGAGACCCCAGCACATTTCCAGCAAATCAAATCAGTTTTTATTTAGTTCAATTTAGGGGACTAGGCGGCTTTGGATGCCCTCTAAATGAATTACAAATTAATTGGCTGAGTGTGCTCAGCGTTCTGTTTATTATTCCTTTCAGACTGGCAGGAATGCACATTAGCTTGCATCGGGGCATTTGGGACAATGGAAAATTATATGAGTATTTAGTCTGGTCATTCTGCTGGGTTAGCTGCATCTACCCAGGACCTTCCTACGATTTCTTCACATTCTCTTTTCTTTTGAGACATCTCAGCTCTCTGTCTATTTTGCAATCAGTCTGGTCCAAGTACCTAATGAGTTTTTTATGGTATAAATCACTTCAAGAGTTTCTCCTCTTGATTAGAAAAAGTTGGATAGGATATTTTGATTCACTTATTGGGAAGATGTAATTTAGTACTAGTACTTGTAATGAATGTTACTAATCATTAGGTTTTTTTCAAGGACAGGAGGAAAGCAGACTTAGCAGATAATATTGACTAATACGAATAACTAGCAATATATTTATGAAGAGATCTACTTGAATTGGAGAGACAGAGTGATGCAGTGACAGAGTGCTGGCCTTGGAATCAGGAAAAACTTGGATTCAAATCCTACTTCTGACACTTCCTGGTTGTGGCATGCTGGGCAGATCATTTAAACTTTATAAACTTTACATCCCTCCTCTATAAAATGAGGGTGATCTCTGTAGTCCTGACCTCATAGGCTTATTGGGAGAATCAGGTGAGAGAATGACTTTTTTAAGCACTTTGGAAACCTCAAAGCACTAGATAAATGATTACTTACTCTTTGATGTAAGTTCATTCTCTGAGGAGTAACTGTGAAATTTATAGAGTGCTTTCCCCCAAGTGACAAGATGTACTTCCCATAAGCCTTTCAAAAGTATCCTGCATGTGGTCTCCCTCGTTTACCTGACCTTTGCCTATTGAGATGTTCTAGTGTGTTAGGATCATTTTCCCACAGTCCGTGTGCAGAAGAAGAGCTTTTCAGTTCCCGGATGGACCCGAGACCTCTTTCCCTTTGAACGATCAGCACACTAGAGGGGAGCCCGATGGCTCCCGCGGCAGGGTGTCTTTTCCCTTGAAGAAGTACCTTCTCTCCAAGGTTTTCAGGATGACTGCCCTGCCCCTTGCTAATTGGAATCATCCTGGGCTATTGCAAAAGCATAATTAGTAATTGGCGGCCTAGCGAGTAGGTCACCGGACAAACAATTACCAGTCCCGCCTTGCCCGAGCTTTGGCGTGGCCTCCCAGGGTAACGCTGGGCAGATTGTTTTCCTCCTTTGCCCGGTTCCTCCTTTGTGAGATGGAGGGTGACAACATGAGCCTTGGAAAGGGAAGTGATTTTTTTCCTAAAAGTGAGCAAGTAATAAGTAGAAAGGCTGTGATTTGAACCCAGATCACAAGATCATCAGCGTAGAGCCAAAAGGGACCTCAGAAGCTTCCTCTAGTTCAGATCTCTCCTTTGAGGAAACTGAGATCCAGGCAGGGTAAATGCCTTGCTTGTGGTCACCCAGGTAATATGGGGGAGGATAGGAAGCAGTATTTCGAACCCAGATCCTTCTTTCTTCCTGTCGTATCCCCCTGCCTCGGTCTTGCTCCCCAATTTGCAAAGGGGCCTCGTAGATCGATTGAACGAAGGCAATTGCTAAAGCCCTCGTTTATTGACAAAAGCCATACTCCAAGTATGAGGTGTTTGTGTCATGCTTAGAAAGAGTGAGATGGAAAGGGTCTCTGCTGCCTCATTAGAGCTCTTCTGGCGGGGCTGGATTTGCAGTCTCTTTCCTCTTGTTCTTAATGAGGGTGCTGAAAGGAAGCCCGTGGAAGGCAGATTGAGATGAGCTTGGTTTGAAAGCCCTCCCCTTAGAAAGGTTTGACTGATGCGACCCCTGCCGCATCATGTTGAATGTTGCGGAAAATCCCCATCTCCAAAAATGACTTCCATTGTTATATCTCCGGGCAGTGGGGTGTTCTCAAAAGAACCGTGGCTGGGAAATCAGAAGCCCTCGGTTTGAGCCAGGTTCCTTACTAGCTGTGTGGCCAGTCCCTTAACCTCTGTGGGACTCGGTGTCATCATCCATTAAGGAGGGGGGCTGGAAGACAGGGCCAGATAAGGTCCTCTCCAGCTCTGAATCCTGTGAAGCTCAAAGCCCATCACCACATGTGCTCAGGAAGGCTAGCTGATCCCATAAACATCAAAGAGATGCTCTGAGCTGGTCAGCCAGGCACATCTCATCCTGGGCAGCCGCTCGGTCCAATCCTTTCATTCCAGGCTTCTAATGAGAACATTCTGTTTTGCAGCTCCAGGACCGCACCCAGTTCAGCGACCGCGATTTAGCCACCCTCAAGAAATATTGGGACAATGGCATGACAAGTTTGGGCTCTGTTTGCAGAGAGAAAATTGAAGCAGTTGCTGCAGAATTAAATGTTGACTGTGAAATAGTCCGGGTAAGACTTGTGATCCTTCTCTGATGGAGGTGGAAGGGGAGTGTGGAAGGATGACTTTTAAAGTTGCATGAGGCGACCCGAAATAGACGGCACATGGTAGGTAATGAAGAAACATGTTCCGAAGCACTCTCGGCTTGTTCCTGCTCTATGGAGATAAAAGCCTCCAGCTGAAGATTATATTGATCAGCCCCAAGGCCACATTTGACATTCCATTTGCAAGGAGTTTACATAAAATTTCAGTGGTGACAGTGATCCCAGAAGACCAAGAGGAAGTGCTAGTTGGAAGAAAGTGGCCCAAATGTAATGCTCCTCAGAGAAAGGTCTCTGAAGCATTTTCTTATAAACATTCAGGGAGAGAAACAGAGTCAGGCGGAGAGAGAGAATGACCATGAGGGCAAAGGTCACAGGGTTATCAGTTTTGGAGTTAGCAGGGACCTTGGAGACCACCTAGTCTAACACTGGCACTCTGTAGGTGAGGATTCTGAGGCTCAAAGACAGAAAGCTGCAGAAGTGAGTCCTCTGACTTCCCAGTCTTGTCCTGCCTCATGCTCTGAGATACTGGAAGGGGTGGAGAACAGAGCTGCCTGCAGAAGGTTCAGTTGTTTCTTTTCCTTGAATCCAGATGGGAATTAACAATAAGAGGGTTGATGGAAGCCAGGACAGCTCTAGAGCAAGAGGATTTATGATCAGGCTGGACTCTTACTTTCGAAATACTGCCAAAAGCCCATCTCAGCAAAGCAAGAGCATGAGCGATAAAGCCAACCTCTGTCACCGAATGGGGGCAAAGGGATGCCAGAATTTGGAGCTATCGCTCCCAGAGCAATCTGGCCATTCGTCTGATCCCTTTTGCTTTTACTCTTGGACCCGGGCAGCATAGGAAAGGTGAAAGAGGACATGGCATCTTGCTATCTCATCTGTGAAAGTGGGTATCCCCAAGCCTCAGTGTAAATGGAACCTATTAAGACTTAAATAAACTTTATTTCTGTTTTTAATAAGCTATTAAAGTTGAAAACTGCACTAAGACTTTGGGGACACTCGGAGTATATAAGAGATAGAATGGACAATAAAGATAGAGATGAGTTGACCAGCTGGTTTCAGTCACATACCGTGTGCAGAGTACCGTGCTGGGCACAGGAGTGAAGGAAAATTTAAGGAAGATGGAGTACCTCTTCCCATAACCTTTTTAGCCTAGTAGGGGAGTGACCAACACATATGGCTGGCCTACACTGTAGTATACCATAAATGCATTTGGGAATTGAAGAGCCAACTGCTACATGAGGTCTGAGGGGAAAAGGAAGACTTTTCTATAGACCACAGGATCAGAGATCAGAACCGGAAGGGACCTTATACAGACAGCTTAACTCCTCCATTTTGCAGATGTGTAAGATGGGGAGGCGGGTGGTGTTAGGAGAACAGACCTTTGTCCAATCTGGTGAAGTGGAGGCCTTTGAGGGTCGTAGTGGACCAAAAGATGGCATCCAATGCACCTGTCTGAGACCAGATTCCCTTTGTAGAACGTGATGTCACAGCTGCCTAAGTACTCTGGAAGGCTGTGTCAGTCCCAGGAAGCCACTCGAGGAGGGCTTCAAAAAAGGGAAAAGTCATAAGTCATGGCAACAGCTAAGTAGGGTAAGGCCACATCCTCCTGAAAGCAGCTGATGGGTGCTAGTGTTAAGAAATCCTGTGTTGGAAAGAAATCTCCCCATTTGCACAAGCCGGCTAACTTAAAACTCCTTGAGAACCAAGGGAGCATCTGGACTAGCTTTGCCATTAGCAGAGGAAGAAACTGAGGTCCAGAGAGATGAAGTCACTTTCCCAAAGCATGCGGCCCCTCCCAGAGACAGGCTTGAAAGCTAGGCTACTCTGGTTTGCCATCCAGTGCTCTTTCTGAGTCCTCTCTTCTGGCTCCTTTGTCACACACTTCCCCCTCGGTGTAGACCTTTGAGGAAAGACGGAATGATTGATCAGTCAGCATTTATTAACCTCCTACTATGTGGCAGGCAAAATGCTTGATGCTGAGGGTGCAAATAAAAAGAATGAGGAACTTCTTTTTTCCATCTCCCCACCTCCCCTTCCTGGTTTCCTTTAAGTCTCAACTAAAATCCTACCTTCTACTGGAGGCCTTTGGATTCTAGAGGTAATAGGGGACCACTGAAGTTGATATGGGGGTAGGGGAAGTCAGGGTGACGTGGTCAGATCTGTGCTGGAAGAAAATCATTTTGGCAGTTGTATAGAGAATAGACTGGAGTTGGGAGAGGGTTAACACAGGGAAGCCATCAGGAAACCATTGCAGTCCTCAAGGTTTAAACAAAGGAGGCGGCTGTATAAGTAGAGAGGAGTGGTTGGATATGTGGACCACTCATCAGGTATGTTGTAGAGGGTCTAGGTGGAACTAGAGGCCCAGCCCACTGAGGTCCTTCCAACTATGTGCTACCGCACCAGGAAGAGTGAGTGTTCGTGGGTAAGAAGGAACCAGGAAGTGAAGGAGTCCTGCTTTCCTCACCAGGGAGCGAGGCTTTGGCACTTGATTGCTTTGAACTGGTTTGAAGGGTCTTCTCCTTCCCTTTTATTGGGCTGGCGGCAGAAAGTCGAGGTTGGCATTGCCCGTGATATAGCCCTTCCCTAGTTCACTCCCACCCCCTGCCCCTGGCTCAAGGTCACAACACATTGCTTTGTAGCTGAACTGAGTGGATTATCTGCTATTCAAAATAGTAAAAACCAATTAATTCAGTGGGTCTACGCTGTACCTAGCCCGGTACTAAGGTACACATGATTCAGAAGGGAACAGAGTGTATAGTTCCCGTTCCTTAGGAGCTTTTGATCAAGTTGAGGAGATAGGACAAAGCCTTTTGAAACAGCGAACCAGCTGTAGAAAGGAGTGTATTCATAACATTTGGAGAGGTACAGACCATGAGCGCTTTAGTGAGAAATTATTGTGGGCAGGAAGGATCTCTGGAGGCCTTGTTGGGGAGTGGCTGAGAGCTGAGTGCACCTTGATAAGAAATGAGTCTTTCTCAATTTTTCCATTGAAAAGCATTTCATACAAGGCAAATCGTGGTTCTAGATTCTCCCCCTCTGTGCCAGGTGGGCATGGGCTACGTGATAGTTGTGCCGAAAAAAGCTCTCTGATGTTTCAGTGTTTATGATGAGTTATCGGTGGCATATGGCTTCCTGGAAAGCTCATGTGCTCTTAGGTCTAGTATGCAGGTAAGGAGGCATTGGTCTCCCTTTACTCTTCCCTGGTCAACCACATCTGGAGTATTGTGCTCAGTTCTGGGCACTAACGCATAGCGATGAGTAGAAATTGCCAAGAGCCAAATTGAAGTAAGGAAAACCTTTCCAAAAATGAGAGTGATCCCAACATGAAATGGACGCTCAAGGAGAGGTAGTGAGCCTGCCCTCTCTAGTGCTCTTCAGGCCAAGGCTGGGCAACTACCACTTCCTGTTCAGGTATACAGGTAGACTGGGTGGGCTTCTAAGGCCCCATCTCGCTCTGGACGTCTCAGTTCTCCTTGAAGGTGTCCCCTCCAATGAGGTGCTCGGTGCAGAGGCCAAGCAAGAGCTCACTCCACATTTGCTATCCTCTTCTCTCCCAGAAGGAAGAATCTAAGCAACCTCTGAGTTGAATGCTAGAAGCTTCCGTCAGGTGAGGAAGCGTGCAGTGTAGGTCCCAGTGGACTACTGTAGGAGAACTAGAGGGCAAAGATGACCTGTTCTCTAGCACTAGATAACTTCATTCCTCCCAAAACACCCTTTAAGCTCTACTGTCCCAAGCTCATAGTAGGCACTTATTCAGTTCTCCTTGACTGATTGATTTTAAGATGTCCATAGAAACATTGAGCTGAATTTTCTAACCACTTGTACCTCATTCTGAGGTCTTTGGCTTATGATTGGTGGGAAGGGGGGAAGACTTGGTAGAGCCTAGTTCTTTTCTATTTTGTCTCCTGATATTTGTCTCTTAAAAAAAAAAAAAGACTAATTTCTTAGTCAGCTCAAGGTCTATTCAATTCTCAGCCACTCCCCAACAAGGCCTTCAGAGATCATTCCTGCCCACAATAATTTCTCTCTAAAGCGTTCATGGTCTGTACCTCTCCAAATGTTGTGAATACACTCCCTTCCACAGCTAGTTTACCATTTCCTCATTAGGAGAAAGTCTCAGGACCTTTCTCTCCCAGACTTCTGTGTTAGTTGCATTTGGTTCTTTAATGGATCCTTTACTGTACAGCTTGATTCTCATCAGCAGGTTCATATTGATCACCTGCTATATGCAGGGTGCTGGGTAATATGCCCGGGACGCAAAGGTCTCTCATGGCACATATAGTTTAGTAGAGGAGCTCTCCCATGTGGGTCAGGGTCACAGCGTATCGATATCCAAATCCGCCCTTGTGCGCCCAAGCACTTGAATGATGGGCATATGTTTGAATGTTGGCAAAACACTGTCAAAATGATTTTCCAAATTGAGATAAAACTTCTTGGAAAGCAGATTTGTTTTTCATCATTTTGCATGGTGTTTACTTTCAGAGTAACAGGATTTATTTGAAATCTCTTTAAAAAGAAGGGTGGCTTTTTGCTCATAATACAGCTTTACTTTGGCTTTAAGTTAGATATATTCCTGGAAAGTTATGCTCCAAGTGCACACAGTAACCTCTGTCATCTGGTCTTGGTGACCGGAAAGATGCTGAGAGATCATCTGGCCTAATCCTTGCCCATTACAGATGAGGAAACCAAGGCCCAGGGACACATAGTGATTTGGTCAGGTCAAACACATAGCTAGTAGGAGGCAGAGCCAGGACTAAGTCTTGAGTTCCTGATTCCTAGGCCATAACCCTTTCTACTGCTCTCAATATATGTTTCTCTCCAGGAAAAGAGCACCAAAGGTTGAGCCAGCCTGCCCAGCATTTTCAAATGATAAAGGGAGAGGTGGGGGCGATGGGGGGGGGGGTGGCGCAGTCCAATGGGCAGCAACACAACTCACTAAGTTAATCAGTCTGCAAAATTTGTGCATAATATGGGATGGCAAGGGGTCTGGGAACCATCTTGTCTGCAAACACTCGAAGGAACTGGGAGTGTCTGGCCTAAAAAAGGAAGACGTATTTGCCATCTTCGAATGCCTGAAGGACTCACATATAAAAGGGAGTGGGCTTACTTTGTTTTGCTCCAGAAGGCAAAGCTAAGACCGAGGGATATGGGGAAGTCTGGCTTGGATCATTCTAAGAAAGAAATTTCTGAAAAAACTGTTTAACAATGGAATGGGCTGCCTTGCAAAATCAGCAGTCTTCCATCACTGGCAGTATTTGAGCAAAGAAAAGAGGATGATCTTTTCAGTGTAGACATAGAAGAGCTTCTGACTTGGAGTGGTTGGTAGACTAAATGACCTCGAAGGTCCTTCCAACTCAATGATTGTGTGATCCTGTAATATCACACAATACAACTTGGATTCTGTCTATTCATAGAATCATATTTTCTCAGTGCTTTCTATTATCATTTGAAAGATGTGTCTCCACAGAAGAAAACTTAGCTCCCACACATAATACAAATGACGCCAAAGCCCAATATTCATTCCAAGGGACAGTTTGCCTTTTGTCCACATGCAGCTTATGCATGTATAACCCCCAGAAAAATTGAGTTGGGTTTGTGGACCTCATGCCCCCTTTCCTTTCGTTATCCCTTAGCTCTTTCCCATCCAGTATGACCCAAGCAAGTTTAGGAATCACTTTGAGAGACCACATCTTCCCACTTCTATCCCTACCATGTTTTTTCCTGAGTAGGCATGGGTCATACCATAAAAGAAAAGGAAAGTTTTTTTTTGTTATTGCTTGATAAACATCAATATTCAGTTAGGAAACATAGGAAGTGTGTGACAATTAAATGGGGTCGTGGTAAGAAGTTCCAGCTTCTAAGTTTTCTGAAGTGTAACAGTACTTTTTCACAGAGACAATATAATGGGGAATTTAAATGGAATTCTACTGTTTAAACGAGTATTTTTCCTAGGGGAGAAGTTAGCAAAGCCAGGAAAATTAATATACATAAATATTTTTCTTTCCTACGGGGTAATTTTCACTTGGGACTTCACAAAAACAATCCATGTGTTTTGGAGTGTATATTTAGTATTGAATACCAAATACACTTCCTGAATTTGAAGGGAAAATACTCAGGCAAAAATGAAAACAAATACGTCTTCCTAGTCTTAGTCTTTGATTTTTCTTCTTATGTTCGATGAGTTTTGTCCCTAAAATTAAGTCCAAATAGATGAGGCATTGTACTGAGAATGGGGAATAGTTATGATGCAGTGACAAGGACCCTGACTTGCTGGGGAGCCCAGAGACCAAGCCTGTGAATGAACCCCATGACCTAAGACTGGCCACCTGTGCTCTCTCGAGCCTTGCTACAGCTGTAAAATTGTAGATGGTGGTCTTAGATGACCTTCAAGAATCTTTGAGCTCGGAGGCACATTCAGTTCTAACACTGGAGGTCATTTCCTCCACATTGATGGCCCTCCAGTACAGAAGAAAGCCTTGTTGATATGAATTGTTTTTAACTGTATTAAATCAGAGCAGAAATCAGCGCATTCCATTGGTTAGTTTTCTGTACTATCTCAGAGATACCTTTACGAGGGGAAAAAAAGAAACAATATTTTGACTTGAGTTTTGTGGAATGACATTGACCAGAACAGTGAGGCCACAGATTCTAGCCACAAAAATGAGCATCGTGGAAATTATGTGAGGAACTTGAGATGCAGATTAATTATCAATCCAATCAACCTGGCTTTGAAGCTACTTGAAGTACCGAGCTGATAGGGAAAGGACAAAAGTCACTAAGGCAGATTTTCACCTAGGAAAAGCAAGATTGGAAATGGGACATAAGCTTTAGTTATAGCTTACATGCGCAGTTCCTTTGGGAACCCAACCAATCTGTTTTTCTTTTGAAAGATGTGGCAGATTATTTTCTCTGGGAAAAAAAAAAAAAAGAATGAACTCCATGTTGCTTGGCATTGTGGGTGTTTTAAATAAATATGATTTCGCATCTAAGCTGTTTTGAAGTGAGCACATCGTCATATTGCTTATACTTCATTGACTCACAGAAAAACAACCACCAAAAGCTTTCTCAGGATGGTTGAGGAAAGCTCTTTGTGAACTGCAAGTGTTATTTAAAGGCGAATAGAGCCAGTCGTTATTCAGTGTATTTTGCTTTTTTCTGTTTCTCATTTAAATCAAAAGCCCACTGTTTTACTCACAGCCTTTCTTTTCTTTTCATGCTGCGAACTAATGAGCTTTCTATGTGTTCAAAAGTTTCTATTGTATCTCCCTTATAAAGACTTGGATTGGGAATCGAAGAAGAAAGTATCGTTTAATGGGAATTGAAGTTCCACCTCCCAGAGGTGGTCCTGCTGACTTCTCGGAGCAGCCAGAATCGGGCCCTTTGTCTGCACTAGCATCAGGAGAGGAAGCTGGGCCTGAGGTAGTGGAGGATAACGACAGAAATGATGAAGTATCCATCTGTTTATCTGAAGGAAGCTCTCAAGGTACTCTGCTTGCTGCATCTCTTAATAAATAGCCTTGACAAAGGGCTACTTTTCAGTGGTTATTTGACTTGGTTTTCAGCCTTTGCACTTAAGGTCCACACATTTTGTTAAGCATTTAAACAGAAATTGACTTTTTAAAATGTCTCTTCTTAACATCCTTCTACATCAGGCTACAAGAAGGAATATATTTTCACCTAAACTTAGCCCAAATTTGGAATTTCTGCTTCTTGTCACAGGTTTTATACCAGTACTGAGAAAATGTTTGTTTTGATTCTTTTTGGAAATGTGATCAAGTATATGACATCAAGACCCCACCATCCTGAAAAACTAGTAATGGTATCATGGAAAGAGCCCTGCTCTGGGTCCCTAATCTTACGATCTGCAGGACCATTAAATCAAGAATCAAATATTTTAAATGTCACTGGAATAATTGTTTAGGAACACTGTGTTTCACTTGACTTCAAACAGGGAAAAAAAAGCTCTCTTCTGATAATCTTTCAGAACCCCAGAAAATGTGCAGAATGTACCAAAAGATCTAATACAATGTTAAGCTATTAAAATTTAATATTATTACATTGGAAATTTTGGGACACCCTGTATTTTCTCCCACGCATGGACGAACTCCTTGCTTCCTTCTATCTAGTACTCCCCACAGACTATCGGTACCCACCGGTCTCTCTTTTGAAGTTTGAGTTATCTGACCTTCTCACCATCTCTTGATCTTTGTTGCTGTCACGCACCTAGTTACAATTCAACATTTTGCTGGGATTTTAGCCTCCGGATCATGTTCTTGCTGGCCATCCCCCTCAGAGATTCAACTAGTCACACTCAATGGCCCCTCCAACACTCCTTCTTTGTCCTTTCTCAAACTCAATTTCTGTGACCTCTTTGTTCACTTAGACTTCCAGCACCCAACAGGATAGCTATGCCTCAGCCTTCACTATCCCTTGAAATTACATCACCATCAAGGCATCATAGAATAGTAGATAGAATACTGGACTTAGAGTCCGAAAGTCTCCAGTTCAAATCCTGTGTTGACACTTAGTAGCCGGGTCATCCTGGCAAGTCCTTTAACTTCTTTTTGTCTCAGTTTATTCATCTATAAGATGGAGAGATTAGACTTGATGGCCTCCGAGTTCTCTTCCAGTTCCTGAGTTTTGAGATTCCAGATCCTGATCACAATCTCCTCTCCTTCAACATTTCCCACTCCTTTACTCATTCCATGCTTATTTCTTGCCCGTGTGGAGACCTTTGGCCTTTTGATTCTTTCCCGCTCTCCCTATCAAACCAAATCTGCCCTACTTTCCTTTCTAACCAGTCTTGACCTTATGATCAGCCACTTCAGCACGTTCCCTCTTCTACCTCTAAATTCCTTGTCCCCTGGACTTTTGAATATGCGGGCCCTGTTGACTCTCGGCTCTGGGATTCTGCCATCTCCCTCCTCTGCTCCTATTCCCTGAGGGGCCAAAGGCTGCTGGAAAAAAATAGCGAGATCTCTGGCGCTGGGTTCAATACAGATTTCTGTTCCCTAGACCTTCCCTGCTGTGCAGAAATACCTTACTCGACTCCCAAGGATGGCTTGAGAGCCCTTGGCAATATTATAGCCTCACGGGAACTGTAGCAGCTCTTTTCCTCTTACTGCTAAGCCCCTCTCCCCATCAGCAGATAATCTTGCTGATCCTTTTCTACTGACACTATTTAGACCAGTGGTCCTCAAAGTGTAGTCCAAAGAATTGTTGGGGTCTCTGAAACCCTTTCAGAGGGTCTACAAATTCAAAATTATTTTTTATTTCTAATAGAGTAAATAGCTATAGATATAACAAAAACTCTTTGAACAGATCTTTGATAGTTTTTTTTTTTTTTTAACAACATGAAGATACTGAGAACAAAAGTTTGAGAACCATTGATTTAGACTGTTACACAGGAACTTAGTTGCACCCATCTAATCCTCCCAGTGGCTTCTCCCATCCTTTCCTCCTCTGTTATCTCAGAGGTAGAGATGGCCTTCTGCTCCCTAAAAGGAGCCCCACTACTAAAACCCTAAGCCCCAGCCTAGTCCTTTCCTTCTCTTTGGGGAACATGCTGTAGCATTCAGCCTCCCTTCATCTGCAGTCTTCAGATTCTCTCCTCCCCCATGGATCTTTCCCCCCTTCATCTAGAAACACATTTTGTTCTCCTCTATGCTCTAAACAATGACAGCAACAAGCAACTAGCTTTGCTCCTGTCCCCACTCCTCCCCCGTCAAGCTATCATCCCATCTCTTTCCTTCTTTTATTGCCAAACTCCCAGTGAGAACAATCCAAACTGCTCCTATCCCTTCCACCCCCACAACCTACTAAACCACGAGTTTCTGACCCTTCTACTAGAAAGAAACCGTTCTCCACAAGGTCATCGCCAGATCCACTATGTGATTGTTTGGCCTTTGGGTTTGGGGGAAGGGAAGCGAGGTTGACTGTATCTGCTGTTTCAATACTAAAGACAGATGAAAGAATAGAGAAACTGAGGCACAGAGTGACAGTGGTTGACCAAGAAACAGAATTCATATCACATGCCATCTCATTTGCAGTCCAGGTCTTGCTCCATGAGATAATCTTTGGAACCAAAATGTGGCTTGGGAAATCTTGGGCATTTTCCTTCTGTTTAGGGTAATTCATAAAGGAACATCCAGTAGCATCAGGGGGAGTGCTTGGAAGCCAGTAGGCGTTAGTCTTTGGACTCAGGAGGATGGGAAACAAGGTTTGACAGCCCTTTATTATAAGGGAAGAAAAAAACAAAGAAATAACAGGGACCGGAGAGAGACTGGGAAAATCAAGAAAGGTAGCTTGTCATTCTCTCTGCTCCCCACCTCCCTCCAGATCCCAAGAAGAAAAATCTGAACTGGAAAAAAGTGAAAGTTCATTTTAAAGTTGCCAGTGGACCACGGCTTCTCCACTGGCATCTTCTATCACTGAATAGTGTGTTCTCTTAGACATCTGGCATGGTAATCAAGACCTAA
The DNA here is from genome assembly GCF_016432865.1 of Antechinus flavipes. NCBI lineage: Eukaryota > Metazoa > Chordata > Mammalia > Dasyuromorphia > Dasyuridae > Antechinus > Antechinus flavipes. Next base: position 62,620,348 of record NC_067404.1, on the reverse strand, counting down.
TGAGAGAAAGGGGAGAGAGGATTTAATGCCCGCTGCAGAGAACACTTGATGAAAAGTGAGATTGCCTCCAATTCCTCTCAGTGGCTTATTTTTCACAGCTGCATGGAAACCTTTATATTCTCCTCAGAAATTGCAACAGAAAAGCATAAAAGCATTTCCCAGGCTGAAAGGAGCCTTGTGTAGAGAGCTGACCCCCGGTTCCAGCCTATTCTCTTGCTCATTTTGTTCAGAGAGAATGCTAATCTGATTGGTTTGAATGTCGCGATTAAGTGCGATTGTGTCATCTGGCCTGGCCTAATATTATCTAACCTCAAAAGAAACGGAGCTCTCCCAGGCTAACTAGATCCCATTCTCAGGGTCTGAGCATTACAATAAGCCAATCACATTAGCCGACATTTATCTCATGTTTTTAGGCTTCCAAAGTGCTGGCCACACTCTATCTCACTGGACCCTCCCCCTGCCCCCATTAACTCTTATTAGCTGAATTTTCCAGATGAGAAAACAGACTTAAACAGAGATAAAGTGACAGTGGTCACCTAGCTAGTAAATTATTTGGGGGGGGGGGATTCAAAAATCAGATCTCTCCCGGCACTTCCCATTGTACCATACTGCCTCTTGAGGTTCATTACCAAATCTTTCTTGGGAGATTTCCTCTAGCTAGCAACTTTACAATCCGATTCACTTCCCCTGCCAAGTGCCGAAAACTAGACAACTGAGAGGAACCCAGTGTTGTAGCCACTGGACCAAGTGGATGCCATTGAAACATTAGAGGAGAGCTCACTCACCAAAATGCACATCAGAGCAAAAAACAAGTTCCTTTTGAATGTCCCCAGAGGGCATCGTGATAGCCTAGGATTCCAGGAAAGCCTGATCAGTAGGAATCCCGAGGTAGAAATAAAAGGACAAAATGAGAACTTAGCGCAAGTCAGTTCTTTGGTTTATGGCCAAGGTGGGGGCGTGGGGGTGGTTGGGGAAAGTTAGGATGGATCTTTGGAGATCACCTAAGGCTTGAGAAAGGAAGTGATAAAAAAAAATCCATTTTTTAGCGGGCGGACCCTCAGTCTCCTGATTTCTGGCTCAGGAAGAAAAATTAGAAGGAAATGAGAATTTATTATTAAAAAAAAAAACAAAAACAAAAACAACTCTAAAACCAAAACTCTATTATGGTGCCAGGCACTATGCTAAACTCTTTATAAATATCTCGCTTAATTTCCCATAACCACCTTGGGAAACAGGTGTGATTTTCATCCCCATTTGATAGTGAAGGAAACTGAGGCAATCAAGTTAGCAAATATCTAAGGCTAGAATGGAACTGAGGCTTTCCTGACTACAGACTCAAGGCTCTCTCTCCACTGTGTCGCTTTGGTGCCCCAAAGCTGCAGGGACCAGGGCTAACCCAACAAGAGTTGTTTCACTGCAGCAGACGACAGCCACGGCCTGAGATTGCTCCAGCTACACTTTTCTGTTCTCTCAGGGATTTAAATATATATGAGCTTATGACTTTTAAGGTTTGTCTGTTTGTTATTAATGAATCTAAGCATCAAGAGGCTAGATATTGTCTTTAGAAAAAAAAAATTCTCCGTTTTCAGTTTAACATCACCAAAGACAATGAACTTTTCCTCTTTAACTTCACCTCTGGGCTAGAGGTGCTGCATCAGCAGCCTTTACTCAGAAAAGCTATTTTGATCTCCTTGGAAGAAAAAGATTCGATGCACGTAATTAGTCTCTCTGTGCCCCAGTTTTCCCATCTCTACAATGGGGATAACATTTCATCAAATAATTGCTTCTGGTAATACCCCCAAATAACTAGCAGCTAAAGTTCTAGATAAATAATTAATAAGATTTGGTTCCACTTCTTGCCCTGAAGGAATAATTAGTGAATGTCCTTGGGCTTGGAGCTGTGATTTCTCTAATTATCCACCTGGTCTTCGCTATCACGACTCTTCTCTTCAGGGATCTACCTCTTGTATTAACACACCTCATACTCCAAAAGTCTTGAAAATCAGAAGAGACGGTGCAGTCTTTTGCTCTTCCCATTCCCAAGCCAGCAAACCCAGCTTGTTTCTGATCTATGTAGGTGTCCTTCAGGCAGGTTCATTGATGCATTTCTATAAAGTGAATCCTAATGTTCCCTTGACTTCTCTTTGAAAAGAGGAGATGTGTTCTTCTAGGGCCAAGAGATGATCTCTATATCTAGTAAAAATCATGCCCAAAATTGAAGGAGAAACAAACCTTTTGAGAATCATCTGTTCTTTAAAAAGTATAACCCTCTGTTAAAACATTGATGATTCTTTCCATAACTTTAGCTCCTTATCTCCCTGCTGGGGAATACTGTACTTTCCACATCTCATCCCTTCTCTTTTCTCATTTTGTCATCTCCCCTTCTTCCTTCTCTCTCCCATCTGCAGAAATGTGGAGAGGAGGCATAGTGAGAAGTGACAGGGAACTCACTGGGGTTGCTCTGTTTGCCTCCCCCAACCTCAGACCCTGGCTCAGGTAACAGCACAAGTTCATGCAACTTAGCCCTAAAAGGGGCCTTAAAGGTTATCTAGTCCCACGCTTTCAGTTTACAGATGAGGAATCTGAGGCTCACATTAAATGACTTTCTTCAGATGACCCAGGTAATGACCGAATTGCAGATCTAGGATTCTAATCTGAGTTTTTGGCCTCTACTACACCATGCTGTCAGTTGGTCAAGCCCCTTAGTCTTGTTTCAAGAGACGAGCTTCAAAAACTTTTGGTTCGTGAAGAGAAAAATGAGTATGGTTATCAAGAAAGCTTTCAAAGCCTTCCAGCCACCATCCTAATAAAGTTTTTGGAGGACTAGGCCAGTTAGCCCCTCTAACATTAAATTTCATTGGGATGCCCCTTTTGAGCTCTGTTATGCTCATGAAAGAATTCTCCAGCCAGTTCCCTAGTTGGAATGTACTGCCTTTGTCTAGCAGGCTCTCTGGAATTTGACTAACCGATAGCTAAGGTTTTGTTTATTTTCCATTTCATAAAGTCTCTTCTTTTCTAAAGATCAAGACAAGAAAAATGTGCTTTTGTGACATCCCTTTTCTTCATCTACCCCTTTAATCTTGAAATCCTCCAGTAGCTTTTATGTACCACTTTCAGGATGTGAAGACTCGGGCAGGGAAAGTTTTTATGGAAGGTTTATTGATGCCCAAAGTTAGGAGAAAGTGAGAGCAGAAATCCATCACAGAGCTCCAGAAATAATACACATGAAGTCACTGATGAGGAGGGGCCACAGCTAAGCTGATGACACCTTGCTCACCTTTACTCCGTATCAGTTTGATGATTTATAAGAATGCTTTGAAATGGCAAAATCACTCACAAGACAAATTTCTTCTTCCATGAAAATTGTCTTACTTTTAGTTATGTGTTGGCTTGATTTTAAAAATCTGTTAAGAGCTCTCTCAATACATTGTACTTCTATTCACTAAGCCTTGGAATTAGTCTTTCACTTGTCTTCCCATTATTGGGGGGAATCATGGACTTGGAAAAAACCGTGAGAGAGCTGACACATATTTTGCTATTGATTAATAAGGCTAATGTAATATCTAACTCGGAAGAAATCAAACTACCTTTCTCCTTGTCCAGGTAATACTTAAGAGCTCAACTCAAGGCTTTTATTTTAAGATAATAGTTCTCAAAGTATGATCTTCAGCAGGTCTCCAAGATCACAATTTATTTTCATGATAATAACCTCGCTGTTTCAATTTCTGATAGGGTAAATGTCAATAGAGATAACCCACATGAACAAAAGTTCTTGGCTGAGGGGTCCTCAACAATTTTTAAGAGTGTTGAGTCAATAAGATTGAGAACTACTGTTCTAAGGCCTTGCCATGGAAGTGATTGTGGGTTTATGAAGATTATATGAGTGGAGCACTAGCTCTTTCCAGTCTGTATGGCAAGGACATGGATGGTACATGTGTTGTCGGAGCTCTGCAGAACATGGAAGGGTTTCTCAACAGAAGTTTGATTAAGAGGTGAGACTTTTTTTCAGCTGCGATGATTCACAGAGATCCTTTGCTCAGATGTGGAAGAGCTTTGAGCCACACCTATACAGGAGAGCCTACACTGATGACATTTGGGTTGCTTGAAGTCTTGGTACAAGTATGTATGGAGAGAGGGCTATGCCACATGTTGGGGGAAAGTCAGGGCTTCCTCAGTGAAGCAACTCCATTCAATGGAGAAAACCACCTTAGTTTTCAAATTAGAATCTCTCCCTGCCAAGGCTCTTTCCCTCTTCAGCTTCGCTCTGGGTGGAGATGCCTGATCAGCAACCCTTATTGGTTATGGGCTTTTTTAACCTCCTTGGAAAAAGAGGATTCAATTAATGTAATTAGGCTTTCTTGGTCTGAGTTTGCCCACTTGTACAGTGGGGACAACATTTCATCCAAAAAGGTGCTTTGTTTAATACTCCTTCGAGAAAGATTGTGGTATTTTGGATAGGGCGTCATCCTTTGAGATTGAAAGGCTTGAGTTTAAGGCCTATCTCTAACCTATTCTAACTATGTGATCCTGGGTAAGTCACTTAGCTTTTTTTTTTCCCTCTCAGCAACAAGATTGTAATTTACAGACAAGTTGCTGAGCTATATTGTTGGAGTGATCTTCTACTCTCAGGGTTCTCCATCCTGATAGAATCCTACTTTTGGCTCTTTCTGAAAATAGAAAATTCCCCTAAACAGCTAAGACTATCCAAATGCTAGATAAATAATTCCCGAGATTTAATTCCACCTCCTCGCTTTAAAAAAACAATAGGCGAATATCTGTTGGAGAACAAATGGCCTGTAGAAGGATAGCTCCACCTGATGAAACCAAAGGCCTTGAAAATGTTGACTAGATCTCCAGGTCATGATGTTCTAGAAACACTGCAATTTTGCGGTCTTTTCCTTTCTTTTCTTTTCTTTTCTTTTCTTTTCTTTTCTTTTCTTTTCTTTTCTTTTCTTTTCTTTTCTTTTCTTTTCTTTTCTTTTCTTTTCTTTTCTTTTTTTTTTTTTTTTGGTAGAGAGAAAAATAGAGACCAAGGCAGTATCTGTATAACTTGCCTGTGAGTCAGCACTCCTCTCTGACTTGGGTCCTGTATGTTGCTCAGTGGCCCTTTCTCTCAAAATGCCTTTCTAAGGATACAGGTGATAAATGTCACCTTGAAGGAGTATCGTGAATGCAACTTTGAGCATATAACCAATGGTGGCTTTTTCATTTCCATAGAAGAACCCAGTGAAGCAGTTCCAAGTGAAGCGAGTAGGCACAAGGAAGAAGACCCCAGCGCAGTGTCCACAGACAACGTGGTATGTATGCTTTGAAATACCCTTGGAACCAAGTGGCAGGCTTATAAAAGGACAGACATTTCCAGTGAGTGACAATGTCAGCATTGTTAGAAAGGGAAGTTTTTTTATGTTGTCATTTCTGTTCCGGAAATTATTCTTTTCAGGGAGTCACAAATGTAAATAGCTAATGAATGCTCGTATTCATACGGCATTTTACACCTAAGAAATCGTTTTTCTTCAGCCCCCTTGGAAAGCAGCAGAATTCTCCTCTTTGGACAGATGGTAGGATGAAAACGGAATTAAGCACCAGGACATGAAGGAAGCCATTGTTAGTGCTCGAACTCGTATTCAGGCCTTCCTGGCTTGGGGCTCTACACCTCTGCCTCTTTGAATCATATCAGTTTTTAGGGTAGCTCCAGTGTTTGGTGTATTTGGAAATTTTTCGTCTTTCTAGGGGAAGTGGGACCCCTTTAACAACCTAGTAAAGTTTGAAATGATGAAAAAAAGAAAGCATTAGAGGCAGATGAACAAGGAGTCTGTGTACATATATGTACATATGAATCCAACCAGCTTTTGAAAATATAAATAAGAGTCTTTGTTGTTGGGGAAAAGGGAGTGAGAAGGAAAAACAGCTCCAGAGCTGTGATTTCATTGGGATGGAGAATGAAACTCTTCGATTCATCCACATAACTTAAAGCCTGAGAGGGGCACTAAGCGTTGAAGTGATTTGCCAGATATGGCCGTGGAAGATCTTGAACCTAAGTATTGAGAGCCTCAAGACCAACCCTCTTTCCACTGTCATACTATACCTTAAACTGAGAATAAGGATTCCTTTACATTAGTGCTTTATAGCTACAAAGCACAATGCATGCGTCATCCAGTTCAGTTGTCACAATGACCCTATCAAGTTGTTTAAAAATTAGTGAAGAGTATTATGTAAAGAAAGCAAGGCTCCAGAAAGTTATTTGTCGGAGTTTGCCACTCAATAAATGACAGGCTCACAGGGCATAATTTGCCCAGACCCTGTCCTAGGCAAGAGTGTTGACATTGTTTTAATGATACCCATTTCTTTCTAGATGCTATCGAGACATTTGGCACTTAGCATAATGCCCAGCCTCTTAATAAATGGTGATCGATCGATTCAGATCCCGGGAATAACTTTAAACTTAAGGCATATTAAAAAAGAGCCCTGTGCATTCGCTTTGGTTCCATTAAGTCAGCATTTGGTGCTTATGCTCAGCCTTTAAAAATATGGCTCCTGAGGCTGATTTTCTAATGTGCGTGGCATGGCTCCCTAGACTCACCCTAGCCCCCATTTATGGATTTTTGCCATTAGAATGTTATAGTGGGTAATAATAATATGTTGCTCATTTCCACAACTCGAGGCTAAAATGGACTGGGTTCAAATTTGGTGACCTCTATTTAATAAAAACTCATGTATTCCCCCAGTTTCCCTTGGGGATGTCAGAATTTGTCTCTTGTCTTGCTCTTTGCGAAAAAGAAAAATGGACTTTAGCTCTCAGTCAAGTGCTCAGGCTAGCAAAACATCATACTTAGAACACATTTGATTTAACCTAAGAGAAAATGTGAAAAACTCAAACTTTAGTCCATAAATAGTCAAGTCTGCTTCCTTTACCTTGCTGGTTGACCTCCACTTTACCGAGAGACCTAGAGTCCTCCTGGTTTACGGTGTTATCCTGGATAGGACAGAGTCACTCTCTCGCACATGTAAACATATACAGATACACATACACTTGAAATCACTCAAGTCAAGCGATTCCTCTTGTATCCCTCTTACTTCTCTTCCCTCTCTCTCCCTCCCTCCCCCATTTCAGAATTTTCAATCCCCGTAAATTACATCAGTCACATTGTCTTATAGCCCCAATGGACTCTGTGTTATTTCCAACAACTCATGCAATCTCCTAAATGCTTTTCCCAGTACCTTTTGTTGTTGTTCACTCTTACCCAACCGACTCTTCATGAGCGCATTTGGGGTTTTCTTGACAAAGATACTGGAGGGGTCTGCCATTTCCTTCTCCGGCTCATTTTATGGATGAGGAGACTGAGGCAGATAGGATGAAGTGACTCGCCTAAGATCATACAACTAGAAAGTGTCTGAGGTTGGATTTGAACTCATGAAGAGGAGTCCTCGTAATTCCGAGCCCAGTGTTCTAAGCACCATACCACCTAGCTACCACTATCCAGATTACATAGGGGTATTATCCTCTCCAAGTTTCTGCTTTTAAATCACAAAGGGGCTTCACACTGAGCTGTTAATACTTAATAAGACCTATGGGTGAAGAAATTGTTTCAGTTGTTTTCCTCATTGCTGGAAAACCCTTCTTCACCCCCATTTTGTTAGTAGTGACAGCTCACATTTACATAGTGTCTAAATTACTTAGATTTTAGCAGAGCATTTAGCAAAGTATCTGATGTTACTGTTATGGAAAAAATGGAGAGATATGAACTAGACAGTGATATAATTCAGTGCATTTGGAATGGCTAGACTCAGAAGAGTCAGCCACCAATATCCACTGGTTTAATCTTTTTTTTTTTCTCAATGACTTGGGTAGAGGCGCTTTAGCTTGCTCATCACATTTGCGGAGGCCACAGAACTAGAGGACAAGGGGAGAAAGAGTCAACACACTGGAGGACAAGGTCAAGATCAGGAGCAAAATATCCTATGAACTTCAGTATAAGTACATGTTAAGTCTTACGCTTGGGTTCAGTAAACTGGCCTTCCTAGGGAAGACATGGTTAAATGATTTGTTTAGAATATGTTTGTCTAGAAAAAGATCTGGGGTTTTGAGTGGACTGCAGACTTGACAGAAGTCAGCAGTGTGTGATGTGGCAACTCAAAAGCTCCTAAACGAGACTTGGGCCTACGCTGCTGGAAGCCAAGCTTACAGGAAGAAAGACACCGCTTTGCTAGTATCGTGTTCACATCTGGGTGTCCCAGTTTAAGAAGGAGTTGGCTAAGTTAGAGGGCTTCAAGAAGATGCAGCCAGGATGTCAGAAGGCCTCAAGCCTAGAGCAGACCTATAAAAAGTGATTGAAAGGACTTGGGTCTCTTAGTCTGAAAAAAAAAAAGAAAAATAAGACTAGGAAAATTATAGCTCTCTTCAAGTATTTGAAAGGTAGCTGTCACACGAGAGAGATTACATTTGTTCTGTTTGGCCCCCAAAGCAGAACTGGGAGAGAACTCTGGATGTTACAAAGCAGTAAATTCCAGCTTGATATCAAGAGAGCCTCGGTCAACAAGAGCTGTCTAAAAGTGGGTGTTGCTGCCTTGGGAAGGGGTAGTGGTCTCGAGGTGGTGGATGCAGTGGAGAGCACACTAGGTCCATAGTCAGAAGCCTGGAGTTTAAGTGTGCCTCAGATACTTACTAGCCCATTTGGCCCTGGTCAAGTCATTACATGAGTTTAAAATGGGGGTAACAATCGCATCTCCCTCTCAGGGTTGTTGTGAGGATCAAATAAGAGAATATTTGTAAAATGCTTCGCAAACCTTAAAATGTCGTACAGATGCTGGCTGTGATGTCCTTCCTGATAGGTCTTCTAGCGGTAGGTGGTGAAGCGGGGTGGGTGGGGAAGGGACAAGGCTGCCAAATGATCTCATGACAGTATGGCCTAAGTCAGTGCTTCTCAAAGTGTGGTCTCTGAAACCCCTGGAGAGGATCTACTAATTCCAAATTCGCTTTTGTTTCTAATAGGGTAAGTATCTCTAAATGTAACCCACATGAACAAAAACTTTTGGACAGATCCTCAATTGTGTTTAATAGTCTAAAGATACTGAGAACAAAAGTTTGAGAACCGCTGGTCTAAGTGCTGTTCGAAGCATGGGCCCATCGCATCTCACAAATCCTGGGAGTCTATGAAAGCACTTTCTCCTCCTAGCTCAGGAGTTGGATTGTAGTATCAGTGACGGTCACTGGATTAGTTAAAGTGATCCAAATCGGAATTCTGACTGCCAGTACTAGCTGGGCCCCTTTGGACATGTCATTCAGTTTCTTTTAGGGAAGCAGTATGGGACAATAAAAAGCGAACTGGCTTTGGAACCAGTGAGCTTCAGTTCAAGTCCTTCCTCTGCTGCTTCCTGGGTGTGTGACCTTGGAAAAGTCACCTGATTTCTTCAGCCTTCAGTTTCTTCATCTTTGAAATGAAGGTGTTGGGGCCAGATGAGGTCTGAGGTTCTTTCCAGGTCTAAATCCCTCATCTTTGAGGTTCCGTTTTCTCCCCCAGAAAATGAAAACAAGCAATTCTTGCACTGTTAACCTTACAAGATTATGAGGATTAGAGCATTTTTGCAAAGTGAAAGTTATTCAAAGGATAGCTTCGTCAACATCTTCATTATCACTTCCACACTTACAACACCCAAAGCTCTAGAAGAGGCGTAGTGTTGCAGATTGGACTTGACTGGTATCCATGCTGGCGAGGGCAAGCACTAACTCTTTTCCACTCGAATATTGCATCCCCCCAATCCCTAATGGAGCAACAAATGGGAAGATGTTTTTGCTTTATTCTAGGAAAAGTTGTATTTTTTTCCTCAAGTAGGGAGTTGTGATTTTCCCCTGTTAGATGAATTGTGTTAATAACGTTCTGAAATTCCACAGGGTCATCTCCCCCCAGCATAAAAAACAGAGCCGTGCTGTAGATTTCCATTACATTGTAAGATGCCAGTTGGAGGCTGGACAGATATAAAACTCTTCCCCCTTAAAGAAATGCTTGTTTTGTAGCCTGCCTCTCTCTGCACTGTGTCTCCTCTGCAGCAGACATTTGAAGATAATGAATGAAGTCATGGCATGGGATGACTCACAGTCACTTAGGCACCTAATTTTTCAAGAACAATTGATTTTCAAAGACCAAACTCCAAACTTTCAAAGGTTGCTCGCCTCTGCTTGTACCCTTTTAGTGCCCCCAATTATTTATGGATGACAAATTACCCAGGCTTCGAATGTCTATTTGTGGGCTGAAATCTCTAGGGTGGCCCATGCCCACTCCCTACAGGTTAGGCAACAGTAAAATTTCCCAATTACTTTTCCCAGAGCCCGATCCAGACCAAAAAAAAAAAAAAACCAGCTCCACAGTCCGATGCGAGCCTTCATGATTAAGCCCCAAGTTTATTGTGATTATAACAGAAAACAAAACATTAGATTCATCTCTAGGCAGCAGTAGAAAGCAATTTCACTGCAGCCATCCTATTGACTCAGAAGCCTTCAGGTCACAAGCCCCATAATGGTATTGTATCCTCATAGGCAATATATCAAATATGATCTTTCGAACTTTGCCTATGACTTTTAATCACCATATATATTGCTGGGTGGGAAGCCTCATCTCAGCTTCTGTCTGTGACATATTGCTGTTAATGTACTCTTTTCTTAAAGGCTGCCTAGTGCCCAGCTCTGGCTTTACATTAATTTGGTCCTCTGTTTCGAGAGTCGAGAGAATTGAAGACTATTGGGTTTTTTGATTCTCGTGTTTTTCCTGTGCTCAAGGGAGAGAGATCTGGCCCTGAATCTCTAGAGGACTCCTTGGCTTGGTTTAACCCGAACCCAGACATTTCAGTTCTTAGCAAACTTGCCTCTCCGGTTAGATTGTTTTCTGTCGGCAGTCTGGGTCTCTGGCGAGAGGGAGATTCGATCATTCGACAGATATTTATCGAGTGCATTACTGTGCGTGCAGTGCTGTGGTTCAAATACCTTAATGCCAGAGCGTGGTATTTTCTAGTTTTTATTCCTCTCTTTGTTTAGTGGTTATTGGCCACTGAAGGAAACAAATTATTGAGCATTTTTTCAGCATTGAATCCTAAAAGCCCCTTTCAATTGTACAGTCAGCTCTCAATTATCTAGCCTAATGGAAAGAAGCAGTGGCATGGCTCATTGAAAATAACAGATAATAACAATCCTGTAGATTTGGCTTTGGACTGTCCTCTGGCCGGCTTGGACTTGTTATTGTTGCTGCTTTAAAGACAAAGTTAGCGTGAGAGATTTTGATACAAGCCTATGAAGAACGTCCTTATGATGAGAGGTATCTAAATATGAATGGTTTGCCATGGGAGATGGCCTCTTAGTAGCAGAATATGATGGAACTAAGAGGGACTTTAGAGATCATTTGGCCAACATCCCTCCTTTAACGGTCTCATAAATGGAGGCTGAAGTAGAGAGCTTCCTGGTACTCAAAGTGTTCAAGGAGAGCTCGCCAAAGAGAAGGCTACAGAAGGGTCACCTCATTGAATGAACGGGATGACCACGAGGGTCCCACCAACCCTGAGATTCCATGATTCTCTTAATATTAAAATGAGTTTCTATTTTGGGCACGTATTCACGAAAGGTACAGGGAAATGATCCACCACAGTACAAAGAGGTCGGCCTCGAATGCAGAGTTTCTTCCGGTTCTCCAGAGTGGATGAGCTCCACACAGATCATCAAAAACCAATTGTATATGCTCACACTGGGGAGGGTTGTGTATAATAGCAAAAACCTCATGCATTTATTAACACTTTTCTACCTGTGTTGCAGAAAATAGAAATAATTGATGATGAAGAAAGTGATATGATAAGTAATTCAGAAGTGGAACAAATGAGTTCTCTCTTGGATTATAAGGTAGAAATAATATTTTTTGTCTTCATTTTGTTGATATCATTTGGTGTCAGTAAAAATAACTTTAAATTCTACATTTCCAACTCTCATCCTATCTTCTCCGAAAAAATCTAATGAGTGTTTATTAAGGTTCTACTGTATGCAAATCGTTGTGTCAGCCTGGGGGATAAAAGACAAAACAAAGTATGGTCCCTGCCTTAAAGGAACTCATCTCTCAATGGAGGAGAATGAAACCTATAAACAACTGCGAGGCATGAATGATACTTTTTGGTCCTAGACCTGTGCTCCTTCCTTCTGGGAAGTTCAGTGCCCCAAAGTATCTCATCAGTTTCCTCACATTAAGGGAGCTAGAGGAAATAGATTTTGGTGAGACCAGTGGTTATGGACCGCTGGTGACAGGGGCAGGGGGAGGAACTCATGGGGCCAAACATTTTTTCTTTTTAGTCATCAAATCTGTTGGTATCAAAATGGAGATGATGCAGGAACCACTCATACCATGATATTTTTGTTGCGGCACTTTTTGGGGTAGCCAAAAGTTTTTTGTAATTTTTTCTTAGAATAGGATTTGTCCTAAAGAGTAAATTATTTTCTTTATATGGTAATTTACCTGTTCGATGGGACATTTCAAAAAGAATCTTCAGAGCGTTTTTAATGGCTAAGGAGACTACAGAATGAATATGAATAGAGATGACCTTTTCTTAATGTCACTTGTCACTGAACTGAATGGCTTGTTGTGACAGGATGCCGTACATAACTTTGTTTGTTTTTTTATTAAATTTTGACATCAACGATCAGTCTTTTATGTCCATATGTTGGCCGCGTAGGTGTCCGTGCCATCTGTTGATGAATGGGAACCCTCTACCCTGGGAGAACTTTGCAGCCTTCTCTGACTCCTTTTGATGCCCCAAATTCTTTCCTTGAGCACCTGTAGTGTTCAGAGCAGAGCTGGACAATCAGGAGATGTTAACTGAGACTAGCATTTAATTGGAAAAGACAGCAGACAGGTCTCTTCAGTCTTGCTAGTTTTTTCATTGGCCAGATTCTGTTTTCCAAATGTTCCTAAAACATCAGGTTTTCAAATGTTGAAGAACACAAATAGAGAAAGAATCCATCTTTTAAGAAATCTTTGCAAAGGAGGTCAGCGAAGACAATTTAATTGTGGGTTTACCTAAAGTTGTCTTTGCCACTAAGAATTACTCGGGTGAGTACCTCTGGCGGACAAGCATGTTCTCATCCCTCTTACGTGTCATTCGGTGACTCAAGAAACATCGACCAGCTTTTTGTAGTGACAAAGAACTGGAAATTGAATGAATGTCCATCAGTTGGGGAGTGAGTAAGTTATGGGATATGAATATAATGGAATGTTATTGTTCTATAAGAAACGATGAGCAGGCTGATTTCAGAAAAGTCTGGAGAGACTTACATGAACTGATGCTAAGCGAAGTAAGTAGAACCAAGAGAACATTGTACAGGGCAACAACAAGATTATGTGATGATCAACTCTGATGGACTTGGCTCTTCTCAGAAATATACAAATACAATTCCAATAGACTTGGGATGGAAAATGCCATCCGCATCCAGGGAGAGAACTATGGAGACTGAATGAGGATCAAATCATAGTATTTTTACCTTTTTTGTTAGTTTTTTTTTTTTTCTCATGGTTTTTCTTTTTGTTTTGATTTTTCTTTCACAACAACAACTAATAGGGAAATATGTTTAAAATGATTGTACATGTATAACGTATATCAGATTGTGTGTTGTCTTAGGGAGGGAGAAAAAAATTGGAACTCAAAATCTTAGAAAAATGAATGTTGAAAATGGTCTTTATATGTACTTGGAAAAGATAAAATACTATTAAGTGGGTGGAGGGGGAGAAACACCCAGCAGGTACCTCCAGTATGCAGAGCTCTGGGCATCATGTGGTTTGCTCCAGTACCCCAATTTGGAAGCTGACAGAACCCCACAAGCCATCACTTGGAGTCAGCTCTGCATCTGTTATAATTGACATTTGCAGTCAATTAACAACTCGGGCAAGCCTCTCTCTCTCCCTCTAGTTTGTGGAAGGGGATTAGAATGGAGACTAAACTGTGGAAGCTCCCCTGTAACTGTACAATCTCTGACTCCAGGTCAGAGGGCCACGTTGTCTAGCTGTGAAGTGGTTTCCCAAGGAAGCAGATGAGAGTGGGCTCAGGACTTATTTAGTAAGCTCAGTTCCGAAGGCTCCTTTCCCTGAAGCTTCTGAGCTGCTTGAGGAAGTTTGAAGGCCTGGCCCAGAGGAGGTTGTATAGTCCAGTTATGCCAATTAGCTTTTGTGCCAGGCTGTAAAGGGCATTTAGTATCCTGGCCCTTTTCATTGTAGCAGGTGCTGTAGGGAACAACGAGCTATTTCACTGTTACTTGGGGGGAGGAGGGGCTTTTGAGTCCTCCCTTCCTCCCCCATAACCCCATGAGCGACTTTGTTGGAACTCACAAACACCAGTCCATGTAGAGTAGCCAGAGAATTGCAGAACTGGTATTGGCGTGTTTGCCAATTCCATTCATTTAGGCACCTTGCTGCCCTGCTTCCCAAGGAAGGCTGCATTGAAAAGCAAATTGCAATGCCAGTTTTTGTTTTTGACAGCCTAATCTGTATTGGATCATAATGTGTATTTTACCTTTACCCTGCTTAAAAGAAATTATTACACTGTGCGTGCAAACACCTACACACATACACACACACACACACACACACACACACACACACACACACACACACAAAGTTATTTGGCGCCCCAGACATGTAATTTTTTTTTAAGTTTAATGTTGATTTATGTAGTAGAATGTCATCTTGGGAAGGATCCTCCTCTCCCGCCCCCAACCCCTGCAGTGCTGTGATACAGGCACTAGGTGTTATTAAATCAATTCAGCTTTTCTGTTTGGTGCTAATTATAAATTACTCAGTCTTTTTTTCTCCTGAGCACCAAATTGAATCTACATGTTATTCTTGTGATTCCATGTTATAAATGAAAAGAATACCTTCTTTGTGTATTCTCTCATTGCTACCCATTGACACAGAGTATAGACATTTGGAAGCTTCCGACTGGATTGTAGCTTTGGAAACCCATATTGTGTAGGAGTGCCAAGCCAAAACCAAGTTCTTGCGTGATGCAGGGTGGTAGGCATAGGCCCTAAGATCCAATTGTCTTGGTCGGAAAAACTACCTTAACTTTGTCAGCTGTAAACAGGGTCAGTGATGGAGTGAGCAGGGAAGGAAGGAAGCAAACATTTATAAGTACCTACTCTTTGCCAAGCACTGGCAAGTACTTTCCAAATATTATTTCCATTTGATCCTCACAAAATCCCTGGGAGATAGATGCTGTTTTTATTCCCATTTTGTAGTTGAAAAAACTGAGACGGACAGACATTAAGTGACTTACCTAGAGTCACACAGCTAATAGTATCTGAGGCTGATTAGAAGTTGGATCCTCCCAAATTCAGGCTGGGGGATCTGTCTGTTGTGTCGGTAGTTGCCTCCCTTACTCTTCAAAGATCCTCAAATCCTTCCTGTATATCATCCTCTTGGATGAGAACTTCCATCTAATTGAGTGGATTTAGCAGCAAGACAAATGAGCTCATTGTGGTGTGGGTAACTCAGTAATCAGTGTTCTTATTTCCGTGCCTCCTACAGGCAGGCCTCTCCTTTCCCCCAGAAATTACTTGGACTACACATAACAAATTATAGATAATCTAGAAAATGGTCGGTATATTTGCAAAGAGCAGCCCTTAGAAGGGCCTGGAAGGTGATTTCAAAGCTGTTTATATTTTCAAAACACTACATGGCTCCTTAAAAATTATCTGAAAAATCAGGGGCCCGAATCTGCAAAGATAACACTATGACCTTTGTAAGCATGAATTAATTTTTTAAAAGTGATCTCTAATGGATTGTGAGTGCAGCCAGGACGGTACTGCATAAAGACCAAATGGAAGATAATGATGCTTTATAGGAAAAAAAAAAAGTCTTCCTGGGTAGCACTTTACTAATACTGCTGTCTTGACAACTACTACTAATAAATGCTAGAGGACTTAAATGAGGCCTGCCTGCTAGAAGCAGGACATGTGCAATTTTATTGCCAAGCTTGTAGTAACCCTGCTTGTCAATACAAAATGCCTCTTGATAAGGAACTCCGTTTGTACAGATGATTTATTTCTGATCAAGCTGTCTGCAAAGGCAGATCCCAGAGGCAGCGTGGTAAATAGTGCTGCCAATAGATTTCGTGCA
This sequence comes from Antechinus flavipes, assembly GCF_016432865.1. Classification (NCBI taxonomy): domain Eukaryota; kingdom Metazoa; phylum Chordata; class Mammalia; order Dasyuromorphia; family Dasyuridae; genus Antechinus; species Antechinus flavipes. Next base: position 62,604,215 of record NC_067404.1, on the reverse strand, counting down.
TAGGATATGATTTTTCCCTTGACCATCTCAGTCAGGAAAGCCAAAATGCCAAAAAACTCTTAATTGTCGGCATGTTTTTATATAGCTTCTAATTGGCATTATTTAAAAATTGTTTAATGTGTTATTTATTTTTCCAATTACATGTAAAAACAGTTAACGTTTATTTTTTAAAAATTTGAATTCCAAATTCTCTTCTTCCCTCCTTTCCCTCTCCCCTCCTTCAGCAGGCAACTAATTTGATATAGATCATACATGTGTAGTCATGCAAAACATATTAGATGTGTTGTGAAAGAAAAGACACACCAAAAAACCCAAGAAAAATAAAGTTTCAAAAACTATGCTTCCAGCTATATTCAGACTCCCTCAGTTCTTTCTCTGCAGGCAGATAGCATTTTTCACTGTAGGTTCTTCGGAATTGTCTGGGTCGTCGTATTGCTGAGAATTGCTGAGTCATTTACAGTTAATCATCCTTACAACATTGCCGTCGATACAGTGTTCTCATGATTCTGCTCATTTTACTTTTTATCAGATTATATAAGTCTTCCCAGATTTTTCTGAAAGCAGCCTGCTCTTTGTTTTTTATAGTACTATAGGATTCCATCAAATCATATACTACAACTTACTCAGCCATTTCCCAGTTGTTTGGTATCCCCTCAATTTCCGACTGTTTACCACCATAAAAAAAGAGTTGTTAGAAATATTTTTGTAAAAATAAGTCCTTTTCCCTTTTTAACTCCTTTGGCAAAGACCTAATAGTGATATTATTGGGTCGAACAGTGTGTAGTTTTGTAACACCTTGGGCATAATTCCAAATTGTTCTATAAATATTTTTAAACATCTCTTTTTTCTTCTTTTTGTTTTTTTCATCTCTTTGGGATAGAGAGCTAATAGTAGTATTGCTACATTAAAGGGTATGTACAGTTTTATAGTCTTTTGGGAATAGTTCCAAATTGCTCTTCAGAAAAGTTGAATCAGATCACAACTCCTCCAGCAGCACTTTAGTATTCTAGTATTTCCACGTCCCCTCCAACATGTCATTTTCCTTTTTTGTCATATTAGCCAGTCTGATAGGTATAAGGTTGTTTTTGAGTTATTTAAATTTGCATTTTTCTAATTTTTTAGTGATGGTTTAGAGTATTTTTTCACAGGGCTATAGATAACTTAGATGTTTCTGAAATCTGCCTGTTCATATCCTTTGACCATTTCTCAATTGTATTCTTATAAATTTTACTCAGTTCTCTATGTATTTGAGAAATGAGGCCTTTATCAGAGAAACTTGCTCCAAAATTTTTCCAGTTTTCTGCTTCTCTTCTGATCTTGGCTGCACTGGTTTTGTTTGTACAAAACCTTTTTAATTTACTATAATCACAGTGATCCATTTTATATTCCATAATGTTCTGTATCTCTTGTTTGGTCATTCTTCTCTCTTCTCTCATTCATAGATCTGGCTGGTAAAATATTACATGCTCCTCTAGTTTGTTTTTTATATCACCCATGATGTTTAAATCATGTACCTTTTGACCTTATCTTGATATATGGTGTGAGATATATGGTCTATGCCTAGTTTCTGTCAAGCTGCTTTTCAATTTTCCCAGGAATTTCTGTCAAATCATGAGTTCTTATATCAAAATCATGGATCTTTGAGTTTGTCAAACTCTAGATTACTGTGGCCATTTGGTACTGTATAGTGGGTCCCTAATCTATTCCACTGATTTACCACTGTATTTATTTAGCAAGTACCAGATTTTTTTTATAATTACCATTTTTCTAATACAATTTGAAATCTAGTACTGCTAGGCTACCTTCATTCACATTTTCCCTTGAATTTTTTATCTTCCTTGATGTTTTTTGACCTTTTGTTCTTCCACGTGAATTTTGTCATTTTTTTTCCTAGCTCCATAAAATAATTTTTGGGTAGTTTAATTTAATGACTAAGTCAATTAATTTAAGTAGAATGATCATTTTTACTGTATTGGCTAGAGCTACTCATGAGCAAGTAATATTTCTACTAGATTTATATGAAAAGTGTTTTGTAACTGTATTGTATAGTTCCTAGGTTTGTCTTGGCAAGTAGACTCTCAAGTATTTTATATTATCTCCAGTTATTTTAAATGGAATTTCTCTTTCTATCCTTTGCTGCTGGCTTTTTTTTTTTTTTTGATAATAAGCTGATAATTTATGCGGGTTTATTTTATATCCTGCAACTTTGCTGAAATTGTTTATTTTTCAACTAGTTTTTTTAGTTAATTCTCTAGAATTCTCCAAGTATACCAGCATGTCATCTGCAAAGAGGGACAGTTATGTGCCCTCATGGCCTGTTCTAAATCCTATAGTTTCTTTTTCTTCTCATTGCTATGGTTAGCATTTTGAGTACAATATTGAATAATGGTGGTGATAATGGACATCCCTGCTTCACCTCTGATCTTCCTGGGAAGGCTTTTGGCTTATCCCCATTACAGAAAATGCTTGCTGATAGTTTGGGACAGATATTAATCATTTAAATGAAAACTCTATTTATTCCTACCTTTTCAAATATTTTTAATAGCAATGAGTGCTGTATTTAGTCAAAAGTTTTTTTTTTTCTGTATCTGTTGAGATAATCATGGGTTTTGTTATTGATGTGGTCATTTATGCTGACAGATTTCCTAATCTTGAACTAGCCCTGAATTCCTAGTATAAATCCTAGCTAGTCATAGTGTATGATCTGTGTGATGTATTGCTATAATCTTGATAGTTGTTTATTTTAAATTTTTGTATCAATATTCATTGGAGAATTTGATCTAGAGTTTTCTTCCTTTTTTTTTTCTTTTCCTGGCTTAGGTATCAGCACCATATTTGTGTGTTAAAAGGAATGTAGTTTGACTCCTTCTTTGCCTATTTTCCCAAAAAGCTAAATATAGTATTAGAATTAATTGTTCTTTAAATGTTGAGTAGAATTCACTAGTGAGTCTACCCGATCCTGGGAACTTTTTCTTAGGGAGCTCATTGATGGCTTGTTTAATTTAGTTTTCTAAAATGGCTATTTAAGTATCGTATTTCCTCTTCTGTTAATCTGGACAATTTATACTTTTATAAATATTCAACCATTTCACTTAAATTATTAGATTTGTTGGCATATATATGAGCAAAAAAAACCTGCTAATAATTGCTTTAACTTCCTCTTCATTGGTGGTGAAGTCACCCTTTTCATTTTTGATACTGGCAATTTTTTTTTTAAATAGCTTAACCGATGGTTTATTTTGTGGTCGTTGCTTGTTTGTTCCTAGTTTTACTTTTTAGTTAAATGGTTTTCTTACTTTCACTTTTATCAATCTCTCCTTTGATTTTCAATTTGGTATTTAATTGGAGGGTTTTAATTTGTTCTTTTTCTAGTTTTTTTTTTTTTTAGTTGCATGCCCAATTCACTGATCTCTTCTTTCTTTGTTTTATTGATGTAACTATTTAGAGCTATAAATTTTCTGTCTCATAAATTTTGGTATGGTATCTCATTGTTGTCATTCTCTTTAGTGAAATTGTTTCTGTGATTTGTTCTTTGACTCACTTATTCTTTAGGATTGCGTTATTTCATTTCTAATTAATGTTTATGCAACTAAAAAAGCCAGAAAAAGAACACATTTAAAAATCCCAATTAAATATCAAATTTGAAAATTTGAAAATCAAAGGAAAGATTAATAAAATTGAATCTAAGAAAACTATTGAACTAATAAATAAATCTAAGAGTTGGTTTTATGGGGGGAAAAACCACAACAAAATAGATAAACCTTTGGTTAATTTGATTAGAAAAAAGAAAGAAAAAGCCAAAACACCAGCATCAAAAATGAAAAGAGAGAACTTAACCATCAGTGACAAAGAAATTAAAGCAATAATTAGGAGCTGTTTTGCCCAGCTATAAGGCAGCAAGTCTGACAAACCAACTGAATTGGGTGAAAATTTACAAAAATAAAAATTGTCCAGATTAACAGAAGAGGAAATAAATTACTTAAATTGTCCCATTTTAGAAAAAGAAATTGAAAAAACCATTAATGAACTCTCTAAGAAAAAATCTCCAGGGCTAGATGGATTCACCAGTAGATTCTACCAAGCATTTAAAGAACAATTAATTCCAATACCGTGTAAACTATTTGGAAAAATAATTAAAGATGGAGTCCTGCCTAATTCCTTCTATGACCCAAATATGCTACTGTTACCTAAACCAGGAAGAGTCAAAAACAGAGAAAGAAAAATAGACTAATTAATTTTTAATGTTTCCACAGCTCTTTATTGAATATAATTTTATTGCATTATGATTTGAAAAGTTTACATTTAATATTTTGGATTTTCTGCATTTGATTGGGAGATTTTTATGCCCTGGTACATGGTAATTCAGGTGCCCTGAACTGCTGAGGATAAAATATATTTCTTTCTATTCCTATTCAATTTTCCCCAGAGGTCTATCACTGCCTAACTCTTATAAAATTCTATTCATCTCCTTAACTTCTTTCTTCTTTATTTTATGGTTAGATGTATCTAGTTCTAAGAATGGAAAGTTGAACTCCCTAATTAATAGAGTTCTGTTGTCTTATTTCCACCTGGTAACTCATTTAATTTTTCCTTGAAGAATTTGGATGCTATACCATTTGATGCATATATATTTAATATTGATATTATTTCACTGACCATGGTACCTTTTAGCAAAATGTTTCCCTGCTTATCTCTTTTAATTAGATATATTTTACTTTTGTTTTGTCTGAGATCATTATTATTACCTCTATATTTTTTACTTCAGCTGAAACATCATAATTCTACTCCCACTCCTTACCTTTACTTTATGTGTGTTTTTCTGCTTCAAGTCTGTTTCTTGTAAACAACATCTTGTTAGGTTCTGGTTTTTAAAACCATTCTGCTATCTGAATCTGTTTTATGGGTGAGTTCATCCCATTACATCTAGTTATGATTATTGTGTATTGCCCTCCATCCTATTTTTTCTCAGTCTCCTTTCACCAGAGCACTCCCTTCTCAAAAGCCTGTTTTGCTTCCAATCACCACCTCCTCCCAATCACCCTTCCCTTTATCACTCTTCCCTTCTCTTATTCCCTTTCTCTACTGCTTCCCTGTGGGGCAAGATAGATTTCTGCATCTAAGCAAGTGTGCTAATTATTCCTTCTTTGAACCAGTAAGGTTCAACGTGGTACTGTCTTTGTCTCCCTCTTCCCTGTGTCTTCACTGTGAAAGCTCTTCCTTTCAATTTCTTTCACATTACATAATTTTATTCCACCCTACCTAACCCTTCTCCCAGTACATCTTTCTTTGTCATTCCTTAATTTTTTTTGAAATCATATCATAGTCAGCTCCTTCTTGTGCCCCTTGTCTATGCATACTCCTAACTGCCTTAATAATGGCAAGATTCTTAGGAGTTACAAGTATAATCTTCCAATGTAGGAATAAAAACAGTTTAAACTCATTGAATCCTTATTTGTTTTTCTTGTTTACCATTTTTATGCTTCTCTTGAGTCATGTATCCAAATTTGGTCTTTCTATCAGAAATGCTTGAAAGTCCTCTGTTTCATTAAATATCCATTTTTCTCCCCTGAAGAATTAGAATCACTTTTGCTGAGTAGATGAATCTTCCTTGTCATCCTAGCTCCCTTGTCCTCTAATATATCACATTCCAAGTCCTCTTACCCTTTAATATGGAAGCTGCTAAATCTTGTGTTATTGACAATATTTGAATTGTTTCTTTCCTGCTACTTGCAGTATTTTCTCCTTGACTTGTGAGCTCTAAAATGTGGCTATAATATTCCTAGGAGTTTATATTTTGGGATCTTTTTCAGGAAATGATTAGTGGTTCCTTTCAATTTTTATTTTACCTTCTGATTCTAGGATATCAGAGCAGTTTTCCCTGATAATTTCTTGAAATATCATGTATAAGCTCTTTTTTTGATCATAGTTTTCGGGTAGTCCAATAATTCTTAAATTATCTCTCCTTGATCAATTTTCCGGGTCAGTTATTTTTTCCAATGAGATATTTCACATTTTCTTCTTTTTTTAAAAAAATTCTCGTGATTGTGTTTTATTATTTTTTAATATCTCATGGAGTTGTTAGCTTCCACTTGCTCGCTTCTGATTTTTAAGGAATCATTTTCTTCAATGAGCTTTTATACCTCCTTTTCCATTTATCTAATTCTGCTTTTTAATGAGTTGTTCTCTTCAGGGGATTTTTGTGCTCTTTTACCATTAGGCTAATTCTCTTTTATTTTCTTCATTATTCTTTGTGCCTCTTCTACTAGGCTGTTGACTCTGTTTTCTTAATTTGCTTGCATCCCTCTTTTCTTTTCCCAATTTTCCCACTAGCTCTCTTATTTGGTTTTTTAAAATTCATTTTGAAGCCCTCTAGGAAGTTTTTGTGTATCCTGTCACCAATTCACAATTTTCTTTAAAGCTTTGCCTGCAGCCATTTTGATTTTGTGTTTTTCTTTTGAGTTACATAGTCTTGCTCTTCCCTGTCATAGGAAATGTCTATGGTCATGTTCTTTTTTGTTGTCATTTGATCATTTTTAGCCTATTACCTTTCTGTTAAAGTTGAGCTGTGCTCACAGAGTAGAGGGGATACTGTCCTACTCTCCTGCAGTCATAAACATCTTCTCCATCCTGGAATTGTGACTAAGGTCCCCATCCCTTTGGCGTAAGCACTTAGCGAGTGTTTCTCCTCGCCCTGGGACTGAGACCCACAGCACCATATGGGCAGTATAATAGAGCTCTGTATCCAGTGCCAGCAAAGGATCCTCTTTAATTTCCTTCTGAGAAGTTGTCCAACCCTCTCACTGCCAATGCAGTTGCCCTCAAGGCCCAGTGCTGATTTGCCGATGTCCAGCCTGTACTGTGTTCTAGGTCTAACCACCACCCTCGATTAACAGAGTTTTTCTGTCCACCTCCTAAGTTGTCTTGGACTGAAAGATTCTTTCCTCCTGACCTTTTGTTGGTCCTGCCACTGCAGAATTTTATTTTAGGGGTTATTTCAAATTAGTTGGAGGGGATTTTTAGAGAGCTCAGATGGGTCCCTACCTTTACTCTGCCATTTTGGTTCTGGCCTTTAGTCTATACTGTTAAAAGCCCTTTTTTGCTAGTCTCCTGTACTAGTTGAAACCACCACACTAGGTAGGCTTCAGTGTCCATCAATCTGACCCCAGCTCTCTCTCATCTTTCATCTCATGCTAAACAAGTATAAGTCAGATACTTGTCAGAAATCTTGGGTTTGAATTCTGGTACTGTTTATTTTTCTAGTTCTGTGACCTTGGATAAGCTACTTTTAATTCCCTCAGTTCCATCCTCTATACAATGAGAGAGCCAAGAGATGATTCTGAAGGGCCCTTTCAGTTCTCCCTTCCTTTGATTGTCTGGCCTGAGTAGCCTAAGTGAAGTGTATATCCCTGATGCACTTGAACTGGAGTCTAATAAACAACAACTTATGTTTTTAATTAATTTTTCTCCCAAACACTTTCATGTCCATTATTTAATTTGTTCTCGATAAGTGTGTGGGATCAGAAATTGAAAATGGCCTTTGGGATGCCATCTAGACCACTCTCATTCTTTGCCAAATGAGAAAGGTCAGACATTCCCTTTTTTGTCTTTGTGTTCTCTGTGCCCAGTACGTAGGAAGGTTCCATTAATAAATATTTGTTGAATTAAGAGGCTTGGCCGAGGTCACACAGCTCATAAATAGTTGGAACAAGGATTAGGACCAAGGTCATCTGCTCCACTAGGACAGGTATGGTGCCCATTATACAGATGAGAAAAGTTGAGGCTCCAAAGAGATGACTTGTTCAGGGTCACATGGGCCAGGTTTAGAACTGAAGTTTCCTGACTTTCCAAGTGAGAGCTTTGGCCACGTTGCGCCCCGCTGATATGAGTGCTCAGGAGAAGTTGGGTCCCCAGTTTATTGTATGAGAAGAACCAGGAATCAAGCTTCTGTGCAGCCCTTAAATTAATCTTCACTATCTCCATTGTGCTTTCCAAGCCATCTTGTGAGAGGGCGACATATTTAGCTATTCCCAGTACCTCATTTTATTAAGAAGGCTATAAGATTCTCCCTCGCCTCCTTGCTCTCAGTTAATAAGGGTCTGTTTGTTGTTAATCCTAATCTAAATGTTCATTAGACTTTGGGGGATTTTCCATGAATGGAATTGTTTCTTGTTTTGTTGAGTGTGTTTATTTCCTCCTCCTTTACCAGTTTCACTTGTGACAGAGTTTTTGACCTTGCAAACTCAGACTTGATCATCTTTACTCTGAGGGATGTTTTCTATGGTGATTCTATTAGCGGCCAACCTTTGAGCACTGGAATAATTTAGCTCGCTTCATTATATTCTCCCCTGTTAGAACTAGATTTTCTCCCTTGTCCCTTTGCTTTGATAGATTTTCAGAATTTCCACCTTTCACATATGCTAATATCACTGGGGCTGTTTCTGTCTCGGCCTGCAGAATGAAGAAGTCAGATTCATGGAAAATGAGCTGGAGATTCAGAAACAGAAGTACTTTAAACTCCAGACATTTGTGAGAAGCTTGATACTAGCCATGAAGACTGACGATAAAGAACAACAGCAGGTAAGTCCGAGAAGAGACCGGGAGGCTGCAGTGTATCATGATGAGAAGTGGGACGCACTACTACTTTCCTGCATATTCTGTCACATCTATTCTTCCTTCTGGTTTTGCACTGAAGAAGGGTCTGTCAGGCTAGGATTTGCCCTCTCTCTCTCCCCACCCCTGCCCCGGGGACATGATTTCATTCACTTCCTCTTCAGGCTTTGGGCATAATCCTTTTGTGGAAAGACAAGATGACGGACCGGCACATTTGGTCAGTTTGTATCCTTGCCTTTGGATGGGGAATCATGAGACATCCTTAAAATGCTAGTGATTCAGGGACATATCGGTGGGCACCATTACCTTTTTTATATTTGAACTGTTGAAAGGAAGAGCTTTGCCCTCTTTTCATGTTTTCTAATAATTTCTTAATCTTGCTAGGATGAATTTTTCACAAAGCCCTTTCCGCTAAAATGGAGCTAGGTCTTACCATATGATGGATCACTAATCTGGGCTAGAACATAGGACATATATTAGCAGCTCAAGGAACAAAGAAGCTTTTCTCAGGGAATGTTCTTCAAGGTATAAGAAATCCTAGGGCTCATTGCGTTTGTGTCTTTGTCCCAAGGCAGGGCCACAGTTAGCCCATTCCAAGAAACTCAAGGATCAGAGGATCATAGACCTCTAATGAAAACATCTTCGGATGCCACCTGATCCAACTCTTTCATTTTTCACCTGAGGAAATTGAGGCTCAGAAAAGGGAAGTGTCTTGCTCGTGGTCACACATATATTATGGGGCAGAGTGTGGCTTTGTACCCAGTTCTCTTCACTCCAAACCCAGCGGTCTTCTCTCTTACATAATGTGGAAGATCCGGTTGTCGCCCAAGTCTAACAGGCCGTGCCTCTCATAAATTCCTTTCTCTGCACTCTAGAGGAAACCTCAGCTAGGAAACTTAAGGCCAGAGGTAACTCATTCACCAGAGTTAACCCAGTCTTCTTCTACCTGCCCCCAGCCTCAGTTCAATCAGCCTTCTAATTACCCCTACCAACTTGGTTCAAGTGAATTGCTCTCAATCACATGTATGTAATGGGACTCTATTCTCAGAAAGCTCAAGTATAGGCTCTAAGGATTCATGGCGGTGCTTTAGAATACAGGCCCAGGGGCATTATATGGTCTGGATAATTGTAAAGAACAAAATATGATCCAATTCTGGGCCTGACCTTCGGAAAGTGGTCCTGGACTCCAAGGCCATAGTCCTAAGAATTCAGTTATGCAGTCGATTTGGAATCACCAGTGGTATTTAAACATGCGAACAGACACATTCATTTTTAGTTGAAAAAGAAAAAGAAAGCTGTTCCAAATTCTCATGTGACCCACACTCTGTGCTGCAATGATTCCTTTGACCTCTGGGTAAGACACTTACCTTCTCAGTGCCTTAGTTTCTTCAGATGCAAAATGGACATCGTGATAATAATGTCCAGTAACTCTTGGGAGTTGTTGTGAGGTTCCGATCTATGAAAGGGGGTTTGCAAACTGTAAAAGTATCAAAGTAGTGTGAACCGATCCGCATCGTTATTATTATTGTTTCTGTTTTTAGTATTATTACCAACAGTGAGTCAAACCTTCTCCTTTTCCCTCTTCTCCAGTAAGGGAGCTAGAGGTATAGAAACATGGTGCTGATAGCGGATACCTGAATAATGAATAAAGGCCTCTTGGTGTCTAGTGATTAGCCTGGGATTCTCAAAGTGTGGTGTGCAGTGGTCTTCAGGTGGCCTAAGGACTGTTTGTCTTGTTAGCATTTCTATTGTCATGTGACTATAGTTCCGTTACTGGAAGGAAGGAATAAATTTGACATTTAATAATTTTGAAATAGACTATAATATTGTTAGCATATCATAAAGCAGTATCGTTTTCTTGTGAATCCTGACGACTCAGTTTTGCTTGTCTTTGCCGTGACAGAGAGAAACAGAAAGGGCAGGTGAGGCACAGAACTTTTTGCCCTAACAGTATGTTCAGGGGCTGAAAAAGTTGGAGAATCCTTGGTGAAAGAGAGATTGCAGGTTCCCTGGGTTTCTAATCCATGACAATAAGGATGACGATGAGCACCATACCATAGCCCCAGACTATTATAGACGTTGGCAGCCGCAGCCATTACACCAGTTGTTTTTACACAGCTGGTTTTCTTTATTGCGAGGGATGGTTGAGTTTCTGGTGGGGAGGGGAGGGATATTTTGAAATGGCTGATATAAAAACCAAAGGCATCACTAAAAGTTCTCTAAAACAAAGAGAGAAAAAAACTGGTTCCTGAAGACACATGATAAAAGCTCTTTCTGTCTTCTTGGTAAAGAGGTCAGGGACCATGGGCTCTAAATGTTGCATATTCCCTCAGACACAACCAGCTATGTTATGTGGTTTTGCTTGGCCCATGGGGAGCAAGGGCATGGCTAGGAGGAAATGTCTATTGTGAAAAACAGAAGACATCAAGGAAACTTAGAGTGTGTGTGTGTGTGTGTGTGTGTGTGTGTGTGTGTATGACACAGAGAGACAGAGACACAGAGAGAGAGAGAGAGACAGACAGAGACAGAGACAGAGAGACAGAGATAGAGAGGGGTGGATCTATCAGCTTTCTTCCCTGAACTTTGATTCTTTCACCTTTACATGAGGGTAAAGAGCAATAACTATCAAAAAGTTTGCCATTCCCCCTCACCCATGCCTCTGCCCCTCTCCACCCCCACAGGGGCCTCTGATTAACATTACAGAGACTGATATGGGACTAGCTCGGCCAGACTCCACTTGTCTCCGCTTGCAAGACCTACAGCAATCGAAGGGAAAGCAGTATCAGTAAAGTCACTGGTTTACTTTCTTTGTTCTGTAATATAGGCAGTGAAACTAGTCTGGAAATTTGTTCAGGGTATTAATATTAAAAGCCAAGGTCACAGTAAGACATTGAAAATCACCACTTCTTAGTCAACTTTATGCCTCAGCACTCGGTTTTATTTGTTTTTCTAAACATATACATACACATCCGTAAATAAATATAAATAGGGAGACATGTTGCCTCTGAGACCCAAGTCTTCATACTTCACGAGACACTGACATTAGTCAGTCATGGGTAATTCAGTGTTGAACAAATACATAATCCTCTTCCCAGACTTGAAATTATTACTCCTAGGTTTGATAATGCAGTTGTCTCACGTCCTTTTGGCCCCTGCTATATCTCCTGAAAATCTTAACAAAAGGTCTCGTTAGTGTCTGTTGCGGCGGTTTGCCTTCCTTAATGAGGATGCGTGGCAATTACAAATTGAACTAAGTCCAGTCGTTTATTTTGCACAGATTCTGTCTAGCCAGTGCCAGTAATGACTTCCTTGTATCTGACCTTGGTTAGAGGTTAACCAACATGCCGGAGATGAAAGTCTCTGCATCCCGTTACTGGGATACGGCGTCTGAGAAGGCACGTGGCACTTTGGAGATGACCTTTCTGTATCAGTAATCTCCATTTCAGCCAGAAGTTTAGACTTTGCAACTGAGCAAAATAAATGGCAGCCCTGCTTCGGTAATGAAAGCCTCATTTCCACACAGGTCTTAAAGTAACTTGGCTAGGTCTCTGTCACATAACCTATCCAAGGAGTATGTTTCTCATCTCGGGCATGGGAGGCTAAAATGCATTTTACCTTTTTTTTTCTTTTGCCCGGGGTCATGCAGCTAGGAAGCTTTAAGTATCTGAGGTCAGATTTGAACTCCTGACTTCTAGCCTGTGCTCTATCCACTGAGCCGCTTAGCTGCCCCTCGGTTTGCCTTTTCAAGGAAGGAATCCTGCCTTATCTCATCAGAAGATCTTATGTCTTCACACAAGTCCTTTCTTGAATTTGTTCACATTCCTTAGTCTTGGACCCCAAGTAAGGACTGCAAATTGCCTAAAGCTACCATGTTGTTTTCAGTTGAGGGAATGGCCAAATGGCTCCTTGATTTCCAAGTCCTAATGGCAAGATGGCAGTGGAGAAGCCAGCCAAATAAGACCATTTGTTTGGAATGGGCAGATACTAGTTCTGCTCATTCTGCCAAAACAATTGGCCAACGGCAGAGGTGAGTCCCCGGTGGTCTGCCCAGGCAGCCCGTTTGCCACACGTCCTTCCAGACAGATCATTTAACCGTCTGGATTCACCGGTGTGTCTGTGTCCCGAGTGGTTACCGAGTCACCTGTGGATCGAGCCATGGCTCGTGGAAAGGATGCCTGGTCCATTTTGAAGTTGTCATCTGCCGAAGGCACTTATTCTCCCACCAAAATGCAAAATCGTTTGCAGTGAAATGGAAATTGTCTCAGTGATGGAGAGCATAACTGGCACTGGCAGAGTTTAATAAGGCCCACAATTTTCAGGCTCTTTAACGATGATTATCAGGCCCTACTGCATTAGTCGTGACAAACTAGAGCTGCCTCGAGCTCTCCAAAGTACTTCTTGGAGAATGGTTACTCATCTTCCTTCCTGATTTTCCCTTTGTCCAGAGTACCTCTCGTATAATCCATGCTCCTCAGTATCTCCTGCTTTATAATTATTAAATTGTCAATGAAAATTTCCCTGTCAGATGAGAAACGTGTTCTGTTCTCACCAGAAAACCATGCAGACAGAGGCTTCTTTCTCTAAATCCCTAGGAATAAATCCAAAATGAGATGCTTGCAACTTTTAACATAAACCTAGGAGAATCTGTCCATATACTAATCCAAAAAAATTGATTTTTTTTTTCTGACCTAGGCCCTGCTGTCAGATTTACCTCCTGAATTAGAAGAGCTGGATTTCCATCACGCCTCGCCAGAGCCTGATGATACCTCATTCAGTTTGTCTTCTTTATCAGAGAAAAATGCCTCCGACAGTTTGTGATTCGGGGAGGGGGAGGGATGGGGGGCAATCTATGCCGCAGCCTTTGGGCTGCCTAACAGGTGTGCATTTCAAGATAACTGCATTTTGTTGCCTGATACCCTTCAGTTGGAAAAACAAATTGAGGGAAGCAGACAGATTCTGTGAAGGATGGACATGATAGAACGGTTGCAATTTAGAGTGAAAAGAAATATGGGATTTAAAAGCTTAGTGTTTGGGGTTTGGGGCTTTTTTGTAAATTGAGGAAGTTCTACGGGGAAAGCTTTATTTAATTTTTAGCAGTACAGCCATGAGATACTTAAATGTCTAATTTTGGAGAGATTTTGGTTTTCTTTTGTTTTGTAGAAGAGTCTTATTTTGAACAGTAGCTTTAAGCAGGGAACCAAGAATGCAAAAAAAAAAAAAAAAAAACGGAAAAAAAGAAAAAAGAAATAAAGGTATTTCGACACTACCTGTCAAGACGATCGAGCTTGGCTAGCCTGGTTTTTGTGGCCTCCCTCTCTCTCCTCTCCTCTCCTTGTAATCCACACACACTTGTACTCAGGAAAGCTGGCTTAGGATTGAACATTAATGTGAAAAACCAGTTTGAGCCTGGCTGAGTGTGGGGAGTGATTATGGGACCCCTGTGAAAAGTTCATTAAATCAGAGATTGAACCGGAGAAGTACTCGCTAGCATGTGATCACATCATGTAAGTTGTTGCTATCCTTCCATCCTCTTACCAAAATGTCTGGGGCAGGGCAGGGGCAGACACCGGGGAAGATTAATTCCATGACTTCAGTCCAATCAATTATTAAATGTCCCGAAACAAAAGCACAACTGTTGTAAAAGATTAGACTCTTAATGGGAATTCTTGATCGCCACAGATGGCCAGTATCAGTAGGATTCACACTGAACTGGTGAATTTTGGAAATCAGACTAGATCAAGTGTTGCAGGAATACCCCATCCTCATCACTGCTTCCATAATGTGTATCAATTTATTATGCTTCATGAAACAGGAAAAGTCAAGGTAAGCTACTGCAGTTTTCCTCTCAAGTTGCTCTGAGAGTCTGCGTAGGCCCCCTACAGAATGTGTACAGTGCCATCAGCCAAGGATGCCCGCCGTCCTCCCAAAGCTGCCCTGCTCTTGTTAACGGGAGCCTTGGAATTTCCTGGATGCCATTTACTGAGCATTCAGGCCAGTTGGGCATGTTACCCAATTGTTCTATTAGCAGGCACCAGATGGCAACTCGCTGTCGAAAAGACTTGGCTTCCTGAGCACCAGATGGTATTACTGAGACCTGATACAGGTAAATGCCAACTTGTCCCCAAGCACACGGTGCTTTGTGACTTGGCGGTGTGGAACTGAGTCGCACAGTTAAATACAGGACGGATCGGTGTGGTAGGTGGCTGCCTCGGTCGTTTCCCTCTAAGTACTAAGCGTGTTGTTATCGAAACCAGATTGAACCCCTGAAAAGACACAGATATCTCCCTCTGACTCCACAGAAGGGCTTGTGAACTGTATTCAGCCCCCATTTCCCACATAGTGTATGGACACATATGTGTGTGTCTGTGATCTTGTCCATTTAGGGAATTCCCTTTGTGGGAAATCTTTCCACTGAAATACATCATAACCAATCTAGGATATGAGTTAATCCTAAGAAGTAGCCTGAGGCAAAATAGAAATTGGATGACTTGCTAGGATATGTGTGTGTGTGTGTGTGTGTGTGTGTATGTACACACACACAGACATATATATTTATATACATTTCTTTAATACTGTCAGTGACCATGCTTTCACTAGCATTCCCTTTCCAAGCCTCCCGTTGTTTTGAAGTCAGTCTTTAAGACTTTGTTACAGCTAACGAATTCAGCAAGCTGTAGTCAGCCCAATAACGTCCTTCTCCCAATGAGTTCTCAGATGACGTATGTACAGCATGTGCCGTGGGACTCGTACCTGCAACCTTCCCACATTGTGGTATCTATCAAAGAACGTGCCCTACTGACAGAGCCTTCAGGAAACCAGGTACATGTCCACATCGTGGGGAGACGGCAGAGGAAGACTTAATTTGAGGGGGTGTGCTCGTGCGTGTGACACACACAGGTACACACGGAATTGGACTCTCTCTATGCCTCCCACCCTTCCCACAATCCAAATTACATCAGTAGACATGGATATGAGTAAGGCCACAGAATCCCACATATTAGGATAAACTTGGTCATCTCACGTTGACTTCCCTGTGGGGCACAACACTCATGATACAGAGCGGATGGAAGGAGTCGGCTTCATGTGATAGCTGTAGGAAAGGAGATCCCAGATTGTCCGGCCTGTCTAAAGGCTTTGGCAGTCAGCGAGTTTGCCTTCGGTATCAGTGAAGGAACACGTGAACTCATTATTCCGGATCTCCCACTAAGGGTTCCTGTTGCTTTTCATTTTGGGCTTGTCCATGGCTTCCCTTACGTCCTCAGAAGAGGACCCACCCCTTTAGTGACCTAGAAGCCATCCTCCAGCTCGTCTGACTAGTAGTCTCTGGGCTTTTTGCCATACCTCGATCTCATCATCCAACTGGCCTACTACCCTTTTCAGTCTTGTGTTTCCATAAGGCCTTCACCTCTGCTTGTGTGTGGATGTAACCCAGGCTTATTCCAAAATTTCTGGTTGGGGCCCAGTGACGGAGCACGCGTACCATTGAAGGACCAGCTCCTGAAGCATGTAGAAGCCCACCACCAATGGGCTGGCTAGTGGGTTACGAGTCCTTTGACCACAGCAACCTAAGAAATGAAGAATTCTCCTTCCTTCCTTATTTTAGTGTAAGCTCTTCTTGTTTTATTCTCACTGTAAATGAAGATGGCCGATTAGCTTTTCCATAATAACCTTTTGCATGCTTGGACCATAATGGTCACCTCAGCCTCTTCTTCTCAAGGCTAAATAATCAATCAGTCAACAGATATTTATTGAGCGTTTGCTCTTTATGAGACCCCGCGCTCTCTGCCGCATCCTAATTCCCGAGACTGCCAAGAATTCTTTCCCGTTAACTGTTTCAGTGGCATTCGTAAAAATGATTTCATCTGCAATAGAACAGATTAAACGTTAAGAGGTCTCCCGGCGGCAATTCCCAGATGGAAGTATAGGATACGCTTCTGAGGGGGATCCGAGGACTCCTAAGACCCCAGTCTGCATTAGTGTTCAGAAAGAGGGGAGCCTACGGCAACTCCATCTCCCGAAGACGTGGCATGCTGGCAGGCTGGTATTTGCACCATTCAGAACAACTTCACTCATCACCGGTGGAATTAAGATGCTTCTAAATTGGGACACGGTCCGTCTCTAGCCGGAAATGGCAACACTACACTGCTGTTTCTGGGCAGGAAGAAGGGTTAGAGTTGGCAGATTGTAATTATGCACATTGGAGTTGGAAAAGGATGCCAAGGTCAAATATGCTATTAATAAACTATGAGACCCAAAAGGATGGGCTCCCAGGAGGAATTGCAGTAGAGGGGAAAGAACACTGGGCTAGGAGGCCCAAGTTTGGAGCTGTGTGCCCACAGGCCAGTCTGTTACTCTGTGCGCCTCAGTTTGCTTCTCTGTAAAATAAAAGGATTGGTCTCCAAGGCACCTTCCCATTCTAACGTATTGTGGTTGATTTGACTGAGGTTTGAGCAAGGGAAAATTCCTGGATAAATGGTACAGGGAGCCTTCTTCAAATTTCACTACTACAAAACACACTTTTTCTTTTGCAATATGTTGTTTCTGTTATACTGCCACCGGGTTGTCATCATTGCACCTCAGGCTTGAGAGGTGGAAGGGACTTTGTCTAACCCTCTCACTTTTTTCGAGGAAATGGAGACCCAGAGAAGGGAAAATAACTTGCCTGGCATCATCTAGTAAGTTAATGAGTGCTTGGTTGCTTGGTGATTGTCCTTTGTTCCCAAAGAAGACCGAAATGGCATTGTTATGTTAAGTTAGCCAAGTTAGTGACTTAGAGTTAATAAGAAGGTAAGGACTAGAACTCAGGTGTCTAGATTCCCAACTCAGCCCTTTTTCTACTCTAAGCCAACTTTGTTTTTCTCCATCTTGCTGATGGAGGCCATCAGGGTGAAGTGAGCTAGTAAAAGTCTGAGGCCGTACTTGAATTCAGGTTTTTCCGACTCCATGCTGGTGTTCTCTTCACTGTACCACCTAGCCGCCCTTGAAAGCCAAGTCTTCGAGAAAGAATCCCTGCTGCTTCTCCAGAAGATCCAGGCCAACCTGAGAGCTGCTTCTCCATTTTGATGTCTGCCATGAGCTCAGGATCCCCATGAGTGCCGCCATCAATTTCAGGCAAGTCCCCATAGAGCAGCTATGAGAAAGTAAGAGGCCTTGGAGGCCAGGCACACAGTGGGGAAGGTAAGAAGTAAATGGACCTCCCCAAGAAAACGCGTGATGGCTTGTAGTAGGCTCAGCTCCTCTGACCAGAACCATTTTGATGGTAGGCACTTCATAGCAATGTTGAAAATTGTTGGCGAAAGCTCACAAGGGGGCCGGTGATGCTTCTTATCCATTCTGTGTTCTTCTCTGCTAGGGCTTTGAAAGGTAGCTGAACAGTATTACCCTAAGGACCCCTCACATTCAGGAATCATGTTAGAGATCTGGCAGGGAACAGTGGTGTATGTATGTGTGTCTGAGGGGTGGCGGGGGAGGGGGGAGTTCATTGTATTTTGAAAGTCTCCTGTTTCTAGTTTGGCCTTGTTGGGTCTTTAGGATTCAGTCCACTTTCCCTGAGCGGGTCTCTTCCTCTTTCTAGCTGGATGCCCTATATTCACATTTAGAGAAATGCTCAGAGTTTGGACAGTTGACTTCTGGGGAATCTCTTTTTTGGCCGGCTGCCATTGTTATTTAGCTCCTCAGGCTGTGCGATAAGGTGTCTTCTAGCTCCAGGTCCGATAGGTCTGGATCCATTGATGCCGCCTTGTGGTGCCGTCACCCAACGTTTGTTCATTTGTTCATTGCCACATTCCAGATCAATTAGCAAATGCCCAAAGCACGGGTAAGAAGACCTAACTGTGTTAGCAGTCGGCATCATCCTTGGCGGATAGCACTGTACCATCCACATCCCAGGGCAACGCTACGGGATGCTCTCAAGAAAGCCCCTACCGACTTCCGCGCCAACAACTAATGTACCTCTGTCTGAAACGTAGCAATTTAAGAACCGATTTGTTAAAGGGGATATTTCCAA
Source organism: Antechinus flavipes (assembly GCF_016432865.1). Classification (NCBI taxonomy): domain Eukaryota; kingdom Metazoa; phylum Chordata; class Mammalia; order Dasyuromorphia; family Dasyuridae; genus Antechinus; species Antechinus flavipes. The sequence continues at coordinate 62,585,599 of NC_067404.1, read as the reverse complement.
ACTTCTAGGCCATATGAAGGTTTGATTTCGCATTAACTTGTTGAGTTAATGATTTTTGCTATTCCGCGTCCCAGGTCGTGCTCACTACCTCTGAAACACTACCATTTAAAGCCACATCAGACTGTAATGTGAACTTTTGTAGGCTTTTTATTTAAACTTTTATAGGCAATAAATGATTTCCAACAAATACACATCTATTTCTTCCTTTGCTCATTTTCTAAGCTTTTGTATTTCATGCAAGTTTTATTTTCATTCTCAGTAGCTTTTTTCCTTCCCAAATAAATTGCTCATAAAAAGGGAAATAAGGCAGGGGGTGGTGATGGATTGAGAGTGGGGGGGAGGGGGCGCCCAAGGGGAGAGAAGTGGAAAACACAGAACATTCGATTTGTGACTTGGTTGACTTCCAAACAGAGATGTGTGTGTTGCTCTTAATAGACTTGAGCAGAGAACTGTTCCAGTACCAAGGAAATAAAAGGAATATTCCCTAATAGACAACAGACTCTTGTTTGAGATAGAATATGCAAATAGGAAATCCACCATGTGCAATGCAACAGTGTGAACAAAGACAAGTGTTTTTCTCAAACACTGTTTGTTGTCCTCCTCCGAGCACCCAAATCCTCCTGCCTCCTTCTGCCGCCAGTTGTGTGTGCTTTCAATTCGGAGGAAACACATCCCTTCCTTGTCAAAACTTCATGGCAATTCAAAACGTCCGTGCTACTGAGGGGGTGGGGGTGGGAGTGGGAGAAGGGAACAGTCACTTAATAAGGACCTACTGTGTGCCATGCATCATGCTTAGTACTTTGCAAATATCATTTTATTTGATCTTCACAACAACACAGGTGGGTGGGTGGGGGTAATAGGTGTTATTATGATCCCCATTCTACAGTTGAGGAAACTGAGGCAGACATCATCAAGAATATTACAAGAAGCGGAAAGATGTGCACAGGGGTTCCCCTCATCGTACAGCCTATTTCCTCATGTGTAAGGGAAAGGTTTAGGCTCAGTGATCTCAAAGGTCCTTGGTTCTTTTGCTCATATCTCTGAAAATATTTTGTTTTAAAAGGAATAGCATGGAGATTGTTTTCAAAACAATGGGTAGCAGAGCAAGTTGGCTTAAGTTTGAGATTTGGGAATGAATTGTGTCACAAAATGGAATCCTATAATACATAATCCATATCTATATTTCTCTATCTATCTATAGATAGCTAGATATAGATATATGAGATAACTTACCGCCTTGGGTGTGTCCCCACCAGACAAGCCTTCTTCATGTATCCAAGATGTTACCAATTGATGAAAGCTATTACACTTACACTAAAAAGCTCAGGAGTAAATCTTACATTAAAGAAATATTGTGTGTGGGGGGAGGGTTGTTTTGTTTTCCCATAAAGTTCCCTATATGTGTGGCTATCGGTTTACATGAAGGGTTCAGAATAATGTGACTTAGAAATCCATGACACTTTGTTTCATCCTTAGAACTACCTACCATTAGTCGCATGCCTAGCTGAACTAGGGGAATCGCTCAACAAACACTTCTTAGTTGTCTCGCCGTGTCAGGCGCTGTGCTAGATGCTGGAGACAAAAAGGAAAAGGAAAAAAAGAGACCCTTCCCTCAGAGTCCTCACGTCCCAGTGGAGCCAATAGATTGCCCATGACTTAAATAGAAAATAGAGTAGATGACTTTGGAAGGGAAGGCTCTATTAGCGGGAGGCTGAGGAACAGGTCCCCTACATTAGGTAATACTTGAGCTGAAAGTCTCTTAAGAGGTAGAAGCATTTTATCCTTTTTATCCTTCAAAGATCCATGACCTTGTGGGTTCAGGTACTTCTTCCATAAACGCAAATCATAATCTCTCTGAATGGACTAGTGTTTTGGAGAGGGAGGGGTTGGGAACTCCCAGTGTGGAAAGTCTATCCGTGATGCAAATGGTAACTAAGGTATAGTCTGAGAGTCTTGTGTAGCCTGCTGAAAGATTAAGCAACTTGCCCGGGGCCACACAATATCTTAGCTAAGATTCGGGGCTTGACTCCAAGAGCACCTCCCTGGCTTGCCTCTCACCCTGTGATGACTCAAAGTCATGGTGATGACTGTGGCCAACCCTAGGAGGGGCTGCTCTGAACTTAGACAGCCTAGCTAGGTCCAGGAAGAGCACTGGTATGGAAGGGCCATCTCTCACAGGTTTTACAAATCGTGTGAATATTGAATTCTCCTGTGAAAGAATGATTGATATCAAACTCTCATTCTACTCAGATACTCAAATGAATCCTTTATGCCATTGATTTAGGAGTTGCTTTCAGTTATGAAGATGGCAGCCTGGCCTTGCTGGCCCAGCCAGTGTGACTCTTGTCTATACCCTGCCCAGAGTTCACCACAATATATTTTAGTCATCGGATCTATCCAATATCATTTAAATAAAATAATATTATGTGTAGTAATAATATATCAGTGTAGTCTTCTTTTAAAGATCCTTTGTCACACTATTCTCAACTCAGTTGTCAAAGTGATCTCAAAGCACAGATCTGATTGTATTACCTATCACCTCAACCACCACTCAGTAAACTGCAATGGCTCCCTATTCTCTTCATAACCTGGGCTCTTGCTACTTTTCCAATCTACCTGCACCTTCTCTCCTCATATACTTTGACACACGACACAATATCTCCCGGTTCCAAGCTTTTTTACTGCCCGTTTCCCAGACCTTAGAAAGAGCTAGGTGGTGGATGCAAGACTCATCTTCCTGAGTTCAAGTCTGGCCTTAGTCCTGAGTTCATCGTGATTCTAGACAAGTAATGTCGTTTCTCTCAGTTTCCATTTCCTCAACTTTTGGGAGAGTTCCGTTTTTCAGTTGTGGTTGACTCTGTGGCCCCATTTGGGGTTTTCTGGCAAAAATACTGAAGTGGTCTGCCATTTCCTTCTTCAGTTCATTTTATAGCTGAGGAAACAGGCAAGGAGAGTAAAGTGACTTGCCTAGGTTGCACAGCTAGTAAGTATCTAAAGCCAGATTTGAACTCAGGAAGATGAGTCTTTGTGATTCTAGGCTCAGTGCTCATTTAGCTGCCCTTCTTCAACTTTAAAATAGGCAGAATAAGAGCACCTACTTTCCAGGGTTGTTGTGAGGATCAAATGAGACAATTTTCGTACAACATGCAGCGCAGTGGCTGGTTCATAGTTGGCACTTAATACTTACATCCTTTCCTTCCTTCCCTCCCTCCCTTCCTTCCTCCTTCCTTCCTTCCCTCCCCCCTTCCCTTTCTTCCTTCCTTCCTCCCTCCTTCCCTCCCTCCCTCCCTCCCTTCTTTCCTCCCTCCCTTCCTTCCTTCCTTCCTTCCTTCCTTCCTTCCTTCCTTCCTTCCTTCCTTCCTTCCTTCCTTCCTTCCTTCCTTCTTTCCTTCCTTCTTTCCTTTCTTCCTCTCTCTACCTCCTAGCTTCCCTGGCCTCATTCAAATATCAGCTAAAATTCCACCTATAAGAAGCCTTAATGTTTGGATACAGTTGTTTTGCTTTTCTTTGTATTTGCCAGCACTTAGCACAATGCCTGGAATATAGTGAGTGCTTAATAAATGCTGGTTGACTTCTTCCTAATTTAGCAACTTCTAGAAGATGTGGTCACACTACATCATCTGTAAGGTTCGAGCTACCTTGCATCTCAAATCCATGGAATCTCTTAGAACTTTAATTTTCCTCCTACCTCTCATTCCCAATAATAAATTGGGTCTCGAGGGCCCACCCTCAGTATTGTGAAAGGAAAGATTTGAAGTCAGAAGGCCCAAGTTCAAATTTTGGCTCTGCCACTTATTAATGTGGCATTTGGCAAGTCACTTGACCTTTGTAGGTCTCAGGCTCTTCGTGGCCAGCTCCCCTTTTAGCTCTAAAAGCTATGACCCTTGGCTTTAGAGACTAGAGCAGTAGTTCAAGGCCCGGGCTCCGCACAGCTCAAGTTGGGTGGGACCAGACTCATGACCATCAGGGCAGTTCCCTTTATTCGAGGCCTGTATAAAGGCCTCACGTAGTCTGAGTGTCCAACCCCATCTCGGTAGTGCTTGTCCCTGGCCACAGAGGGCTGGGTAAGAGATTGTGGGCAAATGACCGCAGCCTGCCTTTACCTGATGTGGTTTGATTTAGGAACTGCTGGGAAAGCCATCCTCTATGTAAACTTGGCTTTGTTGAAAGAGAGCTTTGCTCCAAGTCTCTGGCTTTACAGATGAGGAGATGGAGGCCCCAGAGCATTCTGGAGGTGAAAGAGAGCTCAATGGTCACCAGGTCCAACTCACACCTGAAAAACAATCCATGCTCCGGTGGAGTCCTCAGGAAGTCAGCCATCCTTTGTTGGAAGCCCTTCAGTCAGGGGGAGCCAAAACCTCCCAAGGCAGCCCATGCCATTTTTCAATAACGCTAATTGTTGCAAACTGTTTCCTAATGTCAAGTCCCAGTTTGCTTCTTTACAACTTCCACAAACTGCTCCAAATTCTGCCCTCTGGGGCCCAGCAGAACAAGTCGATCTCTCTTGCATAGGATGGCTATCAAGAAGTGACTTGCCCAGTGTCACCCAAATGGCATGGGTGAAATTCAAAACCAAGTCTCCCAATGCCAAATCCAGTGTGCTTTCCACCGCGTATCCAGCTTGCCTCTGGAAAATTCACTCCCTTGGCTTAATTTACTTTAAAAGAGAAATGCCCTGAAAAGGCTTAAAGTTGGGACACAAGGGGGTATAGGAAGTCACTCATAGCTTAATCTGTATTGGTGCGAGCAGCTGATTCCCACAGTTAGCTAAAAGCTAGAAACGGAAGGAGTGGGATTTTTTCTGGGGAGCAGGTCACAGGAAGAGGGACAGGAGTCCATTTGTGACATTGAGTATTTCTGGGGAGGTCAGGCTGGGATGGAGCATCAAAGCAGAAAACTTGAGAAGCCTAGGGCTTCCTGGTTAAGAGATGACCCTGATCCTGGCAAGGAGGAAGAAGAGAGTACAAGCTCTACTTTTTTTTTTCTTTTCTTCTTTTTTTTTTTTTTTTTTTACAAATGAGGATATTAAAGTTCTGAGAGGAAAAAGATCTTCCCTGCATTGACCCCAACAAAAAATGGAACCCACAAAATGTGAATCTTGGCTTTTCATTGTGGCCTTTTCCCCACTGGTTCTCTCAGGGAGGCAATGTTCATCTGCTTCCATGTCTACTAGGTGACGGCTTAGATACTAGGCAAATTGAACTCCTTAGCTTGTCTGGAAGAAACAACCTATTTTTCCTGCACTCGTTCATGAGTAATATGCTTCAACACCTCAAAAATTGATTTCCTTATACAGAAGGGGAAAGAGGGAGGAAAGAAATATTTCTCTTTCTCCTACTATGTGCTAAGTGCTTTTTAACAAATTTTATCTCATTTGATTGTGGTGGGGTGCCCTCTTCACTGATGCTGGTCACAGCTCCTCCACACTTTAGAACACCATCTTTATGAGTTACTATGCCCCCCCCCAAAAAATACCCAGTGATACACCTGGGTGTATCTTTCTTTCTTTCTTTCTTTCTTTCTTTCTTTCTTTCTTTCTTTCTTTCTTTCTTTCTTTCTTTCTTTCTTTCTTTCTTTCTTTCTTCCTTCCTTCCTTCCTTCCTTCCTTTCTTTCTTTCTTTCTTTTCTTCTTTCTTTCTTTCTTTCTTTCTTTCTTTTTCTTTCTTTCTTTCTCTCTGTCTCCTCTCTCTCTCTCTCTCCCCCTCCTTTTCTCTCTCTCTCTCTCTCTCTCTCTCTCTCTCTCTCTCTCTCTCTCTCTCTCTCTCTCTTTCTCTCTCTTTCTCTCTCTCTCTCATCTCTGTCTCTCACTTTTCAACGATTTTTATGGAAAATGTGGGTCTACATCTGAATTATTTCACAAACATTGGTGCTATAGAGAATATAGATTGCCTGCAGAAATCCATTTGTGTACCTCTGGTTCCCAACCCTGGAAAATCTAGCCAGAAACATCAGTTCTGGGAGAGCAAAGCTATCCTTTAGCCTAAGCTGGTTTTATTTCTGCTGTACATTAGAGGATGAGAGACTTAGAGCTGGATATGACCTCAGAGGTCATTCAGTCTGAACCCCTCATTTTACAAATGAGGAAACTGAGATGTACAAAGGTTAAATGACTCAGCCAAAGTCACACAGTTAGGAAGAATGGTCCCGATTCAAACCCATGACCCCAACTCCAAATTCTGCTTTCTTTCTAAGTTCGTTTTCAGATGAACCATACTCTATTTTTCCATAAGCTTCCTGTATATTCCTATATGCATCCTTGTTACTCAGTGATGTTTTCCTGGATTAATTGTGAGTATTCCAGAAAATCCTTCATATATATATGTCTGCTAGCCAGTTGGATCAGAGGGAAGGATGATTTATCTTTGCTAAACCAGTGTACTGGACTCAAGGCTATTTTCCTAATTCCCTAACACTGGTTAGAGAAATGAAATAAAGATTTCATTTCTGTATTAATATTTTATGTTTATTATTATTTTATTTTATGTTTAAGCAATGCAAGAAAACAGTTCAATTGGAAAAACAAGACTAGTTCCACAGGGAATGGAGGAATTGATGGCTGAGAGTATAAATGAGAGCTGTGAGGTCAGAATGAACTGGACCGCAGCCATTTAGAAGACTAGCACCCAAACACTGGCAAATTGGAGATGCAATAAAGCTGCTGTCAAAGAAATAGCACTTACTTAGACCTACCTGGAGCTTCATAATACTCCCTTTTTTGCCTTTTACCTTGTAGAAATCCTAGCTTCATCCCTGCCTAGCCCCTGACTTTGCATGCAGTAATTGCTTATTACATGCTGAATTGGTTAAATTGGATGTAAGCTGAAAGTTTTCAGGAAGAGGATCTGTTCCCCACTCCTCCACTGGCCTCAGTTCCTCCTTTGCCCATTAAGTAGAGATAGTAGGAAACCACTTCTGGGGCTTCTTTGCTCTCCCCCAAATTTAGGGCCTCCATTCCAAGCCCACGTGTGGTCTGTTCCCTGTGTCTGGAATGCACTCCCTTCTCGCCTCTGCCTCTCAGAAGGCTTACCCCCCTATACCATCTCCTAGCAGGAGCCTTTCTTGATCTTATTTTGTCCTAAAATTATGTAGATATTTATCTGTTTATGGATTGGGTCCCCCCGATACGAGTGCTGTAAGTCCCTTGACATCAAGGACTGTTTTGTTTATGTCTGAATCCCCAGCACCTAGAACAGTGCCTTGTACAGAGTTCCTTATCAATACTTATTGGATTAGATTAGGTTTATTATCATTATTATTATTGTATCAGCAAATAGGTATGTCTTGATTGTCTGTGTCCCTTTAGGGGGCACAGAATTTTATATATATATATATATATAATATATATATATATATATATATATATATATATATATATATATATATATATATATATATACATATGGCACAGAATTATATATATATATATATTTATACCAATCATTTTAAAGATCTCACAATTTGTTTGGGGAGAAAAAGCCAATTTTGCCAGAGAATCAGAATCTACAAACTGGAAGAGAGCTTGAAGGTCTCTCTCCTGATCCTCATCCTCTAGCCTGTCAATGTCCCAGCCAAAAGTAAACAGAGCACTGGAGATGAGATCTGACGGGGTCAGAGGAGAGTACAGTGTGTCTGTCGCCTCTCTCTGTCTGGACACTAGCTTCTGTTTGCGTAGCCTAAGCTGTGTATTGGAGACAAACTGTCACTAATATGTAAATTTCACGTCAGTTCCTTCTCATCCCATGAAAATGGGCCACTGTTCTCTTGTTCAGGAGCCTCTCGAGGGGGATCAATTTCTCCCCATTAAGTGCTCCAAATCACTGAGGAAATAAGCCTTCTACAGCTTGAATTCTTAAGTACATAGTGCTCATTTCAAAGCTAAGCCTGTCCTTTACAAGGAGTATTAAATATGGCTCCCTCCAACTCATGAAATGTCTGGATTGAGTTTCCAATCGTACTGGGACTTTCAACAAGGCCGGAAAAAGCTAGGTAGAAACCGGGCCCTCCCATGCCTGGAGAAAATCGTCATGAAAAAGATGGGATTTGAAACCGGCCCCTTGCTATGAAACCATCCCCAAGAGTGTTGGGCTTGATTAATAGCGGTTTCTGTATGTAGCCAAAGGCAGAAAACTGTTTAGTTTGTATAACTGGGGGCTAAACAATGAGGGCTCAGTCCTGGGAGCACGCACGTTTGGTGGGCCTGGTTTTGGAAGTTCCTGACGATGTGAAAGGAAACGGCCCAACCCTCCACTTCAGAACACGTACGTGGCTTCTGTGACCGTTTCTAGGCCGTTTACAGCTGCCCTTTGGGCTGGCCGTCGAGCCAGAATTGGATGTGCGTGCAAGCTTGCAAAGGGGGACCACAACCCTGTTTCCTGCCTGGCTGTGTTCAAGTGAGGAGGCGAGGACCGCTGTAAGCTTTGGAAGGGGAGAGAGCAAGCTAGTACCCGGGGCCTCATCAAGCCATCCCCAGATAGGGCCCTGCTGTTGCTTCTGACCCTGCTGTATCTATTCTTTCTTGCCCAGGCGAAGAAGTTGTGGATATAAAACAAACCAGGTGCCTACCTTGGGAGCTTGGGAAGTTTAGAAGATGGAGTCTGTTGGTGGTGAGTAGTCAAGGCCCAAGATTATGTGCCTGACCAGCACAGCGGCAGAAAAAGGGCAGCCAGAGGGAGTGATGTTATCTTAGCTATACCGAATCTGAGAAGAACATGTCAGAAAAGGGGCTCGGGCTGAGGCATTCAGAGCACTCCCCTAACCCCACCCAGGGCCATGCCAAGAAACCTGATGACAGCAGAGGATAGTCTTCCATCCTCTTGTTCAGACTCAGTTTCTTCAGCTTTAATATTAACAGCACCCAGTTCATAGCACTGTTAGGAAGTTCAAATGAGACCTTCTGGGTAAAAGGCTTGGCAAACCTAATAATGATAGCTAGCGTTTCGATTGTGCCTACTGTGTGCCACGCACTGTGCTTGGGGCTTTACAAATATTATTTTCTTTGATCCTCACAAGATCCCAGGGAGAGGTAGGGCCCCATTCTGCCATTGAGGAAACCAAGGCCAACAGAAGTGAAGTGGCTTGCCCGGGGCTAGAAAGCTGGTGAGCGTCTGAGGCCAGATTAGAATCCAGCTCTTCTGACTCCAAGCCCGGGGTGCTATCCACTGCACCACCGAGCTGTTAGAACGACTTCCCCTTGACAGCCTGGTGATAGCCATATGAGCTTCGGTGCTTTTTTAGCCCCAGCCAATGGGGTTCCTTGCTTCCCTGTAGCACCTAAGTCACTAATCCTACGCCTCCCCCCTCCCCCAATAGGCCTTGACTGGGGACACTCATTCCAAGTTATCATTATCTGAGAACAGCTCTACCTCTTTAAGCTAAAAAATGAACAAGATGGATTCTGGATGAGGGGAAAATGATCAGCCATAGTTCAATAGCTTTGGCACAGAGGCTGCCAAGTGCTCAACAATGGATGAGGAGGCTAACCAAAGGGAAATGGCTCCCCCTCCCACTGGATTTCTGCAATGTCTCTTGGCAGATGATGCAGCAGTGCTCATTTAGCATGTGATGAATAAGCCATCTCAGCAGAAAGCCCTAAGTAATATGAAAGGCCCGCATATTCATAATAATTGCACCGGGCACCACATTTCCCGCTTTGCCCATCATGTTCACATTCGGGCCCCATGGCAATCCTGGGAGGTATTGAGTCTGCCCTCTGCCCCTGACTAGCTATGTGATCCTAGGCAAATGCCTCGACCTCTCTGGACTGCAATTTCCTCATTCATAAAATGGAGATTAATCAGATATAAAATGCCTGCTTTAGGCTCACCCCTCGTAACTCATCCGTTGCCAGATTTTGTTGGATTTTTTCTATATTTATGAAGTAAAGTTATCTTAATTTGTCCTTTTCAATTTATTTTGTATTGCTATATTTTGGCTTAATATTATAGTTGTTTCCCACAGTCCTCCGCTCCAAACAGACCGAACCCTCCTTTCACATAACAAATCAATTAAAAAGCATTTATTGAGAACCTAGTATGTGCCAGACAAGGGGAAGACAACACACAACCATGTACAAACAAGACACATGCAGAATAGATCAGAGATAATCAACAGAGGGAAGGCACTGGTAATAAGGCTTCTTATAGAAGAGTAGGTATAGGCCAAGAACAAGAGTGTTACAATTCTGGAGAATAGGTGTGAAAATACCCAGAGCCAGGAGATGGAGGGTCATGTTCAAGGAACAGGAAGTGGGCCAGTGTCACTAGATCATGAAGACACAAAGGGAATAAGGTATAAGAAGCCTGAAAAGGTAGAAAGTGGCCAGGTTACGAAAGACTTTAGAAGCCACAGGATGTCATGTTTGGTCCTGGAGGTAACAGGGAGCCACTGGAGTTTACTGAACAGAAGTGTGACACAACGGACCTGCACTTTAGAAAGATCACTTTGATAACAGAAGACATACTGGAGCAGAGACAGACTGGAGACAGGAAGACCAACCAGAAGGCAGTGTGAGAGCCTGCACAGTGGTGATGGCAGTGTCTCAAAAGTAGGATCGACAAGCCTTGGCAACTGATTGGATATGTGGAGAGAGAGACAACCACACACACACATGCACACACACACACACACACACACACACACACACACACACAGTAGATGACACCTAGCTTGTGAGCCTGAGTGGCTGGGAGAAATTTGGACAGAAATAGAAAAATTTAGAATAGGGAAGAGTTTTGAGAAAAAGTTAATAAATTCAGCTTTAAACATGCTAAGTTTAAGGTATCCACTTAACATACAATCTGAAATGTCCAATAGGCAACTGGAGATACAAAACTAGAGGACAGTATCTGAAACAAATAAACTAAAAAGCTAAAATTTTTTTTAAAAGTCCATGACAGAAAGCATATCTGACTGTATATAATATTCTATTCTACTGTTTTTCTACCTCTCCATTGTGAGTGAGGACATGTATTTCATTCATTAAACCTTCTTTAGGAGCTTCCTTGATTTTTCCATTACTCAGACTTCAGATTTCTTCAAGTTTACTTTTAATTTACATTACAGTCGCTGTGTTCCTTATCCTGTGGATCGTGTTTATTTTGCTCTGCATTGCTTCACACGAATCTTCCAGTGTTTCTCTGAATTCCTTACATTAATCATTTGTTTTTGCACAGAAATATTTTGCTACCTTCCTCTGCTATAGTTGTTAAGAAACTATTTATAGTTTGCCCCCATCATGTTTGATTCCAAATTCGGTATAATCAATGGACAATGGATAGATTTTCCCTTCCTAGCTGCCTTTTATTCATTGCTACATCGGCCAAGCAGACACCATGGGCCTTTACTCCTTGCCAGACTCGGCTGCCTGCAAACTCTGGCGTGAACTTCAATATGGGGCCTGTATTGACTTGATCTTCTGCACTTTCCAAGCTCATGGGGTTATAGCCTAGTGTGTTCTATATTCAGTACTCCTTTAGTAGCCTTTTGGAATACTGTATCCCAAGGGCTTCTTTTGTCTAGAGCAGAAGCTAGCAGTACTTGAACCGCTTCATTTTAGATGCTTGTAGTATTTTTTTCTTTGACTTGGAAACTCTGAATTTTGGCTGGATTTTTTTTTTACCCTAGGAGGTGGTTTTGCCCTCTGGTTCTAAGAGATATGGAGAGTTTATGTTTTTTTTTTTAATTTCTTGAAATATGGTATCCAAGCTTTTTAATATTATATTCCTCATACTTACCTCTTTTTATTTTTGAACTTATTTTAATATTTATTATCACCTCATAGAGTCATCATTTTCTGTTTGTCCCATTATAATTTTCAGAATTCAGTTCTCGGACAGAGTTTGCCACCATCTGTTCAAAGATATCAATTTTCCTTGCCATTATTTTCTCCTTACAGATTCCATTTTGTATTTCTTGTTTTGTTTCTTTCAGGTACTGATAGACTTTTTGTGGCCAAAACATTCTTTTTTCTATTTGGACTTGAGTTATTCTCTCCTTCTCAGTTTATCTCTTGGGTATCATTTAGTCCAAAGTATTTGTTTCTCCCTTGCATTTGGTGTTTTCTTCTGTTTACTCATTATCTCCAACCTCAGTTCCTGGGTTGAGGGATAGCACTTGGCTCAAACTCTGCTACTGCACACTTCGATGAGGTTGGTCGGCTCTGCTTGATCCTGAGTGCAGTGGCTAAGATTAGTTCTTGCCTGCTGCGGGAATTGTCTGGCCTCATCTTCTGGATTCCAGCCCACGTTGCTTGGATGTTGGATCGGGCTACGGCATCCTGGATGCTGGTCTGTTCTGGTTGCCTGCCATATCTAGAATCCCTAGGTCACCCTGAACTGGGAGCTGATGTTTTGACTGTCTCGTACAATGGATAGGGCCATTGGGTTTCTCGTCCTGGGAACTGCTACTCTGCCTAAGTCTGCTGTCATGAGACATATTTTTCACTTCCCCTCCCGCTTTTTCTAGCTTGTTCTATTTCCACATTTCCACAGGACTCTGGAAGTCTTTTTTTTTTTTTTTTCCCAGCCCCAGACTGGCTGGACCAGTTTATAGCTGATTTGGTTTTCTTTGTCATTGTTCCTTCTGGCGCATATCTGTCCCCACCCTCAAGTACTTTGTTTGGCATTTAAAACTCTTCAAAATCTAGCACCTTCTTTCCAAACTTCTTATGCTCTCCATCATACAAAAGGAGGCAAGAGAAGTTCCCCCCCTTTCCTACACCGGGAGGTACCTTATATGGAAGCACCTTTTCCCATGGACTTGAGGCCAGGCAGGGCAGCAGATGCATAAAGGAGGTAGCTAAATACACTTACTGCCCTTTAGAAAGAACAAAATTGGGAGTCCTTTAGTACTCTACCCCTTCAATCACAGGGTATAGGAAGCTGGAGGAGATGATATCAATCAAGGCTCTATTTAGCACCTGGTAGTGAGTTGTTCAGAGATGACCTTATTCTGGAAGGATCATCATTTTCCCTGGAGTTGAAAACAGGTAAGGCAGCAGATATAGAGATAGAAAGTAGTCCCTCCAAGGCTACCTTCTATCGTATTGCTCCTGTCTGTTCTGATTTCTAGATGGGGCCTTCTCCATTCGAATGTAAACTATTTGAGGGCAAGGATCATTGGGGGGGCGGAGTTCTTGGCATCCTTAGCACTTAACAGCCTGCCTGGTGTATGAAAAGCAATAAAGGGCTTCTCAAACTTTAAATCTCTATGTCTCTGTAGTTATTATATCATTTATCCTCATTTTCAAGATGAGAAGCAGCGTGACATAACGGTTCATCCTTAGATTTAGGAATAGCTGGATTCACGTTTCACCTCTAAGATCCACTGACTCTGTGACAAGTTAGCCATTGAACTTTTTGGTAACGTGAGCCACTCTCTTAAGCCGTGGAGGATCTTCTGCTTCTGGAACTCCCTACAGTGATAAAAATCACAGATCCAGAAAGTATTTCCTTGTAGATGAAGAACTGGAGGTTTGAAACGGTCAGCTGACTTGTCTAAGGTCACACTGCTGAAGGCAGCCAAGAGGTGAAACCAGGTCTTCTGATTTTAAGGTCAGTGCTCTTTCTGCTATAGAATTGTTGGCTCAGTTAAATAATAACTGAATCCTGGACTATAGCTTTAGGGATAAAATGGAACAAGCACAGCAAAGAGTTTTCTGCCTTGTAGAAAAGTAGATCTGTAACTTGACTTTTCAATCACCTGGTTGTAATGTTTTGGCTTTTTTTTAAAGTCCAATAAAAGGGCCTCTGTTTCCTCAACAGTAAAATGAAAGGGTTGGCTCAGATAATCTGTAGGGCATTTCTCCCTCGAAACCCTTAGATCCAACTAACCTCTAAGCATATGAACCCTTCCTTGGTTTCTATTACACTTGTTTTTGCTGGGTTCTTCTCTTCTTTGCTTGACTGTCTCCTTCTATGCCTCATTGTCCATTCTTTGTTCTTTAAATGTGGGTGTCCTTCAAGGCTCTGTCCTAGGTTACCTTCTCTTTTTCCTATATCCCTCCTTTGCCAATGACCTTATCTGTTCTCCAAGTCGTCACTTCCATGCAGTTGATTCCCATCTGTCAGTGTCCAGCCCTGCCCTCTTTCCTGAGCTGTAGTCCCAACCGCCTCAAACGCATCATGTCTAAAACACATGTCCCCCAAAACTTGTCCCTCCTGCAAACTTTTTATTTCTGTTGAAAGAAGGGCTTCACCAGCCTCCCAATCCCCCAGATTCAGAGTCTCACCCTTACCCTTGATGTTTCTCTCCCCCCTTCCCCTATCTTCTTCAATCAGTTGCCAGATCTGGACATTTCTTCCTTCACAACATTTCGGGTATATGGCCCCTTTTTTTCCTCTTTCTGGGTCTCTCCCCTAGGCAGCCGGGTGCTCCAATGGAAAGAGTGAAAGACATGGAGACCGACACACGAGTTCAAATGATGCCCCAGACACTGGTTAGCTGTGTGACCTCTGGAAAAATCACTGAATCTCTGGGCACCTCGGTTTCCTCATTTGTAAAAATGCAGCTAATAATAGCACCAGTGCCCCACGGTTGTTGTGAGGATCAGATGAGACACCATGTAAGGTGCTTAGCAAATTTAAAAGCTGTATATAAAGGCTCTTATTGATTCATTCAGGCTCTCTTCACTTCTTACCTGGATTGTGGCAGTGGCCTCCTATTTGATATCCTTGCTTCAAATCTGTCTTCTCTCCAATCCACCCTGTATGCTGCTGCCAAAGAATCATTCCTGGGCCACCAATGTGACCGTGTCACTACCCTTCTCAAAAACCTTCCATGACTCCCCATGACCCCTAGGAAAAGAGGAAAATCCTCAGCCTGGCATTTAAAGGCCTCCCAGTTTGGCCGACATCCACATTTTCATCATTCGTTCACATTCCTCACCTTCGTGAAATGTGAGCCAATCAGCCCAGGCGACTAGCATCTGCCCGAACCTGCTAGGCGACCTCCCGTTTTCGTGCGTGCCGAGCCAAGCCTCATGCTTAGCATGCTCTTCCCTGCCACTTCGGCTTTTTCATGCCAGCTCAGGACAGACGCTGCCTGCTCCATGAAGGTTTCCCTGTCTCTCTCCTCCCCCCACGTGGCCAGTGGTTCCTGCTCCCCCCATTCTCCAATGACTGGGGATTTTTACTCTGTATACAGGTTGTGTGGCCCTCCCCTCCCAGCTGAGCGTAAAGATTCTAGAAGACTGTAAGGGACCATTTTTCTCTGAGTGACCACAGGCCTAGTACAGCATCCTGCACGTAGCACATGTAGGTGCTTTCTGAATAGCTGAATTTAATTGAATCGTGGACAGATTGGCAAGATGTGGGCTTGCATATTGCAACATGACTTTAGATGGGGCATAATGATTAGAGAGGAAAAAGTAGTTAATAATTAGAGGTAATGTCCTGATAGCTTTCTAGAACATGGGTGGCTATTTGCATTCATTATGGCTCCATACCAAGACATTTTGACTTATGGAGGCACTGTCTTTGAATAAGAAGACATGGTAAGAAAAAAAAAATGAAGAAGTAGAGGGACAGTGACCTCACTTTTCTTCGGGATTAGAGTTAGGCTCCATGGGGAGGAAAGGGAGCTGCATCAAAGCAGGCAGTCTGATGCACAGAAGCATAGACTGCGAGTCAGAAGGAACTCTGGGGGTCACGTAGAGATGTTAGAGATTCAGAGAAATTAAGTGGCTTCCTCAAGGTCGCACTGTAAGTGGTAGAGGCAGAATTCAATCCAGGTCTTCTGACTTCCAAACAAGGGCTTTTCCTACCGGACCATACTGCCTCTTAAGCCTGAGATTTCCCGATAGGCGTGCCATGTTGCAAGAGAACCTGCCCGCCAATATTTCACAGCTGGGCCCACGTGTTTGGGAAACCAAATGGAATTTTTGCTATCAAAAACTTGGAAGGAGTGATAACTGGCTCCCATGTTCTCATTCAGTCCCATGAGGAAGGCCTCCCCACTGCCATCCTGTTTCCTTCCCCACCGTAGAATCGGGACTCTTCCTTTGGAGTTCTCTCAGGACTCTCACCCAATGTCACTGAAGTCAGATTCCATCTCGTAGCTGACAAAAACCCGATCTCGGCCGGCATCTGAGGGCATTACATATTCCTGTTGGCTTAAATGAAAAAGAGATGATATTTGGCCAGACACAGCAAAGGATGTGGCCACTGATGCCAATTACCTGTCACTGCAGCTCAACCTCCCCAGTGCCAGGGACATGGGCACATTTGCCATCTTATGCTGGGAACGGCTGCTAGAGATCTTTGGAGAAAACTGCCCCCTAGTGCCCTGCCTTTTATTTCCATGAGAATTTATATTAAAAAATAACCAAACGTTGGCAACAACATCAAAGTACAATCAGCACCGGGATTGTCAATGTGTCTCTGGTGAATCGGTCCTCATGAGCAAGTCTTGCAAGGCGCATCCCCTAAGTGAGGCTCGGAGGAATTAAGGGCCACGTTCATAATCATGTAGCTAGTAGGGAGCAGAATCGGAATCTGAACTCAAGCCCAGAGAGAGTTAGAACAGGATGAAAGACTTAGATCCAGGAGGAATCTCAGAGGCCATGTGGTCCAGTGCCCTCTCAGAGTTCCCACTCTGACAATTGAAAGTTGGAAAAGGTCTCCGTGGTCCATCCAGTCCAGCCTAGACACAGTAGCGATGGCCCCGTAACATACCTGACAAGTGGTGGTCCAGCGGCTTCTTGAAGGCCTTCACGGTGAGGGAATCCACCATCTCTCAAAAGCAGCTCATTCCATCTGGGATTGCTCTCATTGCGAAGAAGTCTTTCCTTACGCTAGCCTAAAATTTTGTCTTTGCAGCTTTCACTACCCTAGTTCTTCCCTCTGAAGCCAAACAAAACAAATCAAATCCCTCCTTCCCGCAGCAGATAGCTCGCTACTGTGTCTTCCCCAGTCTGGTCCTCGCTTAATCCATAAACATTCATTAAGCACTTACTAGGTGTCTGCTACTATACCAAGCATTGGATTTAACTTCTCTCATTCCGAGTGTCTTCATCAGTAAGATGGAGATAATGGCAGTACCTATCTCACAGGCTTGTCCTGAGGTTCAAATTAAAGCATTTTGCATACCTTCCCATAGTCTATAAATACTGCCTATTAATATTCGCCACGCTCACTTCTTTCCTCATATGAGACAGACTTAATGCCCTCCTAGTCATCTACTTGGGAACACTCCCCAACTTGTCAAAGTCCTCAAACCACGGTACCCATAACTGAATACTTTACATGAGGCCTGATGAGGGTTGGGTACAGCAGAATTATCAGTTCTGGAATAATGCTTGGTTATTGTGCTGATTAGAGTTCCTAAGGCTTTCAAAATTGTTAGTCCTTATAATATTGTTATTGTTATATAAATTGTTCTCCTGGTTCTTCTTGGTTTTAGTCCTTATCCTATCGGTATTGTTACATAAACTGTTTTCCTGTTTCTTCTCCTTTTTAGTCCTTATCATATTGTGATCATTTCATAAACTGTTTTCTATAATATCATTATTGTTATATAAATTGTTCTCCTGGTTCTTCTTGGTTTTAGTCCTTATCCTATCGGTATTGTTACGTAAACTGTTTTCCTGTTTCTTCTCATTTTTAGTCCTTATATTGCTATTGTTCCATAAATTGTTCTTCTGTTTCATCTCATTTTTTAGTCCTTATAATATTGTTATTATTACATAAATTGTTTTCCTGTTTCATCTCATTCTTTTCTTATCATATTATTGTTACATAAATTGTTCTTCAAGTTCATCTCCTTTTTAGTCCTTATCATATTGTTATTATTACATAAACTGTTTTCTATAATATTGTTATTATTTTATTATTATTATTTTATTATAGCTTTCTACTTACAAGATATATGCAGGAGTAATTTTTCAACATTGATCCTTGCAAAACCTTGTCTTCTAATTTTTCCCCTCCTTCCCTTCCCTTCCCCCCCAGATGGTAGGTCATCCAATACGTGTGAAATATGTTAAAGTATATGTTAAATCCAATATATGTATACAATATTGTTGTTACATAAACTGTTTTCTTGTTTCTTCTCATTTTTAGTCCTTATAATATTATTGTTACATAAATCATTCTCCTGTTTCATCTCAGTTTTTAATCTTTATAACATTGTTATTGTTATTAAATTGTTCTCCTGTTCTTGTTCATCTCATTTTCAAGTCCTTCTATTGTTATTGTTACATAAATTGTTCTTCTGTTTCATCTCAGTTTTGAGTCCTTATCATATTGTTGTTACATAAATTGTTCTCTCCAGGTTCATCTCTTTTTTAGTCCTTAGCATGTTGGTATTGTTACATAAACTGTTTTCTTGTTTCTTCTCATTTTTAGTCCTTATAATATTATTATTGCTACATAAATAATTCTCCTGTTTCATCTCAGTTTTTAATCTTTATAATATTGTTATTGTTCCTCCACAAATTGTTCTCCAGGTTCATCTCCTTTTTAGTCCTTATCATGTTGGTATTGTTACACAAACTGTTTTCCTGTTTCTTCTCATTTTTAGTCTTTATAGTATTATTATTACATAAATTGTTCTCCTGTTTCATCTCATTTTTTTCATTCTTATCATATTGTTATCGTTATGTAAATTACTCTCCAGGTTCAGCTCATTTTTCATCCTTATTCTATTGTTATCGTTACATAAACTGTTTTCCTGTTTCTTCTCATTTTTAGTCTTTATATTGTTATTGTTATATAAATTATTCTCCTACTTTGTTTCATGTTTAGTTCTTATCATATTGTTATTACTATAGAAACAGTTTTCCCGTTTCTTCTCATTTGTAGTCGTCATCGTATGGTTATTGTTATAGAAGTTGTTCTCCAGGTTTGTCTTGTTTTTAGTTCTTATTGTACTGTTAACTGTTCTATAAATTGTTCTCCCGGTTCTTCTCACTTCGTTCTGCATCAGTTCACAAAAGATTTCCCAGGTTTCCCCGAAACTATCCCTTTCTTCACTTCTTATAGCACCGTCCTATTCCATTACATTCAGAAATACCTGTTTCTTTTGAATAAGGCCTGTCTATCCAGAGTAATGGATTTTTTCCCACCAACTATCAGTGAAAACTATGAGGTTGAATATTTGAATGTTCCTCTTTGCATCTGACCCTCTAGTTCCTGCAGTTTGTTGCCTAAACTCTGGGCATTTGTATGTGAACATTCGAGGTCACAGGTTTTATTATGACTCTTTTCTAAGATGTAATCTCCTGGGAATTTCTGGGTGAATGAAGAGTTAGTCTGGTTTTTAACTTCTTTTGTGACTACTTTATAGCACCTAGTTGGGGGATATCCACAGACATCCTCTCCTTGCTCATTCTGTTTAGTTTCATAAGATTTATGAGATACTACGCTAACACATTCGTACCAGCCTTTGTCAGGCATACTCAATCTCTGGATTGGTATCTGTTGCCCCTCAATTTAAGCTGTGGCCCAGAAATCCAAATTGCCTTCTCAGATACCACCTTTTTGTTCACTTCCCAAATTAATTTGTCTTTTGTACATTCCTTTCCTTCGATAGACAACTAAGAGAACCCAACCTGTGCCCCTTTGGTCTTCACGATTGTTGGCCATACTTTCTAGATTCCTTCTGGCCATGTCACTTGTGTCCGGGTGAATGGCCAGAAGTGGGGAGTTGTTGTCTGTTTTGCTAAGTCTTGGGGGAAGAGGAGGCTTCTGTTATATCTTGGATATATGCCATCTTGGAAGAACAATCTTATTGTTATTAAGTAAACAAATAGCTCCCTCGGTCTAACCCCTGAGGAAGGAATCGCTCACTATTTTCACTCTTCTCTTCTTGTTTGTCCTTCACTAAATGACCTCTTCCCTCATAGCTTCTATGCCTCCACTGTATTAGTCGTCTTCTTTCTCCTCAGAGCATCCAGCTCTCTTCTCTAAAGGAAGAATCTCTCACTTGTTTGGAAGTCATAATCGTACAGTTCTCCTCTTTTTTTTTTTCCTTTCTTCTCAGTCTTTCATTCTCCCCCATCCTGATAAGAGTCAAGTCTCCCCTCTTTCTACCTCAGCTCTCCCCGCCCCCCAAGCTTTGTCCCTGTTCTCTTTAGGGCCACTTTCTTCTTCCTTCAAATCTGAAGGGTAGAGAGGTATGTCTGCTAATCCTTCATCTTGTCTTCCAGGAGGAGATCAGTCTCCACTTAGAACGCAGATAACAATCACTTGGCTGTGGCAGAAACGTAAACATTATAGGGCAAGTCAGGCCCAGTTTCCCCAATTCTCCCCAACGTTTGATAGTTTTCAGTCTGTTTTGTTTTTTTTGAACTAGTGGGTGTTTGTATCTCCACACACATTATTTGGCTAAAACTTTTACATGCAATTAGCACCTCTTAATAACTTGACAACTCCATTCAGATTCCTTTCCTTTGTCTCAAAACTGCCAGGGCCACTGACACAAGCACTTCAGCCTTTCACAGGTCTGCCCCACCCACCAATTCACTCCATCAATTTTCTTTTGCCTTTAATGGGTCCACTTACCCTTTCTTACTTTGCTTGTTTTGTGTTGCCAACTACCTTTCTCTTCTCCTTCTTAAGTCTGTCCCTTCAGGTTCTATTTCCTAGTCTTCCCTGAACCTCTGCAGATCTTTAACGCCTTCTTAAGAATCCTTGATCCTACTTCTTTCAACCAAGAAGTAGCATCTGAGTCAGCATCTGGGCCTAGAAATTTTTCTCCTTCAAGTTTTCCTCAATTTCTTCCCAATGTGGCCAAGTCTCTCCTCCCTACCTTCAGTCTCTGACGGGCTTCACTAGTCTCAAATTCTCAGTCACTTTCCCAATTTCTTTCTTCTCCTCGTTCATCTCAGGGCTTTCGCTCTTGTCTGGTTCCTTCTCCCACCACATTCTTTTATGGAAGTTGGAAGAAATCTTTGAGTTTAAGGGATTTGCACACAGCAAATGTTAGAGATGGATTTGGCCCCAGCTCCTCTGACATGAAATTCAGCCCTTCTCCTTTAGAATGTTTTGCTTTTCTGATAAGAAAGATAGGGACTAGACCTGTGATTTCATTCATATACAGAATTTCTGGAGCACCTGAACATTTTCTTTGTAACTTATAGTCCTAGAGATTTGCTTGGGGCACTGAAACCTTAAGGGGACTTGCCTAGGGTCACACAGCCGTTCTGTGTGGAGCTTGAACCCAGGTCTTTCTGGCTCTAGACTTGGCTTTCCATCCACTATGCTTCACTGACTCTATTTCCCTAGTAATATTCTGTTGCTTGTGTTACCTTTCTTGTTTTCTAAATAGGAAAGCTTAGAAAGTCACCAAGAGGGAGACCTGGCTGCCTTTTAAATGATACACAAAAGTTCTGTCCCCAAGCTTTCCATCTAGAAGTCTTCTGGGACTCCCTTGTTCAACATTTCAGGCTGCTTTCCCCTTGGGTCAACTTGGAGACCTGGAAAAGGTGGTGAGCCCTATGGCAGGCCGGAGCTGTGTGGGAGAGTGTAGACCTGCCGCTTTTCCAGTGGGAGCGTCAGTCCCCTTGCTGTAAACGAGAGGACGGACAAGAGGATATCTGAGACCCCCTTCTGGCCTACCATCCTGTTTCTTCCCTCTTTTCTAATAAGGAAAAAAAGAAAGGGAGCCTCTTGAATTCGGGTCAATGGGTACGACTCCAGAGAGGCATATTTGCGTCACGTTTCCATGACAGTGCCTCTGCATCAATTGTGGAAAGCAAAGAAGGAGGGGTACGGGAACAACATTTGTCTGCTGCCCACTGATTTCTCCCCGCTTCCCCTGTCCCCCACCCCCATCCCACTCTATTCTCTTGGGACTGCAGGCTGCCTCCAGGTGGCAATAGTGAGGCTCGAATGGCAAAGCTGGCCCTGCCGATGATAACTCAGAGTCCTCGCCACATGCTCTGCCATCCCCTTGCACCCTAGCCCTTTGGGAAAAGTGCTCGTGGGTCTGGACTTGTCACACAGGAAGGGCATCGGGACCCTGAGAAGAGCAGAGTGGGAAGAAGCACTGGTTGATAAATCAGAAGACAAGTATAGGTCGCTAGCTCTGTGGTCCCAAGCCAGTTACCTTCCCTCTCAGATACCTACTTCCCCACTATGAAATAGAAAAAAAAATGAATATTTCACCTACCTTTTCCTTGGGGTTGCCAGGAGAAAAGAACTTGTAAACCTGGAAATACCATGAGGACAGGAACTCCTGATAAAGAGTGCCTCACCTGAGCTCCTGAAGCAGTCAAAGGCCAAGTTATGCTAAGCAACTAGGTTAGTCATTCCACAGGCATAGACAGCATCCCTTAATTCAATCCAGAAAGCTCATATTCCAGATTAATGAAAACATTTCTCTACGAGGTACTTCTAAGAATATGTTCATTGAATCCCAGACTTAAGAGTTGGAGCCCTCTCATTTCACAGTTGAGAAAACTGAGGCATAGAGTTTAGTGACTTGCCCGGAAGCCTCTACCTAGTAGGTGGGGAAAATTTGAACCCAGTTTTTCCTAATTCCTGTGTCATCTCTTATCTACTCTAGAGACAGGGATGTTGTTTCTGCATAAAGCTTAAATAACCAATCAACTCCGGGGAGGAGATGCCCTACTCCTCCGAACCAAACCCCAAAATGATTTTTTGGCTAAATGACTCAGTGGTACAGTGTGTTCAGGCAGAGTAGCCTTGAATCTCAGCTACCTTTACAAAGGGAGCGATCGACTGGCTTCTATTTCTAGAAAATACGGCTTTCCAAGATGTGTGCACTGAGGCTGGGAGAGGCCAGAGGGCTGGGCTGGAGTGGGGGCTGGGGGTAATGCTATCTTCCCAGCTGACACTTCTTTCGTTCCCTTCTCGACATTCACTACAAGGGGGCAGTACAGGAATGCACATGCCTTCCCATCCCTGCTCGGGAAGAGCCGAGCACCCGTCATATATTCTAAGGCCTTTTCTGGGCTCCCACATCATGGCATAACATTCAGGTTCACTAGTGAGGCGGGCAGGGTAGGAAAATCTGTTTAGCTGCTGTTTCAGGGTGGCTTGCCATCCAACCTTTACCAGAGGCCTGACTTTCTGAGAACAAATTCAGATGTTGCCTTTTTCTCTGAAAAGGAGTTTGAGTTGGAGGTGAGATGAAAGTGTTCTGGGAAGGTCAAGGCAAAGGAAGCTCCTTGAGTGCCAACTCCAGATGCCGCCATTTTGGTTAATGATCTGAAAAGGCAAAGGGGAAAAACCGACTAACTACTAAAATGGGGCTAGGGCCTCTCATTGCTAGACCTAGTTGTCTCCATCTAAAGAGAGGTTTCCTGTTGAGCTGTTGTAACGGTAGCATTCCATCTGGGCTTAGTCTCCCAACCCCTGCCCTCCCATTACATAGCTTTTATCTTGGCTGGTGGACCACTTAAACGCCCAATTGACCATTGCCCAGACTATGCCACGGAACTGGATGGGTAGTCCATTCGTAAGAACCTATCTTTTGGGCAGGAGTTGCAGAGAATCAATTAGCTAAACACAAAATTGAAGCGAATAGGAGGAAAATAGCAAGCTGAATTTTATCGGGGAAATCACAAAGCATTTTCAGTGCTTCCAGGCTGCCCCCTGACCCTAAAATTCATCTCTTTAGCAGCAGCAGTCTCCTGGTACCGCTATGTTGTTGTGAGTAATGGACTACGATGCTCTCTGGAGAATCCAAATTGCAGGTGACTCAAAGGACAATGGCAAGATGTATAGCAGGTGGTGGCAGAAAGCAGCGCATTACCAATGAGGCTTTGTAAGCGACCAAAGAATCTATAAAGGGAGAAGGAGGTAAGCTATTCATAGAGCAAATGAGAAAAAGCACAACTGGGCAGTCCCGTTGCTCCAGTGGCACCGGAGAAGGCAAAGACCTAAAGTGAGGCCCCTGACATGTTGGGGAAAACTTCATATGCTAGTTTAGGAAAACATATGAATAAGTCATCTAAAATAAAAGTGCACGATTGGGTTGACATCTCTATTGGTGGAAGGGGCGCTTGCATTGATGAATTCATTTGTCTGTTGTCAATGATGTCACTGGGCTTGATGATCCCCTCCATTTGCACAGCCTAATTTATATTATCCAAGGGCTCGTCATCCGCTTTGTAAACCTTTCTAAGATGAGTTTCTTCTGGGTTTCCATTGGCTTTCTTGGGCAGGGTTCTTTGGCAACTCCATCCAAAAGCATTAGAGGTAGACAGGATGTGAAATCCACGTCAACTCTCCTAAGTAACGCCAACGAAAAGGGAGCTCTGGCAAGTTGTACCGATTTAGAACACTTGGGAATGGGTCCTGTTCAAGGACCAGCCTGGCCAAGTGCAGAAAGGTTCGTCCTGAGATGGCTGGTCATCAGATAACAAAGGTGACTTCAGCTGTAGCAACTGAGACACAAAGGGGTCAATATCTGCATCAGGAGAGGGAATCCCCACATCAAACAACAAATTCATACTTTTTAGATTCAGAAGGGACTGCAGTGCTCATCTAGTCCAACTTGTAATTAAAAGGAATCGCGATTCAAACCTATCCAACATGTGATTTATCAGATTCTCTCCAAAAACCCAAAGGAGGGGGAACCCACTACCTCTCCTGGAAGCTCCTCCTACTTCTGAACAGCGCCAATCATAATTTCCAGCATAAATTTGCATCTTGGCAATTTCTTCCTGTTTGTTCTAGTTATAGCCTGTGGAGCCAAGCAGAAAAAATTTAATTCCTCTTCCCTGTGATGAGCCTTCATGTTCTTTAAAACAGTTCTCATCTCCCTCCCCCCTTGAATTTTGCATTCTCCCAACTAAACAACCCCAATTCATTCAACAAAACCTCTCATGACATGAATTTAAGGCCATGCTCCCCTTCTGGCTCCCCTCCTGGGGATGCTCTCTCAATTACCTTTGTCAAATGTGGCATCCACAAGTAAACATGATGCTCCAGATGAGGTTTGATCAGGGCAAGGGAGAGAGGGAGGATCACCTTGAAAGCCCGCTCCTTTAAAGTTTTTGAATCTTGCTTGAAATATGAGCTCTGTGGACATTCAGTAGAGGGTGAGACTCATAACTAAATGGAATTTGGGGGTTCCTAGTGGCTGTCATGAATTTCTTTAATCCCTGGCCCTCCTCCCGCCAACCTCACCTCCCATTTCTCTACACATCAGCCACCATCAATCAGGCTTCACCACCAGGAAGACGCCTTTCTACCAATGAATTCTGGAGATTTACCTATTTACCTAGATTTCTCCACACCCCTTGCTGTGTCTGTGCCTTGGGTGCTGTTCACCTACTAGAGCCCTAAGGATATGCAACGGTACTCTCATTAAAATACAGCTCTGCCTAAGAGTGGTTACTCATAAGCCCATAGTTATTGATTAACAGCTCCGCCGAAATGGAAGTGGGAAAAGTCTGGAGCCGGAGGAGGAAAGGGAACTGATGGAGACGGCAAGAGACCATCAAAGGTCAGCTTCCCTGATTTCACCATTTTGCCAGATCTGGTCCTGATGCTCATCAGTGGCTCTCTTCATATTCTTAACTATCCTGCTGTGAAAAATAACAAACCACATTCACTTTTTGAATCAATGGCACAGGTTTCCAAACCCCTAACCCAGAGTGGCGTTCATGTTGGAAAACTTTATATTTGGCTGATTTAAATGGGGAGGAAGTGTGATATAGTAGCTAGAGTCTACCGTGAAGCCTGGAGCTTGCATTCAAGTCCCCATGACATCCGATCTTGGCTCTCTTCAGAAGAATCACAGAATGTCAATGTTCAGAACGAGCCTTTAAGATTATCCTCACCAGTTGGGTCAAACTTAAATCGGAGGGGAGGAGAGAGCCCACGGACCCTTAATCCATCCATAAGGACCCCTGTGGACTGAACATTGATTTCATTTTAAAATATAATATGATCTATGTTTTGTTGTATTTTTATTTATTTTGTTAAATGTTTCCCAATTACATTTTAATCCGATTTAGCTAAATTCACAAAGGTAATTGGCCACATGCTGCCCGCTATCAAGTTTGACTCCTTTCATCTACAGCAGAGATTCATAAAAATCCATGAACTTAAAAAATGTCTTTGATAGCTGTATTTCTATGTACTCGGTTTCCTTGATAATTTATTTTATTTTAGGCATTTGATAACGTTATTCTGAGAAGGGGTCCAGAGCTTTTACCAGATGGCCACAAAGGTTAAGGGCATAGGGGGAAAAAAAGCCCTCATCTATACTAACCTCTTCATTTATCAGATGAGACAAATGAGGCACAGAGAGATTAACAGGCTTGCCCAACCCGGAGCCAGGACCGGGACCATGTCCACATAAGGACCCACACAGTCCCGGCTTCTTATTACAGTCTCATATATGGAATTCTTAAATCTCCTTCATGGGCACATTGGAAACATCTGAGCTGGTTTGGGGTTCGCCGTTGGGTTTGGGAGGTTTGGTTGTTTTGTGTTTTTTGTTTTATTTTGTTTTGTTTTTTTGACCGGCAAGTACAAACCCTTGAACTCCACCGTCCTGTCTCTTGTTTTAAGTTTCAGTCTTAGGACTCCTGAGGCAAATCTGAGAAAGTGCCCCTCCTCTGCTGCCCTCTGTGTGCACTGTGGACAGAAGAGCTCCCCAATCAACTTGGACCTCTCCTTTCTTGGACCCCCTGCAACGCACACAGCCCCTTGGTGGGTATTTCTGCCCATGTCGTCACCCAACGCGTATACCTGTCATTCAGGTTCCCAAAATGCACAGCTATGCCTTGAAGCCAAAATAGCTCATCTGTCTTTGGAATTCCCTACCTCATAAGGTCTCTGAGCCTGGGGTTTTGACCTTCAGGGAACTGTGTAAGACACATATTTTTAGCCCAGCTTTTGCTCGAGCATTGTGGGGGCAGAGCCCATTGGCTGGAAGGCCTCTCCTCTTGGCTTCTTCACCACCCAAATGCTTTAGTGTCTACAGCACCAATTCCTGACTTTGGGGGAGCTCAGACACTCGATCATGTCTAGGACACTCATTCCCCACCCCACCCCCCTGTCTGCCTCCTGTTCTCTCCTAAAAAGGCTGTCTGCTATATACTGTATATTCTATTTTCAATTCGAAAGAATTAAAATTCACTTGGGGGCTGGGGAGGTCAGGAGGGGTGGGGAATTTCGAGATTGTCCCAGAGATCATTTGCCACCCCAGGGTGGGGAAGCTCCACGCCAGAGGAGCATGTCCATCTCAGCAACTGGCAAGGAAGAAGTAAATGACTGCCACGAGGGTAAACTGGAGGGATGTGCCTCCCATTTTCTGGTTTGCCACCCTTGCTACTCTTTTATAAACAATCTGGGCGACAGAAAATAGTAGCGGAGGGTACAGCGGCAAGAGCCCTGGACTTGGGAGGACTCGAGTCATAGTCCGAGCCACGTTGAGATTCCAGCTCCGCCACTTAGTGCCCGGGTGACCTTAAGTAAACCGCTTCTTGCCTGGACCTCGGTTTCCTTGTTTGTTAAAGTGAGAGGGCTATCCTCGATGCTTTCTGAGGCTCCTTTTAGCTCTGGATCTGTAATTCTCTGGTCCTTTCCTTAAGATTCCCTCAGAATATTGAAGACTTCCCCCTTGGCCCAGAGTGGCTGACGGAGTCTACAGAGCAGCTACATGAGATAAAGATGAAAAGGCCCCTGCCCTGAGCTTGTTCTGACAGTACAAGGCTCTGACAGTCTCCTGCCACTGTGGCAGATCATTAGCCGCATCCAAAGCCAGCAAATATACCATTTGATGCCCCGCTCTAGCAGGGTGCTCTCTGTAATCCTAGGGGAGGTGAGTCTGGGGGCCAGGGGAGGAGAGGGGTAGGGTAATGCGGGAGAAATTCAAATCGGCAATTCTTTTTAGGAGAGGGTATGTCAAGCTGAACCCCTGGCTTCATTCTGCCTAGCTACTGCTGAGAGCAATGCCCGGACTGCTGGGTCCAGGTTAGAAAGTGGCACCTGGAGAGCATGTACCGTATAGCCCAGTAAAAAGGGAGTCGGGGTTCGGTGGCTTCAATGGACCTAGCTTGAAATCCTTCACAACCAGCACAACCTTCGGGAAGTCCTTCCTGATTCTGGGTTTCCTTTTCTTCCTCTGTCCAACTAAAAGGTTGAACTGGTGTCTCTCAGCTCGAAATCCTACAATTCCACCAACTTTGCTGTTACCCACATGATTCTCTCTCATCCAAAGCCACTCCTTTTACCGTGGTGCCCGAGGAGGTAAACTTGGAATCAGGAAGATTGGGGAAAGGATGGAGAAAGGCTGGGTTCGAGTCCCACCTGACACATTTTTGAGCCATCTGACCCAGGCAAGTCAGTCCATCAAGATTTCTTCAGCACTTACTAGGTGCCAAACATATACTGGAAGCAGGTGGCTCGGTGGATAGAATGCTGGACCTGGAGTTGGGAAGTTCCGATCCAGCCTCAGACATTTACTAGCTTGTGATCCTGGGCGTGTCGTTTAAGCTCTCTGCCCTAATCCACTGGAAAGGAAATGGCAAACCACTCAGCATCTTCACCAAGAAAACTCTCTAATGCGGTCACAAAGAGTCAGATGCAAGTAAACAATGACAAGGTACCAAGCACTGTGCTAAGCCCTGGAGATGCAAAGAAAGGCAACAGACAGTCGGGCTCTTGAGGAGTTCACGGCCTAATGGCAGAGTCACAGACAACTCTGTACAAAAAAAAATTATATTTGGAATAAAGGGGAGAAAATCGGCAGAAGGAAGGCACTCAGATTAAGAGATGGGAAAAGACTTCCTGTAGAAGCTTAGATTTTAGCAGCCCCAGCACCTCCCTTATGCTCTTGTTATGAGACAACCTCTCTGAAGTGCTTTGTAACTCTTTAAACGACAAGATGAATGCTAGTAATAGGACATACTGTCAAAAAGAAATATATTAGAATTCATATACTACCTCTCTCTCTTTGAGAAGCTACCTTTATAGGTCAGTATGTTGAATGGGTACAGCCCTCTCTGGGCTGCTGTGAAAAGTGCTAAGGTTCCCTATCCAAAGATATCTTCTCCACCCCCATCTGCCAGGAGCTCTAAAATTCCCATGTTATTTACTTTACTTCTTTGGGAAAACCACTGATGGTCCCAGTTCCCATCCGATCTCACAAACATTTATTAAATATTTGCTTGTGAGGTCTGCAACCTCAGTGTCATCTGTGACTCCTCACTCCCACTCACTGAACAGAGCTGATCAGTTGCCAGATTTTCTCCACAATATCTCTCCTTTAAGTTCTCTTGTTTCCCCTCACGTGACCATCTTTCTAGGTCAGCGTAGGCCTTCCTAGGCTTTTTTGCACCGGCCTTCTAATTGGTTTTCCGGTCTCGAGTTCTCTCCACTCTGATCCATCCTCCACAATGATTTTCCTAAGGCTAAGATCTGACCACATTAGTCCCCTACTTGGTGAACTCTACTGTCTTCCTATTCCTTAAAGGATCAACTACTTCCAGCTCTTCACAGTCTGGCCTTTGTCACCTGCCCAACCATCTTTCAGATTCTGCCCCTCCAATTGCTTTACCTCGTGCAAATTGCTCCATTTGCCTCCCCTGTCTTTGCCCATGTTCCCCCTGCCTGAAATGCTTTTCTCCTCCCCTCTGCCTCCTGGAATCCCTCATTTCCTCCCACATTCAGCTCAATGGCTACCTTATCCACAATACCTTCCATTTTTCTCTTCCTCCCCTTCTCTCACCCTAACTGCTAATGCCCTCCCCTCCCGCCCTCCCCCCCAATCCATTTTTTCATATACTCTGTATATGCTCACATATGTTCATGTTGCTTTCTCCCTTGGGAGGATGTAAACTTCTTGAGGACAAGGAGTTTTGTGTTTGCATCCTGGGCTCTTGGTGTAGTGGCTGGTATGTAGTAGGTGCTTGATGATTATTTGTTGATTGGTTGATTGCTATTGCAAGACACTTCCCTAGGCATTTGGGATATAAAAGTGGCAGAGCCTCAGCTGACTACACTCTATGGTTCAAATGCAAGTGTTACCCCGAGAAGGAGGAAACACAGCAGGCCACAATCCAACTTATTTATCCCAGTTAGCTCCCTGAGAAGGAACCAAGGGGATTGAGGACACAGCATGAGGAAGTTTGGATGGAGGGTGGTAGGAAGGAAAGCTCCCAGTCTGGAGAGTGAGAAATTAGTGTAGAATGAGAATGAAAGGCTGAGATAGAGGGAGAAGAATGCCAAAGTTGGGACAAAGGGTCTCCATTCATTCAACATTTATTAATTGCTACTGTGTACAGAGCACCATGCTACACATGGGGGAGAGATACAAAATGCTGATAAAACATAACCCGTGCCCTCAAGGAGTTCATGGTCTAGCAAGGGAATTAAATCATTGGTGTGGCTCCTTCCTTCAAAGAGACTCATCCATGCTTTTTCAACCTGTTCCATTCAGGCTCCTGTCCTATAAATGCTTTGTTTACAATCTATCTGTACACTGGAGGCATTCCTGTAAATCTTTTAACGTTTTGTGAATCCCATTGTTGAGTACAGTGCTCTGCATGCAGTTGGCAATTAATATTTGCTGAACGAATGAGTGGAAGTCTCTTCTGCCTCATTTGACTTCCCTCTTCCTCGTTCTGTTCTCTCTCGATCTCTACATTTCTCATTCTCCTCCTTTCTGGGCTAACTTTCCTGTACTGCTATCTTTTATGCTCCTTTTGTGCCCATTAACCTTGGCCACTAACTACTTTCTCTCAACATCTATCATTCATCATTTCATTGTCTTTTGGGTCACCCGCAATTCTGATTCTTTAAAAATTGTGGTAGTATAGAGCTCAAGTGCCAAGCAGAACAATGTATTTTACTTGGGGAATAGTAGGGAGCCATGGATAGTTTTTGAGCAAACAAGTGACACGACCAGAAGTATGCCTGAGCAAGCTCAGTTTGTATTAATTCAATCGGTTGCCATTCAATTTATTGACTACTCCCTGATTGGATTTGGGTAGTGCTGGGAATACCAGTAACAACAATCCAATGTTCCCACCCCAAGAGCTTACATTCTGTGAGGAGGAGAAGAGCTAGGTAAGTGAGTGAAGGTGACAAGACCACTTAGGAAGCTGCTGCAATAGTCTTAAGTAACTGATAATCAAGGTCTGGTCTAGAGTGCTAGCTGAGCAGAATGAGGAGGGGGTTGATGAGAGAGATGACACAGGGAGAGAACTGAGTAGGCTTGGGAACCAATTGAGTATGAGAGCTGACGGAGTGGAAAGGGTCAATGGTAAGGCCAAGGCAGGAACCCGGCTTGATGGTGAGGTCACAGACAAGAGGAAACAAGAGGGAGAGGCAAGTATAGGGCATTTAGCAGATATCTGGGGGTGGTGGTGAAAAAAGTGCAGAATCAATCAGTAAACATTTATTAAACGCTTGCCATGTGCCAGTCACTCAACAGTGAACTTACTTAGCATCCGGTTTTCACTTTAGATCAGGCTGGTCCAGATAGCATAGGTTTGGGAGCATGTGTGTACTGCCCCACGTCTCAGAAATTCTCCTAAAATGTCCTTCGAAAGGGGAAAGGGTCCGTGTTGTCTTCCTCCTTCACAGCTCATCAAGCAGACAAACATTTGTGTCCTCTTCCTGAAAGCCCTCCAGCAAGGTCTCACTCCCCAAGTGGTCTCGTGGTCTCCCTGTAGGGTGTGGTTGCTCCAGACATTTGTCTTTATGCCTTTGGTGTTGTTGTTTGTGACCAGGCTGGTTACTTGGGATCAAATTTAAGCAGATTCCTCTGGGGCGGTGGGCATGACAGAAACTATTCCTGCCACGATGTGAATGCTGAGATTTACAGGCAAGCTACTTAGAATTCCTTATGGGGCTTGGGGTCTTATTTTAACTCAGCAGGTATGGGAAGCAATGAGGTAAGAAGATATCTCAGTACCCGCTCCCCCGCCCCCCCTACTCCCTCTACCCTCCCTCCCTCCCAGCTCCTCTTCTCCCCTTAGCCTGCCAGAGCCATATTCACAGACCTTCCCTGGTCTCATAAGACAACTGTAAGGATTCAAGTAATTTAATTCCCAACAACCAACCATCTCTTCAGTCCCCATTGTGTGCCAGAAACAATGCAAGGTGCTGCCTCTACCACAACGAGAATCAAACCATTTTGGCGCTCAAGGAGTTTACATGTTCCCGGAAACAACATAAACATAGATAAGTCGATGCAAAATATATATTTCAGAAATCCAAAGCGATTTCAGGGATGGACCCTCTAGGTGGGGGAATCCGGAAACCTTTCGGGTAAGAACCAGAAAGGAGGCTTAGCTTTACTTAGAGCTGGGCATTAGAAGACTATATAGAGTGATCTAGGCATTAGGGCCAGCCTCTGCAAAAGCTCGGAGGTGGGAGATGGAAAATCACATACGTGGAACAGCAAAATAGCCCTGTCTGGCTGGAGTGCGTAGTGTGAGAGGAGGAGGAATGTGAAAGAGGTCTGGGAAGATAGGTTGAAGCAGATTGTGACTGATGCATTGGGGATAACAGAAGGGAGCAGGGCAGTTCCACGATCTCACCTCAACAAAGAGGGAGGCTGACAGATCCTAAGCATAGGCTGTGGCATCCAAGGGGCTCAGTAAAGAGGTGGCCCCAAGCTAGGGCTAAAGGGACAGCCTTTTTCAATGCTTTCTCCCCCACACTCCTGCCTGGTGATGTTATACTTCCAGATATTTTCCCTTGAGCAAATGTGTTTTTAGAATTCATAAGTCATATCTTAAAAAAGGGAATCACGTGGTTCTGGAGGAGGGGGGTGTGTAGGATGCAATGGGGAGATTTTTACCTGAAAAGATACAAATGACAGGATAATTTGTCTCTTCTGTTGATTGTTTTGTTTCAGCCGAAAGAATGATTCATGGGCCAATTACAGCCAGAAGAAATGAAGGCAGATGAGTGTGCTTTTATGAGAATAAGCCTTAGGCCCCCCACACTGTGGGCTACTTGCTGGCTCCCTGCCTCCTGTCCGGCTCGCTGCATGCTGGGACCCTCTGCTGCTGATAAGCAATGTAAAATGTCAGCATTGAAGGCCAGGGCACGAAATGGAGAAGGTGTGTGTGGTGGGGGGTGGGTGGGTATTTTTGTGTGTCTCTGTGTATGCTCATCTACGTATTTGTGTGTGTGTTTGTGTGTTCGTGTATATGAGATTGTGTTTGTGCGTGTGTGTTTGTAGATATTTGTGTTTCTATATACAAGACTGGATGTGTTTGTGTCTGCGTCTTTGGATGTGACTGTGTGTGCCTGTGTGTGTGTGTGTGTGTGTGTGTGTGTGTGTGTGTAGAACTGAAATAACTAGGGCCTTAGCATGGCTAAGTTGGTAGGGCTATGGAAGCCCAGGAGACACAAAAATGACACCAACTGCCATTGAGAGAAGATGGGTGAGCAGAAAGCTTTCTTATATATCTCGAACTTCCCAAGCCAGTAAAGTCAAATGTGAACTGATTTCATCAGTATGGAAACTCCCTGGACAGGAATCTCAACTCCCTTCCCTAAGACCAAACAGCAACTCATCTATAACTTCAAGTCTTAGGGAGTTGCCTGGGGGGATGGCAGGTCAAATGACTTGGATGGCTAGCATGTGTCGGGAGAAGAAACTGAAGACTGGTTTTCCATACTACAAGGTTGGCCCTCAACCCACCGTGCCACACTTCCTTTCTACTTCTACTTAAGTAAAGAAAAGCCTATTACTGATGGTGTTGAGCATTCTGAAACCCAGGCCCTGTCCGGAAAAACTCATTTTTAACTCATTCATGCATTTCATAAAGTTACTGAGTTTTTACAATGTACTGTTTCTCCCATGAGCCTTCTGCTATAGCTGACCAGGTATGTCAATGGAACCCAAGGTTGGGCTCTCTAATCCCACTGAGCTAGATGAGCCTCGAGTACAGTCCCAGAAATGGTCTGTGTGTCTGTGTGAAAGTCTAGCCCATCCAAGCTTAGGGAGCCCATGACCAGAGGTATTCTGGGAGGTTTTTCATACTTTTTTGGCCACAGCAACACAGGCAAGCATCTCCAGAGGTGCGAAGGAGGCGAGATCTTCAGCAGCATCAGGAGTGTCAGACTCCAACAAAACCATTATCGTCCGAAAGAAAGTAGCGGGGCCGTGAACGTGGCGCTGGCTACCAACACGGAGGGAGTCAGTATCCCAGATGACACATGGTCTCTTTTCTGGGAGAATTCTCCATCTACCGATGGAGAGCAGAGCAGTTCACAAGTAAATAGAATGCAAATTCAAATTCAGACTTCCTGGGGATTCAAGCTTGATATTTATGCATGAGACTATTCTCATTGGTAGAAAGAAGGACTACTTAAACCTACATTCCTGTATTAGAGATGCAAGTAGGAAGTGCTATGGGATCAGATAAAGGAGGCTTCACTTTCACAGACCTGGCCAGCCAAAATGGCAGGGAGCCTTTCTTCCCTAGGCTGCCAACCACTCATCTCTCCACTTTCTCAGTCATTCCCCTCTACACACACACACACACACACACACACACACACACACCCCTCAGCACACCGTACTAAGCCAATAACTGAGCCTTAATGAGTGTTTGTTGGTTCTGGCCACGGGTGGCCTAGGATCCCCAGCAGATGTACCTTCCTGCCAACCCTTTTTCCAAGGGGCATTCTCTTGGCCTTCTACAGATACCGAATGCTGAGACAAGTTTTTTATGTGTAAGTGTTGCTTAAAGGCACAGTCTTCCCCAACCAGGCAGCAAATCACAGTAATTTGAGCTAGGTAAGAAAAACCAATGTGTAGACAGCTCTTTAATATTATAAAGCACCCCACATGCAATGTATGTGTATCCAGCATGGCAGTGTAAGCTCCTGAAGGGTGGAGTCCATTTTTCTTTTGTTTTTGTATTTCCAGAACCCAGTCCAGTGACCGGGACATAATCAGCAGTTGTTGTTCATCCTTCATTTTCAAAGAGAACCAATGACATCACAGGATGATGTTTGGACTTGTTCTTAAATTGAGGCAGAGTTGTGCGGTTTTCAGCCTCGTTCTCTCTTCCAGTCACCAAAGTCCGGGAGCAGGCCAAAAGTCAGGATGATCGGCATTGGCCCAGGATGCAGTGAATCTTGGCGTCTTTGATGTCAGAACAAGCCCTGAGTACTCTCACTCACCTTTGTGGCCATCAGAACAAATTGTTATCTGCTCATTCTACCGAGGAAGTCCTCACCTGGTTGGGTAGATGTCCCCTAACTCAGTGATGGATTTAAGGCCTGTCGGTTACCCTCAGCCCAGTTGAGTCTGTCTGCTGACATGGTGTTCCCGGGCTGTGAATATTACAGTTGCTTGGAGCCACAGGTGAGAGTCAGGTGAAGGTGTATACAACCTGAAAACAGCTCGGTGGAGCCCTCACACTGAAGGTGCTGGTCTTCCTCGAATGCCTTCCATACCAAGAGGCAGTTAGGGAATGCTTGTTCCATTTTCTTAAATTAACTTCTCTCAACAGAAATACCAACTGAATGGTAGTGAGCAGGAGATAAGGCGTAGTTCATGGTGGCAGGCCCCTGTGGTGCTAGTGAGAATGCATGAAAAGCAATAATATGGGGATGAGTAGCACTGAAATTCCTGGGGAATCCACTCTTCCTTCCTGGCTCGGAGAGGTGCCGTAGGTCCTCCCCCCCACCAGGCAACCTTCACTGTGGAAGCACAGGAGAGAGAAGCCCTCCCAGATCACTTCCTTCTGACTGGTGGCAGCCCATCCTCCAATCGATCAACCGCAGAAGCCCAGAACGAGAAAAGACCTTAATGGTCATTGTGTCCACCCTCGATGTGTGCATGATTACCCTCTACAACCTCCCCCAATAAGCGAGCATCTAGGCTCTGGATAATAACTTCCAGAGATAGGAAACTCCTCTTCCCGAGGCACCCTATTGCCCTATTTTAGGAGAGGCCCCAGATCTCCCTCCCTTCAATTTCTTCCCATTGTTTTAAGTCCTGTCTTCTGAGGCAACTCCAGGCTTCTCTTTCCCAAGATGAATCCCGGGTTCCTACAGCTGATCTCTGTATGGCATTTTGTTTACCACCTTGGTTTTCTTCCTCTGGATCCACACCATTTCATCCACATCGAGCTACATGTGAGCAAGAGTTCTCTTTATGTGAATGGCATTCACTTGAGAGCAGACTTAAGCAAGGACTCATCCAAAGGACCTCGGTGAGACCCTAAAGACCCTTGGAATGAGGCCGCCACATAGCATAGAGCTTGGGGAACAGCACAATAGAGAGGTTCCCGTAGAGATTTGGCCTGTTGATCGTCCAGCGACATTACTATAGACCTAATTCCCCTATCCTTTGTCTCATTTTGGAAAATGTGGGAAACGGTTTTTGTTTTTAGGCTCTCTTAGGAAGCTGGCACAGAGTAGGTGGCTGACTTTTACAAGATCCCATTTCTTGTCCCTTCCTCAGACCTGCTTACCTTTATCACAGCACTGTAGAGATCCTGGGCAAACCCTCTTCAGTGGGGCAGGAGGGCAAGAGTCCGGAGATATTCCAGGCAGCAGATGGCATTCTTATCAATTTGAAGAGCTGAGTGGAAATCATATTCAGAAGTACTAAATGCTGGTTCTATTTCCAGCATTCATGACCTGTAACACTTTGTTACATACACTTTGTCTCCATCCCCCAACCCCTGGTCTCCCTTTTCCTTCTCTATAAAGTGAAGGGGCTGGAAAGGCCGGTTTCAAAGGTCACTTTGGGCTCTAACATTCTATGGTCTACCTGCCCTACCAACTGGTCTTTGCTCAAGTTAGCTCTTTCTTGTGATCATTTTAATATTTTTTCACCTCCACCCTAATCATCTCCCATCCTAAATATGATCTAGCTTTGGAAGCAGACATTGAAATGTGTCTCCATGAAGTGCCCTGTCAGCCACAGCTAATGGGGGGCACTTGGCTGTCATTCTCATTTGAAGTTAGAAAATAGGACTGGTTTTGATTTTTGTTGCTTCCCCTCCCCCCCCCCCTTTTGATTCAGTAAATCTGTCTGGCTTTGTGTCGGCAGGACACGCAGAGCTTTTTGGAAACAGTGAGTAGACAGGCTTCCAGAAAGCCAGATTCTCTTCCTGTCTGGGCCATATACTGGCAGAGTCGTGTATCCGATAACACAGTCGTCAAGCTGGAAGGTACTGTAAAAAGTCCAAAAGGGCCCGGTTAACCCAGGAAACCCTTCTATGTCTACCCTGAAAAGAGAGATCTCCTTTCTTGGCTCAAATACTTCCGGTGATGGAGGGCTCCCGGTTTTGTCAGGTAGTCCATTCCACTGTGGGAGTCCTATCCTATCAGAACCTTCTTCCTTATAACGAGTCAAGCTGGCCTTCTTATACCCACCGGTCCTAGCTTTGCCTTCTGGATCAGTCTAGAACAAAATCACTCCCTATTCTATGTAAGTCCTTCAAAGCATTTGAAAATAGCCAATATGCCTTCCTTAAACTTTTCTCTTTTTCAGGGAAGATACCCTTGATTTCTTCAACTGTTTTTCAGATGAATGGTTCCCAGCTCTCTTCCCATCCCCTATTATTCAGAGACCTTGAAGGTTAAGCAACTTAGTGCGTTTTAGCACAACCTATCAATTCCTAACCCCCTCTATCTCTTGGGATATCTGGGTAGCTATATAAGCTGCTCAACCTTTGGTATTGCTTTCCTGGAGAAAGGAAGATATATTGAAAGTAAGAGGAAGAACTGTGGCCTGGGACTCAAAGCCTGAGCTCTGCCCCTGACTAGCTGTGTTGTCTTTGCACAAATCATTACACGTGTCTGGTCTCAGTTTCCTCATCTGGAATAGGAAAGGGTGAGATGATCTTTAAGGTCTTTCCAGTTCCCAGTCACTATGGCCAGATTTGCATTTTCACCATAATTTAGGGAATCGACCCTGACCCCTGCCCTTTGAAACGGGCCACACTTAATGCCACCAAAACCAGAAAGATGTGATGGGTGAATTGGATGTAGCTCTGTGGAAGACAGAGGAAGCTCTAGCCACCTTTATGAATGGTAAGTTATACAACTTACTACATACTATATATACCTCAGAGCCATATTACCAGGGACAAATGGATTCTTCCCCTGTCCAGACCAACCTGGTGTATTCTAGATTGGGTGTGGGGGGAAGCAGGCTACAAGAAAGGATATATCTCATTTCTTTCTGAACCCAGGGACATCTTCAGCTGGGACCAGCTATAAAATGCTTCTCAGGGGCAGGAACTATTGTCATATGGCTCTTTGTATTCTTAGGGCTCACCACAGTGCCTGCTACATAGTAGACATTTAGTGTTTATTGAAATGATTTCACTCTATTTGCCTAGAGATAAAGAAAAGAGTGGAGGTCCTTCATTCATTCAACCAACACTTCTTAACTATTTCCCATGGGCAGAGCACTGTCCTAGGCACTGAAGGGAGAACCAAATCTTAGTTTCTACCACTTTCTGTTCACTCCCTCACCTCCCCGTTGTTAATGCCTTCCTCTTTCGGCTCGCTATCCTCTGTCTCCGTCTAACTTCCATATACCTAGTTGTTTACAAGTGGTCTCCATTAGAAGGGGAGCTCACCAGGGGCAGGAACTGTTTTTGCCTTTCTCAGAATCCCCAGAGCTTAGCATAATGCCTGGGCATGCAGGAAGTACTTAATAAATGTTCCTTGATGGACTGAGAGTTGATCACAACTGAAAGCAGTGAGTCCAATTCAATTCAACTTCATTCCTTGACTAAGCATTTATTTTATTAGCTGTGTGACTCTGGGCAGGTGACAATTTCTTTGAGCCTCAGTTCCCTTGTCTGAGGATGAGAATCACTGTAGGATGTCACGGTCCTCTAACAAAAGAATTCCGCCCCAACATTTGCAAGCCTTAAAGGACCTTTGTGGCGCCAGGTGAGGAGGTTACAGTAACAAGAAAATCAAACGGTGTCTGCCCTTGAGGAGCTGACATTCTTATTCTCATTTCACAGAAAAGGAAAAGACACGGTCCCTGCCCTTGACTTGGACACTCAAATCCTTGGGAATACAAGATAGGAGGAAAGGGTGACAAATCGGTACGTTTATGTGAGGCCTGAAGGAAAACAAGGAAGGTTTCCTGGAGGAGGTGGCACTTTAAAGTC
Organism: Antechinus flavipes; assembly: GCF_016432865.1. NCBI lineage: Eukaryota > Metazoa > Chordata > Mammalia > Dasyuromorphia > Dasyuridae > Antechinus > Antechinus flavipes. The sequence continues at coordinate 62,546,559 of NC_067404.1, read as the reverse complement.
AGGATTCGACAGACAAAGAGTGGGCAGGAAGTCATTTTCGGTTAGGCCCGGGGAACAGTGCAGCATGGCGGAGTGCGGAGGGCCCTCCAGATGGAGTCAGAGAATCTGGCTCGTAATCCCAGCTCTGCTACCTCCCTACCAGCTGTGGGCAAGATCCTGGGCATGAAGTTACTTCACCAGTGTAGGCCTCAGTTTCCTTCTCTGTAAAAGTGGGGTGGGGATGAGAAAAATAGTCTGCCGGCTCTCCATTTATGATCCCATCGTGTCACGTAAACATCTGGGGATCACGTGGCCAGTGATTTCATCCAGACCATTCAGTGTCACTGCCTGGGCAACGACTCTAACCTCTCCAGACTTTAGAAGGGAGCGGACGGAGCCAGCCTCTCCCCCCCAGCCACACTCTCAGCCCCGCGCCACCCTCTCAGCTGCCATGCTCTCTAGACCATTTCTTGCCCCACGCTGTAAATTGGACCTTTAAAAATAGTCTAGACATTACTAATGACCGTCAATTGACTTTAATTATTACATGGCAGTGTCAAGAGAGGTTTCTGAAAGTACAATCAATTTCAGGCCCCCACGCCATCCCGGTTAGCGGAATAAATGGAAGGAAGAGTGCCGTTGTCATCAGGGCAGAAACCTATTACGAGTTCCTCCTCAAAGTGGGCAACTCTCCCTCGTCCGTCTTGCCACAAAATGGCATCTCCTAATGTATTATTTATGCATGCTCCCTGGAAATGGGACGCTGTTGGTTAATAGAATTTCCCCCCCCCCTCCAATGTAGGTTCAAATGGAAGCAGGAGCTGTGTTCTCCATTTCCTCTGTGAGTGGCTCCATGTAAAGTTCCATAATTGACAACGCATTTCTCCCTTCACATGAGAAAACCATTTTCAAAAACTGATGAATTCAAAGGAAAATTAATTTGAAAGACTGCTGGATGAAAACTCTCAAGGGGATAAAACAATCCCGTAAATTGATCTCGCCCTAATACTATTTTTCTGAGGTCGCCTATCTATCAGCAATCGACAACTTCTCTAGCGCTCAGAATTCACACCGTCCAACGGCGACAGTAAATGATACGTGGGTCATGACAATCATTCATAATCTAAGCAGATGTTTTGGTTGAGATGGTAAGAATGTTTTCACATTGACTTCCCTAGCTATTTCACTAAGGAAAAACTTATGAGGTCTCAATGGAAAAAATCACTTGACTGTCTATTTAAAATACAAAACATTCAGCAGAGGAAACAGAATGTTTGGAGGGCAGGTGTTCATGGGAGCTTGAGGATGCTTCTGAAAGATCTCACTGAGTGAGCAAATGGTTTTACTTTCAAGACAGTGAGCCTCCCAATTGTTCCATGGAGCACTGAGCGATGCTTCTCGGTACTACGTGACATCCATTTACTTAGAGTCCTAGATTGAGAGAATCAGAGGGGAGGACTTATTCAAGATCAGATGGGTAGGTGGCAACAGAGCTAGAATTTGAAACCAGCTCTTTTGATGTCAAATTCAGAGTTCTCTTTGGACCGAAAGAACTACTATCTACCGGTAGTCATTCAGCAAATAATGTGCTATTGCTGATCCCTTTTTTTACAGATGGTGAGACTGAGGCTAAGGGAACGTCTGGTGACCTGTTCAGGGTCATGCAGGTACAGTGTCTGTGGCACCTCCAAGGCTCTACACACCGCAATGCCTTTGTATCCATTGCTTGCTTTGTGGAAAGCCCTACCAAGAAGAAGAGCAACTATCAACAGAATAAAGCCAGCTGTGGTCAAAGAGGTATGGTGGTCATGGCATGGAGAAGATGCTTCTGGGAATCCTTTTTCTCAAGTATCACGTCCCCACGACCCCCAGGTCATACCACCTGCTTTACTGCCATCATCCTCACCGCCTCTTCATGGGAGACTTGGCCTCTGCCTGTGAAATGGGCTTTTGCTTTCTCTTGCCCGGATCCGGGCCTTCACCCTCCACCACTCTGCTCAGAACCCACTTTCCAGCACCCTTTAGAATTAGACGGTGAGCTTCTGGAGGCAGCAGCACTGTGTTGCTCGTTTGTATTTTGATCCCCAAAACTTAGCTCATCTTGAACATGTAATAAATGATCTCTTTGAGTCTCTAATAATACTTTATGTCCAAGGAAGGACCATAATAGTAGCATTTCGGTTGCAATGGCAGGCTGAGGTGGTGGGGAGTGGAGGGAAGGGGATTTTTCAGGAGTGCCCTTCCCATAGCATCCATTTTTTCCCCTCATCCACCAGCCTCACTTAGATACGGCCCTATATTTCTACCACTGCTTAATTAAGATCCTTGGCCTTTAGTGCTGGAACATAATTTAAAGATCATTTCTTACCCCGGGGAGTCCACAGATTTCAGAAGGTCTGTCTGCAATTCCCACTCCAGAGGGAAAACAATGAACTCTATTTTCACTAACCTCTTCTGACTAAAATTTAGCATTTCTTTCAATTATTTACCAACCTGGTGTTAAAAGAAAGGGGTCCCCGGGCTAAAGCAGGGCTTCGGAATACAAAAAGGTGACGAATTCTTGATCTAGGCCATGGAAACTAGCCTTGGAAACTGAGGCCAGGACAGATGAAGGACCTTGCCCGGGGTTGGAAATCAAAGGCAGCACAGGGACCCCGATCTCCCACCTCCCCTGCGGGGCTCTCGCTCCTGGCTCACACTGTAAGGTAGTTTGAAGGACATCTCTTCCCCCAACCCCACCCCCCCTCCTCATTCCTTTCCCCACCCCCACCTCATGCCCTGGCAGGGACACAGAAGGTTAGACAGTCTATACTTATTCGTCCCGCTGGCCTGGTGGAACATTCTCTTTGGGTGCCAATAAATGTGAAGGCATCATTTTCCAGCTGAGTAACTTGAGGAGCGGGGCTGGTTTTAGTGCACATTACAAGTTATAGATATATATAGTTTGGAGCAAGTGAGAGAGAGGATACCTTCCTCATGATATCTCCTCCATATAATGTTCCGAGTGTGTCTTGGAGCCCATTAATGGCTCCCGGTGATTCATCAGGACACCGAAATTTGCAAATCTTTATTTTCCCAGTCTGTCTGCCCGGGGAGAGACATTATTGCTCATCGGTCCGATTCTCAGAGAAAAAGCGGCAACTCGGGGAGACTCTCTGAGCCCCCATCATCGTCATTCAGGTCTCCACCTGGGCAGCTAACTGCCCGTAATGCACTCCATCCTCAAGCTCCCCAGCAGACACCAGACAATTAGAATGGGGTCTGGCCTGCAGGCCAAGGGGCCGGCCAATTTTCAGCAAAAGCTACAGCGGTCTGATGCTTTGCATATATCGTCTCATTGGAAAATGTCTCCGTATTTTCCCATCAGACCACTGGGAAGCGGCTATTATGCTAGAGGCTCACTGTGTAGCTCTTGCATTAGAAGGTAAAGAGGACTGGGTTACAAGGCACAGACCCGCCTTGAAATCTCAGCTCTGCCATGTCCCCTCTGTGGCATTCTTTGTTTTTCTGGGCATCTCCATTTTCTTCTGCTCTCTTCAATGAAGGGATCGAGTGAGATGCTCCCCTCCAGCTCTAAATGGAGGATCCTTCCTGTGTGTTACATTGGTTAAGTCACTGGTCTTAGTTTTCTCCTCTCTAAAAACAATTTGAGGTGGGGTAGAAAGATGGCTGGCTTCTCAGGGCCCTTCCAGCTGGGAGCTTGTCTTTCAGAATGGCTTTGAATCCAGTATTTAGCTCATTAGAGCCACTGAAACCTCCTAGGGCCTCGAAGAGAAGACACTCTGGAGCCAGAAGAGCCAAGTTTGAAACTTCATTCTCTCATACGCTATCTGGGGAACTCTGGGCAGTTCATTTCCCTTCTCCCGGATCATCTCAAAGATCTCTTCCAGATCGAAATCTACAGCTTCATAACCTTATGGAGTGTTAAGAGGAAAGAGCACTGGGCAGGAAGAGCCAAGTTCCCATCCTTCCTCAGACACCAGCTGTGTTGTACCTGGAGTAAGTCACTTAACCTGTTGGCCTCAGTTTCCTCAAAAGGAAAATAGGAATGAGAATAGCACCTATCTCCCAGGACTATTGTGAGGATCAAATGATCATATTTGGAAAGAATTTAACCAAGAACTTGGTGCTTAAGTAAATGCTTATTTCTTCTCTTCCTCCTTCCCTCCCATCCTCTCTACTTCCTTTCTTTCTCTTTCTTTTTTCCTTCTTTCCCTTCCTCCTTCCCTCCTTCCCTCCCTCCCTCCCTCCCTCCCTTCTTTTCTTCCTTCCTTCCTTCTTTCCTTTCTTCCTTCCCTGTCTCCCTCCCTTCTTTTCTTCCTTCCTTCCCTCCCTCCCTCCCTCCTTCCTTCTTTCTTTCCTTCCTTGCTTTCTTCCTTTCTTCCTTCCCTCTCTCCCTCCCTCCCTTCTTTTCTTCCTTCCCTCTTTCCTTCCTTTCTTCCTCCCTCCTTTCCAAGACCCTTCAAAACCCCTTCCCCTTATCCTCAGAAGGCAGCTGGCATATTGACAAGACAGCACTGGCTTTGGAGTCAGAAAACCAGTGTTCAAATACTGATTACATGTATGACCTTAGGGAAGTCAATTCCTTTCTCTGGGCTTCAGTAAAATGAGTGGATTAGAATCACTGGGCTCTCAGTTCCCTTTCAGCTCTGCTGGTCTGTGAATTGCATTTACCTGGCTTCTTTCTCTTCTCTGGCTTTGTTCAATCTCTGTGACTCTATTCAATATTCTACGTGGGCTTGGATGGGGCTTATTTTTCCCTACATCCTCTTCTTTCCTTTTTTGACTAGTTCCTTAGCCTGACTCATCTGTCATTTTTGAGCTTCTTTCCCACAGGTTTCCCCCTCCCTCCCCCTTCTGGCTCTCTTTCCATTCCTTCTCCATTCATTACCCGCCCTGGCCTATCCAAGCATAGAGCCGTCCTTGGTGGCAGAGCTGTGTGAAGTCGGAGGGGCAGAGGAGAGAGCTGGGGAAGGAGGGAGCTGGCAAGTGGGAAAATTCCACCCCCTGCTCCAAGACAAAGGCACAGGCCTGGATTCCCCCAACCCCGAGCAGTATGGCCACGATGAAAGAAACCAAGGGGCCCTGAGCCTCTGATTGCCAGGATCCTCAATTCTAGGATCCTCTGGCCCAGAAGAATGGGGTTGCTCTGAAAGCCTCTACAAATCCAATTCAATCATGAGAACACAAAATAAGCAAACTCTGGATTCGAATCCCATTTTACATATATGACCTTGGGTAACTGCTTTAACCTCTCCGGGCCTTAGTTTCCCCATCTGTAAAAATGAGAGAATAGGATCAAATGAGTCTCTATGGTCTCTTTCAGCTCCAAATCTATGCTTCCATGATTTATGTTTTTAAATCTAGTCTCTACCACTCATGATCTGGTCACTTGACCTATTGGAGCCTCAGTTTACTCATCCGTGGTATGGAAATAAGGGTATTTTCTCTATGTATCCACCTCCCTCAGTGGGTCGCCACGAGGGTCAAATAAGACGTGGTATTTGAGGCATCGTGGAATCGTGGGCTTCGAGACCTTTGTCTAATTTACTCCTTTTTGACTCATCAACGTGGGGTTGGAGGCGGTGGGGCCGAGCACCGAGCTGAAAGCGTGAGCGGCCTGGTTCTCCCCAGACTGAACTCCCTTTAGTATCCAAGGAGGTGAAAAGGTGCCATACACCCAAGTAGATCACAACAAAATCACCCACATCAAGCCAAAAGGGACTTCGGAGGCCATCCAGTCTAGCTCCTTGTTTTAGAGATGAGGAAAATGAGTTAAATTCACTTGCCCCAAATCCCGGTAAGCAGAAGACACGGGATTTGAAGCCAGGAGCTCAGCTGTCAACTTCAACGCCTTTTCAGTCATGCCCCGTTACACGGAGAAGTAGAACAACATCTACGTGGAACTTTTGTCAAAGGCCTCCTTGAAGGTAATGAAACAATTAAGAGGGCAACCTGTGTATGCGCATACCCTCCAACAGGAGAGGATCCACGATGGAGGTTGTCTCATCCCGCCCCACCCCCTGCCATATTGTTTGATGCTATTTGCTCGTGCTTAAATGGATCAGGCCATCTGCTCTCAGTCATCTAGAAATACACAATGTCAGAGCTGGGAAGGGCTAATAGGATCGACTTTCCAAGCCAAGAGGAGCAGTGGTAGAACACGAAAGGGGACTGCTGATTTGTTTAATCCACCCGTCCTCCTCATTTGGCAGAGCACAGGTTAAAGCCTGGGACGGCCATCCATTCTTTCCAATATGGCAAAAACGATCAAAATAGCCACCCCCCTGTAGGCACTGCTTCATATACTTTAGTTGATCTGAGCCCCACGACAACCCTCTGAAGAAGTTTTCGGTTTCCTTTTTTGTTTTTTTAAAGAAGGTTAGTGACTTATCCAACATCATACAGATCATAAAATGTCTGCTCGGGGACTGGAACTCAGGTCTTCTAACTTGAATGCTTTGGTTCCTGCCCTGAAGAGGAAATTTCTATGTGCCACATCCAGAGCTGCATGCGTTTTTCTGCTACTCGAGGCCCACCCCAAAGGGATGTGGTCTTCAAATACTGCATCGAGGGCCCGTCCTTGACAAATCCACGTTCGCCCCTAAGGTTTTGTGACGGTTGGCTGACACAGAACCAGCACAAGGGGCACTGAGGAAGCAGGAGTAGCATTATCAAAAGAACAAATGTATACAGGCGAAAGATCTGGGTTCAAGTTGTAGCCGCATTACTTCCCCAGCTGAGCGACTCTGGCCAAATCATTCCCCCTCTATGGTTCCCCTCCTCTGAGGACCTGAAGCAGCCGGGTGGCTTGGTGGATGGAGTTCTAAGCCTCAAGTTGAGAAGACCTGACTGAGTTCACATGCAGTCTCCAATTCGTACTAGCTGCGTGACCTTGGGTAAGTCACTTAAGCCTGTTTTCCTCTGTTTCCTCAAATGTAAAATAAGAATAACAACAGCATCTACTTGCAGGGTTGTTGCAAGGATCAAAAAAGAGAATATCGGTAAAGTGGCTGGCCTGGTACCTGGCACTTAGTAGGGACCATCTAAATGTTTATTCCTTTCCCCTGGTCTTGCCTCCATAAAAAAAGGGCACCAGACTGGCAGATTACTAAAGGTCCTTCTGTCTCTGACACTCCAGAAGTCAGTAAGTATGAAGGGAGGGCCAAGGCCTTCAGAAAGTCAGAGTCCCTCCCAGTGCCCCCCGGGCCCCACTGTGCAGGGTGAGGATGGTTTGTGAATTCAAAGACAAAGGCCGTCTTAACTGCTAGAAAATCTTTCTTTTGAGAATCTGACACTTCAATAAACTCCCTGGCACTTTTCCCCTCGAGTTGAAGCAAACTTTGGAATGATGGAATAGCTTCAATAAAGACACAACTGGAAAGGATGAAGCCGGGAATAATTATTGACGTTTAATAAGTGTTAAGCAATGAAGAACAATTAGCCACTTTCTCCGGTTAAAAATTGAACGCTGTTTCATTGAACAAATTGTACCGGGTCATGGCTCTCTAGCTAAATGGTACACGGCGGCACTCACTTGGAAAAGATTAAATCGGGAAGCAGAAGTAGAGGCCGGTGGCAGGAGAATGGACATTTTATCACCCGGCCCTCCCCCCACCCCCATTTCTCTGCTCCACAGCACTAGGGAAGCTCTAGCTCCATTTCCCGAGGGCCTAGAATGTGCCCCTTGTCCTAGGGCCCTGTGGGTGAAACAAGAGAAAGTGCACATGGATGGGGCCTGACACTCAGCAAAGCTCTTTCACCACCCTCTGCACAAATAAGTTCGTGCTGGGCAGATAGGGCTTCTTTTGTTCTTCCAATTTTACAGATGAAGAAGCTAAGGCTCCGGGAGATCACAGTTGGATTATAGGAGGCAGTGTTAGAAAGGGGCTTCAAGAGGTGGTCTGAGCCTTCTCCTCAAGAGCTGAGGAAACAGAGAGAAGAATTGACTTGTCCCAGACCACATAGCTAAGAAGTGGGGGAAGCAAGGTGTCAACATGAGCAAGATATCAAATCTTTCTGAGACTCGGTTTCCCCATCTGTAAAATGGAGATAGCCACAGTAGCACCGCCTCCTTCTCACGAGCTCACCTGAGTTGACGAAGTGGAAACCTCAGCATCGTGAGGGATTCGAGCAAGAACCCACCAAGAAAGCCTAAGTTGTGCTCACTCTCTATTGTTTAGGCTGGCCCCCCACTTCCTAGACCCCAAACGATTCGCCTTCTTTGTGCTTGAGCTGATGGGGTCACGTTTAAGTTCCTTCCATCCCTCGGCCGAGTAAGGCCAAATGGTTTCGGGGGGCCACACCGGGCCGACCTACGTTTGATACGATATAATACATCCTGAACGGCATTTTCTAATTGCTTACCGGGTATAGAGTCGGGTCCTGAATCCTGGGAGAGAAATCCAATTTAGGACAAGAAAGGTTCCCTTTCCTCATCGATGTGAGGGTCCAGGGGTGAGATGAAGACCCACTGTGGACAGCTCAGATGCCTGGTATTCCACGAAAAGTAGCAATGGATGAGGCCGTAGGGGACTGGAGAGAACCGGCACCGCTGAACGGCATCCAAATCCCTCCAAAGGCCCGGGCACACAGAGAATGCTCGGTAACTATGTGTTGATAGATTGACGGGCCGAAAAGGAGCGAGGCCTTCTTTGCAGAGCCTAGAAGTGAGGCCCAGGCTGGGGATGTGCCACGAGGAAGCCGGGGTTGTACCCTAGCCACTACTGGGAAGCCCTCGTATCGGCACCAGCCAAGAATGCTCATTCTTAGTGTCGGGCAGAGGCTGCCATCAACTTTTGATCTCCAAGGAACACAATGGCAAGGGAAACGAAACCAAATGTGGAAAGCCTGGCAGGTCTACCAACTGTCAGACTGTCAGAGGAGATGGAGTGCCACCGTGGCATCAAGCTTCAGGGCAGGCTGTCGAGAATAAAACACGAGGATGGGGCTGCCTCTGTTGCCGGGAGGCAGGGCCCACCTCACGCAAGACAAGGCCCCGTCAACTTATTTGGCATCTGCTAGGTGCCGGGCAACGTCCCGGGCCCCGTGGCGATACTCAGTCTGGACGGGACCCAGGCCCTACTCCCGAGGATCTTAAAGCCTCGAGGACGACAAGTTCACAAACCACAGGGCAAAAGAGAAAAGCAAGGACCGTTCAAAGAGAACTACCAAGGGGATGGGAAATTAGAGAGGGGACCCCGGTGCCATTTAATCTGGGTCTTGAAGGGTGGTCAAAGATAGGAAAAGAGAACTTTTTGAGGGGGTCATAGGGGAAGAAGTAAAGGCAGGGGTACATCAGAGAACTGAAATCTATTCCGTTCTAATGTAAGCTCATTGAGGGGAGGGTCTATTTCATTTTTTTATCTTTTAATCCTCAGGACCCAGCAGAGGGTCTGGATCTGGCATGCAGTAGGCACAATTAAGTCAATATTTGTTGACTGAGCATCTGTTAATGCCGTTTGGGTATGTAAAGGGGAGCCCGAGAAAATAAGGTGAGAAAGGAACGAGCGTGGACTAAGAGCCGGAAGGGGCTGTCGGGGGTCCTCATCAGATGGAAAAGGCCTCTGAGGCGCAGAGAATGGAAGGGACCTGCTCAGGACCCCGTAGCCAGTAAGTGCTCAAGTTTCAAGGTCACTGGTGACCCTGGAGAGACCAGCTGAAGTCAGGTGTTTTGGACTGAAGCCAGATCCCAAGGATTTGGGGGGAGAACGAGCAGCAAGGAACTGGAATCAGCAAGCTGGACATTGCTTTTGTTGTTTTGTGACGTTTGACCCCAAAGGAGAGAAAAACAACGTTGGCAGTAGCTAGGGGAGGTTACGGGACCCAGCGAAGGGGTCCTCAGGATATGGAAGAACCGAGCAATCGGGGCCTGGGGCTGGGGGATAGAGAGTGTATAGGAGGACAGGCAAGGGAGGGAAATGAAGGGGAGAAGAACAGAGACAGAAAGAGAGACAAGAAAGACAAACAGTGGGGAGAGAGGGGAGGGGAGAGGCAAAAAGGAAAGAGAGAGAGAGAGACAGAGAGGAGAGGGGAGGGGAGGAGAGGGGAGGAGAGTGAGAGTGCAAGAAGACCAGAAACAGACAAAAGAATCCAATTCTTAGAGCATGTCCTAAAGGAGCCAGGAAGGCAGAGTCAGAGAGCCAGGTGTCAAGGCAAGCATCAGTAAGTAAGAGGACCATTTCACTCTCTGGGCCAGGAGAAGTAGGTGAGTCGAAAAGAAAAGAGTTCCATTTTGCTGGGAGAAAAGTTGAGGTTGTACATGTTGAATCTCAAAAGGGCTCACAAAGATTCCAGATGGGACTGAAAACCACAAAAAGCAACAACAGGAACGCCGCCGCCTAAGAGGGACACGTTGAGGGCTTTGGCCGATAGGCTTCCTTGAGCCGCGTTACCTCTTTATCATACGTGTGAAGTCTGAGCCCTCTTTCCCCTGGACTTGTGGGAGATTACATCAAGACCTTTAGGGGAATGTTTTGTGATACCTGTTCTTCGATATTCACCTTAGTACAATATACCTAGCTAAAAAACTAACTGAGATCAACTAACAACCAAGGTGCGAAATACACAGGTGAAGGCGTATGAGCTAGCACTGGAAAGGACTCCTCCAAGCCCTCTGGGATACCTCTCAACTGCCCAAGGAAGATATAGTAACCATCTTCCAGGGACCCTATCTGACACTGGGCATGGGGGTTGGGATAGTAGCTAGAGATAAAGAGCAATACTTATTTGGGAACACAGAGTTTCTCTCCCCTAACCACCTCGATAGAAGAGGAGTTCTAGTTCTAGTAGGCCTCAAGAGAAGGCCCTATTTCATTTTTGTCTTTGTACTTCCAACAAATAGCTGGATAGCTGTCACACTGTAAGTGCTCCATAAATGCTTTTTTAATTGAAATGAATTTATTTACATAACTGAAAGCACGTTTTTATGATATTAACACACCAGTAACCATTCATGGGTTAAATAGAATGAAGCCCATCTACCACAATTTCTCACACACACACACACACACACACACACACACACACACAGCTACACTGGCTTCTATGTAGTGTTATCCCTGCCTGGGCTTCTCTCTCCCTCAGTGCACTTTCAGAGGCTGTGAAACTTTGGTCTAAGAGCCTCTCCACCCCTACCCCTTTCTTCTTAGCTTTCCTTGCTGGCCTCCCCCCTCCCTGTGGAAACAGCAGCTCTCGGTGTCCCCTTGCCCATGTAACCCAAAGCCGTTCTCCTGCTGCTCACTCTTCCTGCTCTTCAGAGTCACTAAAAAAAGAAATGGCATGTCCCACTGCACACGTGATGAAATGGGAAGGATTGCCGTCTGTTCTCAGCTCTCTCATTTCCTCTCACTTCAGCTGGCTCTGGGGGTTCTCGTTATCTTCACTACTTCAGAAAACCCTTCTGTCTGCCCACCCCCCACACACTCAGCCTAAAAAGTGCCACAAATTGTAGGGCTTCAAAGCATTACTATTCAACATCTCAGACTCATAGTGGTTGACAACTAGCAGGGACCTTAAAAGTCACTGGGAGCCAACCCTTCCTCTTCCACAGGCGGCAGGGAGGGGGGGACTGAGAGTCCGGGAAGGGAAGACAACATTCCATCTCCTGTGCCCATGCCTTTGCACCAGCTGTCCCTCATGCCTGGAATATTCCCCTTCCCTACCTCCGTCTCTTGCAATCTCTAGCATCTCTTTAAGACTCAGCTCAAGTTCCACCTCTTAGAAGAGGCCTTTCCTAATTCCCCCCAGCAGTCGGGGTTCCCCCTAGCCCCTCAAACTACACAATATTTCTTTTGTATCTATTCTGCATTCACTCATCTGCTTCCCCCAGTAGAATATAGGCTCCTTGAAGGTTATTGGGTCTAAATGACAGAGCCGAGCTCCAAAGCTTTATCATTTTCCCACATTCACTTTCAGTGATTCTGCCGTGGTCCTTTCCGTTCACGTTATCGTTGCGTTTACGTCACCTGACGTAGCCATTGTAGAGATTGTTTCTTGCCACTGCTTACTTGACTCTGCTTCGGTTTTTTAAGTCTTTCCAGGCTCTTCTGTAGTCATCATATCGCTCATTTCTTCTACAACCCATTCACGATGGGCATGTCCTTTGTTTCCAGTGCTTTACTACCACACAAAGCGCCTCTAGAAAGAATTAGATGTATATAGAGTCTTTCTCAGTGACCATCCTGGCACATAGGACCAATGTGGAGGGCCAGAATGCTGAAAAGGTGTGCTAGAATCAAGGCTGGCAGAGTGCTTATAGTTAAGCACCTACTTAGTGTGAGATAATGGTTCTCTAAACAGATCCTCATTGTGATGGTGATGTCACAGGCAGTTGGCACAGGCTCAGTGTGCTGTAGTGATGTGATCGGAACGAGGTAGTTAAGGGAATTTCAGACACAGACGCAGAGAAGAGTCGGGACTCCATCCTTGACCATCCTCGTGGTGGCTCTCCTGCCTTCATCACTTCTCCTCCTAAGGACCAAGGCCCATCCCGAAACCCTTCAGAGAGCTAACCCAGACATGACAGACCAGCAGGAAAACCTCAGGGTTAAAGGGTTGGGATCTTTTAATGGCTTTATTTTCATAATTCCCAACTGCCTTTCAGAATGATTACCCAGTTTGTAGCTCAAACAAGTCTTTCTCTAAGCCCCCTAACTTAGGCTGACTACTCCGAGCTTCTTTTGTTGCCTTTGCCAACTAGCCAAGTATGAGGCAGGACCCACGGGCTGTTCTGATCCTTGTATCTCATATTATTAGTGATCTGAAGCCTCTTTGCATGTGGTTATTAATTACCAGCAGCTTCTTGGTATACAAATCGCCCCTTGCTACCATACTATCTCGAGGGACAATCTGGAACAGTCTGATCACATTCTTCTCGGGGGGTATCTTCAACCACAAAGTCCCTTCTCAACGATTAGCATACTTCTTGCTTTATATTCATCACAAGTGATCCACGGGCCCCAGATACCAAAAGAAAAGCCCTGTTCTCTTAACCCTAATCCTTCTTTTAAAATATCCCCATCTTGTTACTCCCTCCTGCTTATTTTCTTTTCTTTTTTTCTTTTTTCTTTTCTTTTTTTTTTGCTGAGGCAGTTGGGGTTAAGCAACTTGCCCAGGATCACACAGCTAGGAAGTGTTAAGTGTCTGAGAGCAGATTGGAACTCAGGTCCTCCTGACTTCAGGGCTGGTGCTCTAGCCACTGCGCCATCTAGCTGCCCCGCTCCCTCCCACTTCTCTACTTCCACAGTACCCCCCAAATCCCATCCCAGATCTGGCTGCTGTTTCTGTTTCACTTTCTGGAATCCCTGCTTCATAATGAACATGTTTCTTTGTATCTGAAAGCCCTTCCTATCTGGCCTCTGCCAACTTCTGGCTCTCCCCGATGTTGGTTCCCTCCCGGTGACTCCACTTCATTATGTAACCTCTCCTCCTTTGAAGTTCATACTGTTTGAAATGGTCACTTATTTCAGAGCCCGGTGGCTATCATCTATTGACCCCTGTGTCATTTGCCATTCTTCCCTCACCTGGCTTCAGTATCTGGCTCACAATCTTTCTTCCTCATCTGCAGCTTTCACAGTAGGGGACTTCAGCATTCATATTGATGATTCCTCAACCACTCCGTTGGGTTTCTCAATCTCCTCAATCAGGGTCACTGTATTCCTCCATTCTACCTCAGGCTACAGTTGATCTTGCCCTTGTGGACTACTTCCTTATCCATTAATTCCCCAGTTGCTCTGATTGATTACTCTATTTCATCCTTCTACCTTTCTCTTCTCTTTATGGCCCCTAACCCTGTTCCTCATCCTCACTATTCTCTCCTTTCCCCCGTTCCTCCTTTCTTCCCCAGGCCATCACCTGCAGCAGTAGATACGCTCTCCTTCCTTCCCTAACTTGACCCCTCATTGAAATCATTTCCCTCTAGATAATCCTTTACTCTTGGCTGTCTCGTTCCTTTCTCCCCTCACCCGGCATGTTTTGCCGATCTCCAACCCTATTTTACTCCCACCATCTACCGTCTTTACTCCTATTCAAATTGTGCCACAGGAAAACGCAAAACCATGCTGACTGGGTCCACTAAAATTTATGCGATGTGGTCTCAACGGAGGGGCAGCTCAGGGGTGCGGTGGATGGAATGCTGGGCCTGGAGTCAGGAATACTCCTCTTCCTGAGTTCAGATCTGTCCTCAACCACTTACTAGCTGGGTGATCCCGGGTGAGTCCCTTCACCCTGTCTGCCTCAGTTTTCTCCTTTGTAAAATAAGCTGGAGAAGGAAATGGCCAACCGCTCCGGGATCTTTGCCACATCAACCCCAAATGGGCTCACTCTGAAATCTCAATTGAACCTTCATGGCAGTGTGTCAAGCATTCTCTTCTTTCTGACTGATTGCTATCACGCTACAGGGTAGCTGTTCCAAACCTTCTAATCTCCCTTCAAGCTGATCACAATATCCCCTCCCCAGTCTCTCAGCTAAAAACCTCACCTTAGACTTCAGTGGAAATTATTTCATTGAGTCTCTTTGCAGAGAGCCTCCTTCTTCTTCCCTCCCCTTTATCTCACATCATGTGGCTATCTCCTTCACTCCGGTCTCTGATATAGAAGTGGTCCTTTTCTTTACTAAGACGAATTCCTCTTGATCCTATCATTTCCTGACTTCTCCCACAGACTGCCCCCAACACCATCTCCATTCTCTCTTATCTTAAATCTCTTCCAAACTCCAGGATCCTTCCTTGTGGCCTGCAAAAATGCCCACGTTTTCCCCTTCCTTAAAAGGACCCTTCCTCTGATTCTACTATCCCTACTAGCTTTAGTCCCATCTCTTCCCTCCCTTCCTAGCTAAGCTCCTTGAGAAAGCTGTCTCTGCTTTCCACTTCCTCTCCTTTCACTTTATTCTCAACTGTCAGAAAATCCAGACTTCTGGACTCATCGCACCACCAACACATCATCTCCAAATCCACCACTCGATTTCCCAAGGCCATTGGATCCTCCTCCTTCTTGACCTCTCTGGCACCTGTGACGATGTTGATTATCTCTTCTGGTTCTTCTCTTGTCTGTCCTTTGCTAGTCCTTCATTCATGGTATGTTCTGTAGCCATGAAAGAACCCTCCACATTCTCTCCTAGGACCTCTCTGTAACACCTCATGTAAGGATCTCATTAGCTCCCATGAATTTAATTATCAGCCATATGCAAATGATTCCCAGGTCTGTATATCCAGGCCTCATTTCTCTCCTGACCTCCAGTCCCACATCGTTGTTCATCTGTGTCTGACTTTGTTACTCCATGTGGAGTTTCCTTGGCAAAGATGGCAGGAGGAGAAGAGGGGGAAGGGGGGTTAGTTTTCATTTTCTAGCAGATTAAGGCAAACCCCAGTTAAGTGGCTTACCCAGGGCCACACAGCTAGTGAGCATCTGGGGTGGGATTTGTACCCAGGTCTTCCTAACTCCTGGCCCAGGGCTCTATCCACTGAACCACCTAGCTACCTTTTTTCCCCCTTAGACAACTGGGGTTAAGCGACTTGCCCAGGGTCACACCGCGAGGAAGTGTTAAGTGTCTGAGGTCAGATTGGAACTCAGGTCCTTCTGACTTCAGGGCTATTGTTCTACCACTATGCCACCTAACTGCCCCACCTAGCTACTTTGTTCAGTTTACCAACTATTTACAGAAAATCTCAAGTCAGTTTAAGAAGCTTTGATGTAGACTATTGCTTCTCTTTCCTTACTCCAGTCCAATCTCTGTTCCACTGCCAAAGTGATTTTTCTAAAAGGCTGATCTGACCACATCCTTCTCTTCCCTTATTCAATGAGCTCCAGTGGCTCCAGGGTTCTAGGGTCAATTATAAACTCCTCCACTTGACATTTACATTTCTTCATAACACGGCCTTCCACACACTCTACCCTTTGGTGGTGCCGGCCTGTTCGCTATTGCTCACGTAGGACACTGGGACCCCCATCTTAGTATTTTCACACTAGCTACCCCGATCCCTCTGCCCCTCACCTCTGCCTCTTAGCTTCCCTAGCTTCCTTGAAAAATCAGTTCAAATTCTGCCTTTTGCGGAAAGGCTTTTCCATCCCACTCCCAGCCCACGATGGTGCCTTCAGCTCCAAGATCACCTTCCATTTGGACCTCACCATCTTGTGCGTGTGTGTTTACATAATGTCTCTTACATTAAAGCGTAAGCTCCTTGAGGCCTGGGACTATTTTTTGCCTTGCGCTGTATCTCCAAAGCTCAGCACAGAGCTTGACACATAGTAAATGCTCGTTTCCCGGCTCACTGACTAAAGCGGTATGCTTCCTCCTTGGCACGATGCCTGGCACATAGAAAGCACCATATAAATGCTTAATCTCTTTCCCTCCCCTTCCCACAGTGACTGCTCTACAGGTGAACTCTTCCCCCAGTCATGGTCTCCCCGGCATTGGGATCCATAGGGTCCTTGCTCACAGAGCCAATATTTTAAAAAATATATTTTAAAAAGACAGAAAATATTTTCAAAAATATTTTCAGGGTGTCTTTTGTATTGCCCACTTTGGGGACGGTTTGTGGGGCTTGGTCCAAGGATCAGAATCGTTGGCAACGGCTCCGGTTTAGTCACAAAGCCTGGATTTGAAAGCTGGCTGCGCGATCTTACCAAATCTCTGTATTCCCTTGGGACTCAGTTTCCTTCTCTGTAAAAGCAAGGGTCCTGTGATCCTATGTACTCACCCACGATCATATGGCTAGAAAGTGACAGACTAAGATTTGGATCCAGATCTTCAAAGGATGTGAGTTCAAATCCTTCCTCTGCCATGGATGATCCATATGGTCTTGAGCAAATTCCCTCCCCTTTCTGGATCTCAGTTTCCTCATCTGTAAAATGGAGGTATTGGATGCAGAGGGCACAGGCTCTGAGGGCACCTCCGGCTCCAGTTCCCCGAGCCTCCCCTGGCAGTGATCATAGCTCTTTGTTGTTTTTCACATTCACCTCCAGAAGTGAATGCCCATCTCCAGGGCCTGGTTGCTACCCCTGAGTCATCCTCACTGCATTTCATTCTCCCTGCAGTGCTGCAGCAGTAAACAGTAGTTCTGACTCCCTTCGGGAATGATGCAGGCGAGGCTCTGTGAACACAGCCAGCCCTTCCAGGCAGAGGCAGCCAAAGGGCCCCTTGGAAACAGAAAGGGACCTTGGGGAAGCCCGAGCGGCACACATCCGCCGAGGGCTGGGCCCTAGCAAAGGTCAGCATGACGGCCTTTCCCCGGTAAGCGGACGGAGTGTGTGTCCGTACTGGCTGTTGGTCGGGCTGGCACTAGGATACAGCATATCCGGGCACCTGCCCCAGGCCCTGGACTTTGATGGGGTGGGGATGGACGACTACCGAATAACCAAGGGTTACATAGAGATGTGAGGAGGCAGCCAATAGGAGTGAGGTGGGGTCCTTCTCCAACTGGAACTCCAAGAAAGCCAAGGCTCATCTCAGTCCTTACATCCCGCCCCCCCATCAGCAGGGTAAAGTAGGGGAGGGGGCAACTCTGCCCTTCCCTTTCTCCATACTGTGCCACATGTGGATTCTCGTCCCCTTTTGGGCTGTCCATACTGAAATCTGATTTCACAGAAGAAACACGTTGGGTTATGGAGCGCAAGGAGCCCGTGTCCCTCTCAGGATTCTGGGTGTCTTTTGTGCCCAAGTACAAACCTCCCTCCCGCCTGCCAGCTTTGTATAATGTCTCTTTGAAATTATAGGATTCAGAGCTTGAAAAGGTCTTAGAGACATTCCCGTCCGATGCCCTCAGTTTACAAAGGATGATGGGGGAAAGAGGAAATGATGTCAAATCTAAACCCGGGCTGCTGACCAAATCCAGTGTTCTTTATGGTATTGTTATTATTATCACTTTAGTATTTGCCAAGGTATACTCTATTCCTCAGCTGTCACCTGCCACCTCTCTACTGGAAGGAAGGAGATAAAGACCCCAACTGGTTTTCCAAAACCTAGATTACTCGATGTGCTAAATCTGACTTAGGATGACTCAGTGTAGCTCACATTTCCATCACTGCCCTTGATCCTCCTTCTTCCCCAGGTTTCTCTGAAGTCTGGCAATGAGAACCAGGTCTTTTCTCACTCTACTCCCCAGCAGGAAGACCTAAAGGAACGAGCCAGCTTCTCCCAGTAATCTAATCCTGGTTGTTTGGGGCCCCTGGGTGATTAAAGTGACTTTGTTTAAGTGACCAGGATCCCAAGTAGTCAATTACTATTCAGGTAAATCACTAAATGATAGACTAGTAAATGAGTAAGAGAAGAGTTCAAAGGTTCCTCCGATCTAACCAGAGTGTAAATGGAGTTCTTGAAGACTTTGATTTACCAGGAGCTTTGGGTGCTGGGGTTACTTTTTACTAATGGAAGTCTAGTGAATCTGGTATTTACTGAATGCAAACCACTCTCCTAAACCGTTCCTGTTATTAGCAAGAGACTGTACGGTTTGGGCCATAAATCGGAGTGGTTTGTAGTTGACAATTGCTTGGTGTGAGACCATATTAAACAAGTCATTTTGTTTCTCAGAGTTCTACTTTCCTCCTCCGGAAAATGGGAGTAATGCTCTCTTTGGTTGTTGTAGGAAAAGTGCTTCATGAATTATTCATACGATGGGGCACGGAAAATATTAGTGGGGCCGCAACACCTCGAGGAGGGACGAGCCAGGAAGCCTCGGGTTGGAGGTTCACCTCGGGTGATGAGACGCCCCCTGGGCAGAGTTGCCCGACTCTGGCCGCGTCATTTAAACCCTCCGTGCAACTCTCTGAGACTGCCGGTTGAAGAAAAGTTGCCAATCTTGATCAGTGGAGAGAGTTTTCATACCTAAAGTTCCTTAAGTAGATGAAATTATAGGTCTAAATAAAAAAATATATATTGTATATACCGATATGCACACAAACATGAGTTAACATTATTAACTCTAGGAAAACATTGCTATGTTCATAACATAAGAAAATCATCATTAAGGTGTAGCAGATCTAATGTTTGGTTTTGAATCATAAGACCCGGGTTCAAATGACCGTTCTGTCCAAGTGGCCTTGCCTCCGAAATGTCTTCTGCTTCTGAATCTCTGCTACAGGGAGCCAGCTGCCACCCTTGCGGAACCTCTCGGGGTCACTCCAAGTTCTGGGCTAAGGCCTCATGGTGTGACTAGCTCCGCCCACTCCTAAATTCCCATTGTGTAGAGCACACCAGATTAGGTCTTGGGGGAAATCCAAAGTCCTCCTGGAGTTTGCACAACCCAGTAGGGGGATGAAACACCAACACAGATAACTCCAATCCACAATGGCACATGACATCCATTGCAGAGAGCTGTCCGGGGAGTGGGGGGGGGCATTAGACTGGGGCGAGGAGGGCTCTCCTAAACGCCCGGGATTTCATTCGGGCTTAACATAGGGAACGGCCTGAGTGAAGACACAGAAATGTGAAGATTTGGGATGTGCTTTATGGGGTGGGGGTGGAGACGTGAAGAATCAGGGTCCGGTTTATGAGGTGGGGGTTAGGGGTTGCGGCGGAAAGCTACTCAGTTGTCTTAAACACAGGGTACTCAGAGGGGAGCAACGGGAGATCTGACAGGAAGATTATGACAGAGGCAGATTCGGAAATCCTTGAATGCCAGGTGAAGGAGGTGGAAGCTGAAGGAAGGTTTTCTCTTTCTAAGTTGATCTTTAGAGAATCTTCCCATCATTCAGAGAAGAGCTCTAGAGCTTTGCTAACTGAGAACGGACGCCCATTCAGGTTCCAACCTGGCCCCAGAGAGCTACAGCTTCCAGGGAGTCAGAGCCACGAGCCAGTTCTGTCATTGGAAGCTCCCAGCAGAGCCACATAAAGGAGCTATGTCACAAACCTAAGGCTCAAGCCCACTTGCAGGAACTTGCAGGAACCCATCGGTCACCCAAAGGAGGAGCGCCCGCCCGGCTTTAGCGTCTGTTTAATTTCTTCCTGATGCTGAGAGGGAGGACTGCCATAGAGAACTCTGGCAAAGCACGGTCACCCTGTGGATGAGGGCCCGGAGGCAGAGCGGGCTCCAAAAGGGCAGGGTGCTGGCCTCGGGGGCAGCCTTGACCTTCTTTCTCTCTGAGAGAGATGGTGATATTTGGGGTGACTCGAAGAGACACTGTGATGTTGGCTAAACCTCACCTCCGATATTTACTAGCTGTGTGACCCTGGGAAAAACTCGACCTTTCTGACCCTCGGTTTCCTCATATGCAGAATGGGATCGAATCAGAGGGTCCTTGGAAGACAGAATGAGATCCCGAACATGAGGCATTTACTGACCTTGAGGTATTATCAGCTAAAATTATTTTTCCTGAAGGGATTGAGTCCATCTGGGGGTACTCCCACCCCTCTGGCCTCCACCCCCCTCAGGCCTCACTGTCTCGCCCAGTGGCACAGTCGAGGTTCCCTGCCCACCCTGATGTGGCACCGAAGGAAGACCGCACTGGAGTGCTACTGAAATGCGGGTTAGTCCGATCACAGGAGGGCCCCGGGAGGAGCATGGAGACGCCTCCCCTTCCAGTCTCTCCCTGCCTCCTGCCTTCCCATGCATCATTACACAGGGTCAGCTAGAAATCGGCTACAGGGAAGCTGACCCTGTTAACCTTGTTATGTCATTTAGAAAGGGCAACTTTCCGCTCGAAGATAGCGGGTACTCCCCCCCACCAGCACCACCATTTGCCTATTACTCAGAAGCCTCGGGCTTCCTGGAATTTCTCTTAAGACTTCTAAATCTCTGAGCAATAATTTTCAAAGCCCACAATCTGTTTCCCAGACACAGGCTGCACCTTTTGCTTCAACCAGGCAGCTCAGAAATGTGTGCTATTGGGCACCAGGGAAATCAGGGGAGAGAGGGCAGCCGGGGCAGAGCCGAGCCGGCTTCACTCTGGGAAACACAACTCAAAGCATCCTTTGGACAGTGGGTCGGGCCTGCCATTGCCCGTGTGAAGTACGGCCCGTTGTTCTCAGCCCTGGAGAGAGGGGGGAGGGAGGTGGGAGGAAGGAAGGTTCTAGAATTCAGTCCCTGTTGTTGGGCTACCAATGGGGCACCAGCAGCTCCTCGGATAGAGATTTCACCTGCAAGACAGGCTTTGAATTCGGGACAGAAGCAATCACGGAATGACACACTGGGTTTAGCTAGCCAGATCGGCAGAAGTCTGTCCTGTTTCTCCCCCCTCTCGCAATTGCTTCACTCACCCTCTCTCTCTCCTTCTCCATTTTCTCCCTGACCCCTCTTCTTCCATCTGCATCTTCCCCCTCATCTTCCCCTATGCTCTCCTCTTCTTCTCTTTCATCTCTTTTTTATGGAATTCCAGATGTAGAGCTAGAAGTGACCCTTAGAGGTCATTCGTCCCATCTTCCTCACCTGACAGAGGAGGAACTGAGGCCTAGAGAGGGGAAATAATTCACCAAAGGTCACCGGGACACGTAGAGCCAAAGCTGAGATTGAAAGTCAGCTCCCTTGCCTCCGAATCCCATGCTGATTCCAATAACCACCCTGCCTGCATCCTCTCCCTCTCTCTCTCTCCTCTCCCTTTTCCCCTTCCACCTCTTTTTTTCTCTTCCACCATCCATCATCCTTTTGCTCCCACTCCCCTCTCTTCTTTCTCTTCCATCCTTACATTTCCTCTCCTTTCTCCTTCTTCCCCCCACTCATCCCTCGCCACCTCCATCCATGTCTCTCTCTCCTGCCTCTGCCCCAGCCTCTTTCCTTCCTTTCTCCCTCTCCCCTTTCTCCCCCGCCGTGCCTCTCCGTCTGGCTGGGAGGCAGAACATTTCCATTCCGGTCCCCGTGTCCCCCTGAGTACCGGGGTGACTGTTCCCAACCCCTCAGTTTGCTGTGGTCCAAGTGAAGGTGACCCCCAGATATCTCTCCGAGGCGAGAAGACAGAACCGATGTATCCGGCGAGCCTCCGGGTTCTTTGCAGAAAGGTGCTAGATGGATTCAGAGAATCCTACTGGTAGTACGATGACAGCTACATTCCTGTGTAATTATGGGAGCCCTGCAGAAATGGTCCGTTTCTCTCCATCTCTATGCAGAGGATGGGCTGAATGAATAGCTAGTAATACCCATGTTCCCATTTACATTACAAGCACATGGTGAATTCTGCCAAATACTTTATATAAAAATAATTTTCTCCTTCTGCCCCCTTTTCCAAGCTCCAAGCTGTAATCACCCACATAAGCCTCCCTTAAATTCATAATTCTGCCAAATATCAATTACAACTGTTTGCTTCTCTCTCCACTCACCGCCCCTCCCCCGCCCAATTACACCACTTCCCTTGGGGTCCCTTGGGAGAAAAAAAAGCCAATTCACTTCCATACAGTTCTCTATATCAAAACCACGGTCTCTCGATACATCCCCCCCCTCCCCCCGGTTTCATTTTAAGCCCCAGTTGGCTAACATATCTGCTGTGGAAATCGTTCATTTTTTTTTACTGGGCTTCCTTCAGACCCTCAGGCTTCTTCCTGATGTTTTGATCAGATTGTTTTAGCACTAAAGAAAGCAGGGGCTTCCCGGGAGGTCGGCCCCGGGTGGCTACCGAGGCCAAGCCGCCCGCCTCAGACCCATCAGGTCTGCGTGCGGAGGGCCTGCTGACATCATCATTGATTGCTCCGCTTCTCCCCCACCGAAGCAATCTGTTAAATCAGTGTGCCATTGATTTTTGCAACTTGAAGCTAGCTACAAAGATACAATTGGTTTCTAAGCTACGGCATCAATCAGATATTTAAAAATCGTCAGCAAGCCTGGGTGTAATGCCTGCGTGTGTGTGATTAGATCATAGGATGCTCTCTCTATCTACGTACATTCTCTGACACAGAGAGTGTGTGCGAAATGAAAAATGAGGTGGGGGGGATGGAGGAGGGGGGAGAGAAGGAAGAGGGGGAGAAAGGAGGAAAGAGAGAAAGAGCCAGCCATTTGCTGTGGGCTGGCCGGCCGCTTCCTCGCCCATCCCCTCTCCGAGACACCTTGGGCCTCCGGACAGGGCCGAGACTTTCGGTCACTTTCGACCAGTAGAGATCCGAAAGTATCTTCTCGACCCGCTCCAAATGCAAACGACTGCGTTTTGCCTCTCATCTAATTCCATCTGCCCGGCGCTGGCTGGCCGAGGGCGGGGATTTCTCTGGAGCTTTGGGGGTTCTATTCAGTTATCTGACTCCCTGGCTTCCTGCTCCAGCTCGGTATATACCGAGTTGACCGAGCTTTTACACTATTGATCTGCTGAGCTTCTTCTGGGTTCATTTTAGAGACACGTGAACGGATCTCTCCCCACTCCGTGCCTGTCAAAAGAGCTCCTATCTTGGGGAATGCAAAGGGCTCCCTTCTGCTAAGGAGAATGATAGGCTTAAAACTGGCCTTCACTGAGACCAGAGAAGATACAGAAGAGGGAGAACCAGGGACTCGAGTGGGACTGTCTTCTCTTCAGGGTAATAGTACAAAGTAGGGGACGGGGCTTATTCACAAGATGGCCAGAATGAAGGCTAGGAAGGCGAGTCGATTTAGCTCATCCCCAAATTCTTAGGAGACATCCTGAGGAAAACAAAGATAGGAACAAAAAGATTTTACATTGATGTGTTCATATGTATGTTTGTATACATAGAAAACATCTACATATATGTGTACATATAAAATATACACACATCCATATATATCTCAGAATATCAATAGTAGCTTTCTCTGTGCTAATAAAAGACTGGATTTGTCATAGATGCCTTTACTCAAGAAATGGCTAAAAACCTCCTCAAAACTACAGGGTATGAATGTGATGGGATTTTATCGTGCCATGAAAAATAATGAAGGCGAGGCATCCCGAGAAGCCTGGGATGATTTGTATGAACTGGTACAGAACCGAGAGAACGATATACAGCAATATAAATGACAAGAAAGTCAGACTTTACATTCATGGAAAACCAAGGCTAGTCCTAGAGAACAGGTGATAAAGCATCCCGCTCTCCTCACGGCACAGAGACTGGGGCCACTCGGGCAGGATGGTGTAGACATTGTCATGTGTGGTTACCATATTGGGTGATTTTGTTTATTTTCTTTGTTAAAATGAAGGATTCAATCTGGGAAGGGTTCTTTTTGTTCAGAAATGACTCTAAAGACAAAAGGTGTCAATAAAAAGATGTATATATATAGTAAGATAATCTGATGAAGAAATACTAAGTGGAGGGGGAAAGCCTTGATTTTAGTCAGAGGTCTGAGTTCAGATTTCAACTCTGCCCGATGGATGAGCTGGAACAAATTTTTCCTAGTTTCTGAACCTCAGTTTTCTCCTTTGTAAACTGAAGGCATCAGATGAGATGGCCTCTACATTCCTTCCCTCATCTAAATCTGTGACAGCTTGGGGCTCCGCAAGACTGCTAGAACCTTAACAATTCTGGGCATTTTCTTCATGATAGGAGCCCAAATCCAAGGAGTCCGGGGAAGCAACTGCAATTCATGGTGCCACTTTGCTCATGAGTTCTCATCTGCCCCCTCCTGCCTTAAATATGAGAGCAGGAACCACCTTACTTTGCTATTGGTATCTACAGCACTCAGCCCAGTTCCCCATCCAGAGAAAGCACTTAATTAATGTCTTTCTGGTCATTATTCGACAGAGCTTAGCACCTAATTCAAAAGGCCAAATAGTTAAATAGAAACCTGTGAGATGGCTTTCTGGGGTGAGCTCCTCCCCAGTGTATTAAAGTTCCTGTCTTTTCCCAACTCCCCTATGCCATCCCTTTCGTGTTGCTTGCTCCATATGCAACTGTGGGTGCTTATGTTGGGTTCAAGAATTCCTAGTTATGGCTCTGATAATCTTCCCAGTTCTCCAACTAGATTTTGGAACCACGCTGGAATTCATCCCTGTCCACGGCCGAATGTGAGAAGCCACTGGAGAACCTGGGCCTCAAAGAATGCATCAGTGTATACCACGGATCAGGATGGATAAAGATGCTGGTTTTTGTTTGTTTTTCAAAATGCAGGTGAGCCTGGAAGCAATGCTTTAAAACAACATGGTGCCTGTTGCTTAACAACACACAGTGACCTGTTGTTGGGCTAGACATCTCCTGGTGAGAGGTCAAGCAGAACCTTTGATGTGAATTGTCACTAAGACATGATAGATCCCCAAACCCACCAGATGTCTAATTGACACTAATGAAAACACTCCAGTTGTTGAGGTGACAACTGATTCTCCCTTTAGCTCTTCTTCCAGGCCTACATAAGTCACTGTATAGGTTTTTGTTAGGTTTTTATAGAGAGTTTACAGCTTCTAAAGAACTGAGAATGAGTATCATTCACAGGGCAATGGAAAGATGCACGGAGGGGCACGGGAAGGTTACAACACAAGACAAATAAGCAGAGTAAAGGATGATATAAAAAGTACAGGAGTGAAAAAGAAGACAGATCGGTCATGTTGCCGGGGCAGGGCAGTGGACAGGCCTCGTGTTCTATCGGTACCCTCAGGATATTGGGAGAACTTGAGAAAGATTGACTCATTTGGCCAGGTTTTACTATACTGTTCTCATCACTCTCTTCCAAAAGTTCTTGTAATGGTTATATCTAGAAATGGTTTTAAATTTCTCTTATCAGTTCATGTTTGAGGGTCTGTTGCTTGGTGACTGAATGAATGAAATCTATCTTACAACTCGGCGCTACACATTTCTCTTTTCCCTGATAATTTTTAGAGTCAGTAAGATGATAAACATTAAGTGTCTATTACGTGTCGGGCACCGTGCTAAGTACTAGGATACAAAAAAGGGGCAAAATTGAGTCCCTCTCCTCAAGGAGCTCCAGATGAGAGAGAGAGAGAAAGAGACACAGAGAGACAGAGAGAGACAGAGAGAAAGAGACACAGAGAGACAGAGAGAGACAGAGAGAGAGAGAGAGAGAGAGAGAGAGAGAGAGAGAGAGAGAGAGGCAATTTTGCATAGTAGATAAACAGTTGTTTCAGAGCTGGATTCAAGTCCTGTCTCTGACATATGCCAACTGTAGGATCCTGGGCAAGCCTTTTATTTCTCTAGGTAAAACCCTGAGAATATAATTTCAAAATAGTTGCTGATTTTCCCTAGTGGAGAGGATTTCCTTACAAGGAGTTCCCTAAATTGATAAAATCACAGATCCCGAACAACGATGACAAAATCTTTACAAGACTGAATTTTCTATCCTCTTTTAAGAGGATATCCTCTTAAAAGATACTTTGTGGTTGCTGAATTGTGCCTGACTCTGTCACCTCATTTGAGGTTTTCTTGGCAGAGATACTGGAATAATTGCTGAAATGTCCTTCTCTGGCTCATTTGACAGATGAGGAAACTGAGGCAAGCAGGGTGAAATGACTTGCCCGGGGTCACACAACTGGTAAGTGTCTGAGGCCAGATTTGAACTCAGGAAGATAATCTTCCACACTCCAAGCCTGGCACTGCTCCACTTAGCTGCTCCAGAGGATACCTAAATAGGCGTTAAGTTCAAATTAACTTTTGAGTTATGGCAGTTGAGTCTACCATAATGGAAAAATTTGGTGGCTAATAAAAGGTTCAAATGGACAGATTTTTCTCTCACTGCTGATAGATTTCACTAAAAAGTGGTCCATAGACAGAAGTCATGGGGATATTTAGTTGCAATCCGTTTCTCGGTGAAAAATTAAGTATTCTTAAACATGGTTTTTTATTAAATTAAGCATTTGATGGTCTGTGTGCTTTTCATTCACAATCACTGGGTTTTCTTCTGTTACTCAAAATCACAGTGTGCTAGAGCTGAAAAGAATCTTGACTATCATCTCTATTCCAAACTCTTCCATTTACAGATGAGGAAACTGAGGCCCATAGGAAGAAGGGACAAGTGGAGGACTCAGGTCTTCTGAAAGCAAGTTCAGCGCTTTCCCCCTTCTCCCAAAATCCCTTCCTTCCCCACACTGCATTCCCTCCCCATTCTCTTGTTCTTTATTTCATGGAATAGTCCCATCTCCAGAGATTTCCTTAGCTATTAAGAGATTTCCTCTTTCTTCTGTGACCACTTATTTGAGGGCATTCACAGGTGTAGCTAGAGACTTTTTTTTTTTTTCTGAAACGGCCAAGCACTAAGCAGCCCCGACTTGTTTGTTTCAACTACTTATCTGTACCGGATTGTGGAGACTACATCGCTAATACATTCCCTGCCTAGCCTCTCATTTTCTAGTTGAGCGACTTCGTACGAGTAGTATAATTACATTCCTGTTCATTCTTATTGTCCATTTCACACGCCTTTGGCGATACACTTGTATCTGCCAAAACACTGTGAACAGAAATATTACAACTGTCTCGGGGACTCCTGAAATGTCTTATGTCTGCTTACCGCTAAGCAGATCCCTTCCCGCCATGGGCCACAATGTGAAACTCGCCTCTGGTGAAAATAATTGTTCTCATGTGTTGCTTTACCTCCTTGTCTCATTGAGGTCTCGCACGTACATGTTTACTGGAAGGAGCTTCCGTCATATCAGTGGGTCTATCGGTGCCCTAGTAGCAGGGCGTGATCAACTTACTGCCTCGAACAAGGTTTTGCAATGTTCTGAAAAGGAGCTGTTTTGGTTGGTAAGCAGATGCAACTGAGAACGGGATGAAAGCCCAGTGTCACTTCCCGCCCCTGACTCTCAGGGCTTGGAGTTTCAGTAGGTGAGGCTTAAAGATCGAACAACAGGGTATAACTACCCAGGGATAATAGGATATTCAATTGGAATTCAAGAACGTTAACCAATGATGAAGGCTGTAATGCTTCCGACTGGATCTGCGGTCATGTCGGTGTGGATCCTCCCTCCAGTGATGCAGGTTGTGACCCATTCCAATTCACCCATTCCATTCCACTCTCGTCCATGCCCTTCTGCACTGAGGACCTTCTTTTAGAAGTCTTGGTATTACACGAACACCGGTAGAAAAGTCAGGCTATCGGTCATTTTTTGCTCCCTCTATATGACCACTCCATCTTCCTTTCCGGTCTTACCTTTCACCGATGACATCTTTTGCTTCTCACGTCTAATCCCTCATATTGATCGTTCCTCAGTCATTCAACAGAGTGATTAATATACACAGAAACAAGGGGAAGTGTGTGTGGGGAGTGGGGAGGAAGGGGTATGAACTATGAAATAGAGCCCAGTAACTCTGGGTTCTTTCCCAGCTGTTGGTCTCCCAAGGAATTCTGATTGATGATGCGGGGGAAAGTGTGGATTATGTCTCTGAAATAGAAGACTAATGCAGTATCTCCAAACGTGTTTGTCACTCTGTCCCTGACAAAAGGCTCATCCAAGTCCCATCCTGAAATTTCAAAGAATAAATGCAATGTAGAAGATTGCCCCTGCTCTCTCCTTTTAAACAACAAAAATGACAGTGAACGTTTATGTTCACTTTAAAGCTTACAGATGAATTCTCATTTCAACCAGACAGGCTTTGTCTAGCTTTAGCGTGCCAGCAAAAGGGGTCCAGAGGAACCCAAGAGCATAAAATGACAGATAACAAAATGGAGTAAACTGACGGGAGGATTTCGAGAACAGCAAAGCAATAATAAAAGAAAGAAGGGATGGTTGCACAAAGTAGAAAGATAAATAACAAAAGATTTTCCAAGAACATAAGGAAGCAGAAAGGGATAGTAGAGAAAGAAAATGAAAACGGTCTCTTCTTAGGAAAAGCACAGTTTCTTTGCCTCGATGTCCACAGAGGATAGGAGAAGGAACCACACCCAAGCGATAGACGCCTCCTCCAAAGAGATGGATTTTCCTAAAAGACCGAAGGGGCAATCATGCCATTCCCTAGAGACTAAAAAAAAAAAAATAAGATAATGAAGTATCAAGATAATGAGCCATCAGAACTCAAGGATTAGAGACCTGTTAGAAAAGTGTGTGATTGAAAAGAAGCAGTGAAAGAAGGGAGGAAGAGAGAAGGAGGAGGAAGAATAGGATGATGCTTCCTCTCCCCTCCACACTGTGACTGGGTGATGGGATCTTCATTGGACAAAAATGAAGAAAGTGGGAGAGAGCAGGAGAAGAAGACGCCAGGAAGGTGAGGAGTGTGAAGATCACTAGCCCCATCTGATAGACACAAAAGGCTACTAGTGTGATGAGTCATCCAGAGTTACAAGGCTAGTCAATGGCAGAGCCAGGGTCAAAGTCACGGGCTATAGCCTCCATGGCCAGTATGCTCTCCATTCCATCCTATGTACCATGTCTCCCTCTCATGTCCCCCGTCAGCAGTCTCGGCCTAGTTCAGCTGCCTCTTAGGTAGTCAGGAAATAGGAGGCCATGAGGGCGTTCCATGTACCCCTTATACTATTTCCAAAGCTTGTAATCTCTGACTTACCTCCCAACTCTCTGAACTTAAAGGCCATTTAGAAACAATTTGGGAAGGAACTTTTGACAATCAGGAGATCGGCAGCAGGCATCTGGAGAGCACATGGCAGTAAGAAAGAGGCAGTGGGATATAGTAGACTTGGTCCCAAAAAGCTCCAGGCCAGTGGCGTCAAACCCAAATAGAAATGGGAGAGGGAGATGCTAAACCATATATCGGGATCCCCGTGGACCCAGATGGACTCAGAAAACCATATATTAGCATTACCTATGTCTTCCTGAATTTGACAGAGATCTATTTGGATTTCATTAAATATTTCCCGGTTACGTTTTAATCAGGTTCTAGCTTCTCTCAGAGTGTTACAGGCTGCCTGTTTCATGCCTCTATTCCAGGTAATTCTTGGACAGTACAAATTACAAGCAAGTTCCCACTCTGCATCTGTGGTCTGAGTTACTGCATTCCCTATACTGATGAACTGGGAATCCGTACACCTTCTCCCCCATCCCATGCCAAGTGTAAGCAGCTAGATCTTTTAAAATCCTGTCATTATGTCCCAGGGGCGATTTTATACCACAGCAAGGCAGAGAAGCCCCAGAGTTCTTTGCTGAAATAACCTACTCTGTTCTTCATGTCATCCACACCCCCTTTTAGCTAGGCCAGAAACATCTGGTTTTAGAATACCCACTCAGCCTTCAGGGAGACCCTGGAAGTCAGTTTGCTAGCATTATCCTCATTTTACAGATGAGGAAACTGTGGCTCAGAGAGGATAAGGGATTTCCCGGAGAAGATCTGACACAGGATTTGAACTAGGGTCTTTCTGACTTGATTTAGGCCAGGAGTTTTATCCAGTGAGCCTCTGGACAGACGCTCCTTATAAAATCCAGTCCTACGGCCAGACTGGATCTGGGTCTTCACCACCTGACCGTCCCTAGCCCTCATTCCCCATCCCCGCAGGAACAGAGGGATCTCATTGCTTGCCTCAGAAGAGAGGCTGGGGATTGCAGGTTTGTCAATGCGCCCAGTTTATTGAGATGAAAGGCCGCAGCTAGACAGACACTCTGTGTCTTGTAAAGTATTTGTCGTATCAAGGTCTGAATCCAATTCTAATTTTGATCGCAAATCTCCAAGATTTCCCCAGCTGGGGGACCCTTTCTCCAAGTGAGCGAGTGCCGTTCACCTTCACGGCCGCGTTCCGCCACGGGAATGCTGAATAGGTTATTAATTTTAAAAGACATTTGGACTTAAATCAGTCCGAGGCTCAGTGAGTGATTCCGCATAGCTTGAGTTAGTATATACCATTCAGAGCAGAAAACCATTACTCATGGGCTCATTAGCATTTCCATTCTTCCTGAGGCTATACATCATAGTTTGCTCTGGATGTTCCCAGTCCCTCCCCATCACAATTGAAAGCCCCAGCTCTGGCCTAGAGTTGGAAGAAGCTTCTCATTGAGCTCCAAGGAGGGAGCTGAACACTGCTGAGGGGGACATCCTCGCTAATCACCCTGCCATCGGCACCCTGCCTCTAGAGGGCTACGGACCCACTATCACATCCGGGACACTGGAAGGGACCCGGCCAGGCCCATAATTAGAAGCAAGAGGCTGGGAAGGCCTCCCGTATGATGGGACTATGACTCAGAGAAAACTGGCGGGGTAGGCCAGCAGAGAAAAAGAATGATTCTTTCAACTCAGACAATGTGTTATGTGAATGAAAGTGGAGGTGTAGAGGAGAGAGGGAGGAGAGAGCCCAAGAGATGTCAGCAGAGATGGAGAGCTAGGAGTGATTCATGGAGAGTTTGCAAAGCAGATGCAGTTCGAAAATAAGTAGGGGAATTTGACTATGTGCCCCTTGAACTCTTTTTTTTTCTTTTTCTTTTTCTTTTTCTTTTTCTTTTTTCTTTTTTTTTACAAAGGGGTACTTGGAATATTCAATGTTCTGAAGCATTCTATCTTAAAAAAAAAAAAACACACAGCAACAACAAAATCCCGTTTGGAGCATCTGTCAGGTTTTTCCAATTTATAGCCATTGGAGTATGGCTGTACTCCATTTCGTGGGATCAGAGAATTTAGAGCCGGGGTTCAGCTAATTCAGCCTTCTTGCTGTAGAGAATGAAGAAGCTGAGGCGTGGCATCAGCCACAGATAGGAATTTAGGTTCATGGCCCAACTCAGTTGAGAAGGGGACAGCCCTTGAGACACATGGCTCTGTGGAAGGAGCCGGTGAGCCCGCTTTCCTTTGAGAGACATTCTCTTGAAAGGTTTGGTAATAGGACAGTCCACTATGGTCAGGCATGAAGAAAGAGAAATGTCACAGGAAAAGGGAAGTCCAGCCCTTAGAGAATCTGGGCTCCCATGGCACAGCCTAAGATGACTCTGAGCTTCCAATTCTAGGAGGGGATTTTGGGGAGAAGGTGGCAAACAGGGCTACAGTGACAGTATAGGGGAAAGCAGACCGGGGAGAGGGTCCCGGCCATGACAATGGCTCCGTGAGAGTAGAGCCAACAAAGAATTAAGCGGACGGACCATTATGACAAGGCCATCCCCTTTTTGATGATGGCCTCCCAGGGGGCTGATCTGGATAGAGGCAAAATGAAGTAATGCATAGTGTTAGATGCGGAATCAGGAAGAACTGGGTTCAAATATTGATTCTGCCACTTAGTCAGCTAGGATCCATTCCAAAAGTTGTCATTAACTAGCTGTGTGATCTTGGGCAAAATCACTTTCCTTTTACTCTTTAGGCACTTGTTGCAGTTTTCCTTTCTTCCTCCCTCCCTTCCTTCCTCTTTCTTTCTTCCTTCCTCCCTCTCTTCTTCCCTTTATCTTTGTTTCATCCTTCTTTTCTTTCTTTCTTCTTCTTTCTTCCTCTCTTTCTCTCTTTCTTTCTTCCTCTCTTTTTCTTCTCTTTCTCTCTTTCTTTCTTCCTCTCTTTTTCTTCCTCTCTTCCTCTCTTCATTTCTTTCTTTCTTTCTTTCTTTCTTTCTTTCTTTCTTTCTTTCTTTCTTTCTTTCTTTCTTTCTTTCTTTCTTTCTTTCTTTCTTTCTTTCTTTCTTTCTTTCTTTCTTTCTTTCTTTCTTTCTTTCTTTCTTTCTTCTTTCCCTTTCCTTTCCTCTGTCTACATAGGGTCCTATCAGTGGGAAACCTCCCTTCTACCATTCATGTTATTAGAGGCAGACAGTCATGAAGGCTTAAAGGAACTTGAGTCATGAATCAAACCCATCCTTTCAGATATAAGAAAACTGAGGTTCAGAGAGGGCCATCCAGCTTAGTCATTGGCAGAGCCAAGACTTGAAACCCAACCTGTCAGGGACCCATGATTTGAGGGATGTGGAATCCAGCTCCTTCTCCCAGACAGATTGCACCCCTTTTACTTCATGCAATCTTAGAATTGTAAATAGGTTGAGTGAATTGCCCACCGTGGCTTGGGGATTTGCTCCCCAACTTGTAACAGCAAGTCAATGGTTCCTCTTCTCTGGAAAACAAAAGGAAGGCTTTAAGCGGTGTTTTCACTGTCCAGTAGGGTTTGGTTTTTGTGTTTGTTTTGTTTTTCAATATTTTTAAGAGGAAGAGAAAGCTTGCCATTGGAGACTTGGGAAGTTCTCTAGTGGGTGGGGCCTCATCCACAGCCAGCACTTTCCAAGGCCATCCCTCCAACAGGCCTCTCTGAACCCCAGAGTGCAGCTGGATGATTCAATTAGCCGGGTGGGGAATGCATCTGGAGAAGGCCCCGCTGCCTGCAGAGATCCAGTTAAGTGTCTCCATTTGTCTTGAGCAGCGGGGACACCAGCAAACTTGTCACTGCCAGTAGTGGGGAGCAGGGAGGGGCACTGGAAGCCCAGTGTCCATTTGTCCCAAAGTGCTAGTCCACGACTTCCTTTTACCGGTTTCCTTAACCTTCAGTTTATCCAAGAGAATCCAGGGCCTAGGGAGGCCTCGGAGGATACCTGCATAATTAATCACCTGGCCCTTTCTGTCCAAGCACTTAAGCACTTGCCAGTCGGGGAGAATCACATTATAGGAGAAGGGAGGGGAAGGAAAGAGGCAGCAGTCCCAAGGGGGCTGCAGATGAGCTGGAGTGCTGTGGGAGGAGTTGGAGGAAGGGTTCTGAGGTAAGGTGGGGATGAGAGCAGGAGGTACTGAGCCTGGACTTTCAGGAGACTGCCCAGGAAGGGAAGTCCCTCTCTCAATGTGAGCGGTACCTTCTCTCTGACTATGATCTCAGCAAGTTCCCTGTGGTCCTGGGGCCACAGGAGGCCAAAAAGACCAAAAGGAAACACAGGCTGGAGAAGAAGAGAGGACTTCCTTTGGCTGCTGGCCAGCCTTGGGCATCAGTGGACAAATACGGCGTGAGGAGTACCAGGAAAGGTCCCCTGAGGGGATACATTGTCCCCACCAAGCCTCGGACTCCCACCTCATTCAATTCTTGAAGTTAAATCATTGAAGACCCTTACTGGCATGATCATAATTGTGGACATTTACAGACTCGGAGACCTTACAAACCCTTGCTTGCCTTTGGTCACCCAGCTAGTACACGACCGAGCTGGGATTTGAACCCAATTCTTCCTGACTGAGGTCAGAAACTCTATCCAGTGCCGGACTACATCTTCCAGTGCAAATGTGTTACCAGGGAGAGGTAACATTGAGATATTTGAGCTGTTGAGCTCACATTGCTAAAAATAGCTTTACAAGTATAAAGGACTCAGCAGAAATACTATCGTCTGACCCTCCCAACCGTTGTACAAGATTGACATGGGCCAAGCAGGCAGAATGATCCCCACTCTGCAGATGACAGTACTGAGGCTCCGAGAGAGGACCC
Organism: Antechinus flavipes; assembly: GCF_016432865.1. Lineage (NCBI taxonomy): Eukaryota > Metazoa > Chordata > Mammalia > Dasyuromorphia > Dasyuridae > Antechinus > Antechinus flavipes. Next base: position 62,512,487 of record NC_067404.1, on the reverse strand, counting down.
ACTCGTCCAAGGACACAGAGACAAATTAGTATGTAGCCAACATGGGTTCCGAGTCTAGTAGGCCTTCTACTAGGTCACGCTATTTTATGTTAAGCTGTTATCATCTGTTAACATCTTCTTATTGGTTACTTTAACAGACTGACTTCAGGTTCTAAGCAAGGCCCACAGATAATGGCATCAGTTTGGATTCTGAAAGAGAAAAGAAAGGGGGGAAGGAAGTTATAGCCCCAGGAGAGGTGGCCAGGAAGAGGCACTGTATTCCATGACAATTCCATGGGATACTCCAGACAGTTGGAGATAACGTAACTACATGGACAGCTGGGAAGAGGGGTATGTCCAATAAGGGGGCAGAGTAGGCATCTGTGTCTGCTCACTTAACTTCCTGACAAAACAGGGGGTATCAGAGCACCAAAGCAGGGGCTGAGATAGTATAGGACACCGTCTTAATTCTCTGGTGCTTGATTTCCCAGAACAGTGCCTGCCACATAGTAGGGACTTTATATGGGTTTGCCGATTAACCGCTTTAATGATGGGCCATAGCTGGTAGGCACAATGTAGGCTCAGTCTACTGTGGGCAAGTCGATAGCCCCACGATATCTGCAGGCGATTCCACCCTTAGGCCCTGAAGGCCACTTTCAGGGTAAATAATGGGGAAGCTTAGGCTGCTGACTGAGACTACCCCCACACACACACACACACACATTACCCAGTCATTCTAGAAAAGTTGAGCATAGCGTTAGAAAACTCCCTTCCTTCATCTCCTAAGTTTCAGTCCTCACTGGGCCTAACGGGTATGGCCTTGGGAACGACGAGGCAGCGGGTGACTATGTAAGGAAAGTTTGGGGGTGCCCAACCCCGAGCATCTTCAAGAACTAAACTGTGTTTCTACCTTTGCTCATAGCTCCTGCAGCTATTTCTAGCTCCCCTGTTCAAGGAGCTACTTCTTTTGACCAGTGGCAACCTGGGTGTTCCCCCTAGACATCTGCTAGAGATGTCTGCTCCGTAACATCTGCCCCTCAGCCAGTCCAGTGAACTCCTCCGTCTCCCACTGTCAGCTTCCTTCGATCTTTAGGCAGCAGAAGGGAGCGATGGAAGGGAAGACAACAGGCTGCTCACCTCTTCCTCCGGGCATCTGGCACTCTCCTTTCAGATGGGTTGGGTTAGGCCCCGCAGGAGACGTAGCCTGTGGCCTTGGCTGAAAAAAGCGTCCTGCGGGTGGGTGCCATGCCAATGAACTGCCCCGTTTCTTTTTGCAGTCTTGGGGTTTCTTTTACAAGTTATCTTGTGATGGGCTAAGTTAGAGGGCGAAGAGAATTGACTTGAAATGCCTTTGTTTCCATGGTGTAGGTGGCAGTGGAAGTTGGAAGAAATCCGTCTGAGGCCGGCTGAGTGATTCAGCAGGAAGCCAGCAGCCTGCCGAAATCCTTTATTAGTAATCTGTAAAATGGTGCCTTTGCATGGCATCTGGCTGTGAAGAGGAGTGGAGCTGATAAGGAGCTGGAAATCGTATACCATGAGTAATTCATTACTGGGCTTTAGTCCCCTGCACTCCAAGGCACACCACCATTTGGAAGCCGGAAATTAAGCGCAAACAGGCCGCCTTGGTGCTGTCCTGGACTCGGGATTGGCCCGGCTTGGTGAAACTGTGCCTTTTTCAGCATTTAAGCTTCGGGGCTTTTCAAAAAAGTATCATTGTGATTATGATTATGATTAAAAAGTCAAAGGACTTCCTTTCTTTGGGGAAATTAACTCACTGTATGGTGGAAGACTAGGGAGGACTGGAGAAGATCCAGAAAAGAATGATCCAAACAATCAAAGCCCAGGAACTGAAGGGATGGCAGAAAAAAAAAAAAAAAAAAAAAAAAAAAAAGGTCAAAGCCATGAGACTTGTAAGACTTAGAGAACAGGAGGCCCAAGGGGAAGGCAGCATTCAACTCTACCTTCAAGGAAGTGGTGGGGAGGAAGAGGAGCAGGAAGAGCCTTGGGAGTGTCAAAAGTACTGGCAATGGGTGAGTACACAAGGAAGGTCTGGGGGCCTCCTGCCCCAGACATCTTCAAGAACTCAACTAACATTTATTAAGCACCCATTGCATGCGAGACATCGGGCTGAGCGGCTCAGGCAGTCGTCTGGTTGAAGACAGGGTCTGGAGTATCCTGGGGGGAATCTCGGGAGTTTGGGAGGTTAACAGTCAAAGGAGATACTTCAAAGTGTTAAGCAAATGTCCAAGAAGTCAGGCCTCGAAGGCAGTAAGAAGCAGGTGTGCACTCAGGAAACAGATGTTTCCATTTTCCCCCCGAAGGGCCCCTATGTTTGGCCACATCTTTCCTAGCTTTGTTTTTGCCCTGCTCACCTCTTGCCCTCAGCCCCACTTCCCCCTCCCAACTTCCCCTGCACCCGGGCCAGGCTCAGGAGCTGTTGAGATCCATTCAAGGTCTGGGGGAAGGGATGGGGGAGGGGAGAACCAGATGTTCTTTGGTAAGAACCTTCTGGAAGCCTTAGCCCTTGGCCCCTGCCTTAATGAGAAGCAACCAGTGCCGAGATGGCTCCTTCTTCCTGGCAGCAGGTGGCCCAGAATCCCTCACACACATCCCCAAGCACATACTTCTCGCCACCGGTTGGTCCATGCCAGGGCCATGGCTTCTCCCCGAGAACATTCATTTCTGCACCGATTAGATGGTCACATCTGCTAGACCTTGGTCCTAACGGCTTCCAAAAACGCTCCGCTCCTTCCATGGGAATCGGCACTGGGACCCGAGGCTCCCAATCCATGAAGTGGGGAGCACGGCATTGTTATGCCCATCTTACAGATATAGAAACTGAGGCTCGGAGGTTAAATGGCTTGCCCAGGGACACGAAGGTGTCTGAGGAGGGATTTGAGCTGGAACTTGCCATAACCAAGTCCACTTTTCTGACCACTATGGTACACCGCTTGTTCTTCCTACGTGCCACAGTATTTGCCTTGCAGTCAGAAAGACCCAAGTTCAAAATCCATCTGAGATGCCTAGTGGCGATACTGGATAAGCAAGTCACTTATCCTGTCTGAACCTTCGTTTGCTCATCTGGAAAACGGGGATAATAATAACATTTACTTTACAGGGTTGTTTTGAGAGCCGAAAGGGCTAGCGCATGTAAAGAATTTTGCAGATCTTAAAGCACTAAATAATAGCTAGCTATTATTCTGAAGGTTCATAAAACACCATCCATACATTCTCATCGGAATCTCGTGACAGCCCAGTGAAGTAAATGGCAATGGATGGCGTTCAGCGGAGTGCAGTGGGGAGCATTGGGTTTGGATCCCAGCTCGGCTTCTTGAAGCTTGTTTCTTCACTTATGAAATAAAGTAATTGGACGAGATCGGGGCAGAGAACGTCCGAGCCAAGGGCAGCCCGAAGCCCTGGAAGTCTCGGTCTGGCCCTGCCGAGGCACCGGAGGTGACGACAACCTCCCACCGCTTGAGTTTTTAAGTTGATAATTTTGTATGGCACATGAATGATTTTAAAAACATGCCTATGGCTCTTGGCAGAGAAAAGGTTCCCCACTCCTGGACTAGATTAACTCTGAAGTCCCTTCTTCCTCTAAATAAATCTAAGAATTCCCATTTTATAAACTAGTAAACTGAGGTATCGACAGGTTGAGTGACTTTCTCAAAATCGCATAGCTAGGGAGTAGCAAAATTTGAACATTGTCCTGGTTCAGTAATGTCCCACTCTTCCTCACCCCGTGGACCATATCACATCAATACTTTCTTGCCAAAGACATCGGAGAGGTCGGCCGTTCCCTTCTCCAGTGGATTAAGGCGAACAGAGGTTATGTGGTTTGCCAAGGGCCCCATGTTCAGTAAGTGTCCGAGGCTGGCTTTCGATTCAGGCCTTCCTGACTCCAGGCCCAGAGCTGTATAGACGACCTCACTTTGTTTCCTAGAATTTCAACCTAAAGCCTCTCCTTGGTACAAGCCCAGCATTCTTTCAACTCCAGCGCCCTGCCTCTTCCTGCCCCCTGCTTCCCAGAATCGGCTTGTGAGGCAGGTCGTGGGGACACCAGTTCTTCCCCACACTCTCTGAACTCAGAATCGTCTTTGAAGGTGCAGACTTACACACCTAGCTCTTCTTACTCACTTCCTCCCCAGCATTTAACACCTGCTCCCCACTCACTCAACCAAGAGTCATCATTCATTCTCTTTCTGTAGCCCCCACTCCATTTCCTTTCCCAAGGCTCTCTCCATGATCTTTTATAAATCCATTGAGGGAGCTCACACCCCTAGGCCCATGATAGTCACCAGTGTCGAGACAAGAGCTTGCTGGTCCATTACAGTTTGGGGTGATGATGCTTCTTGAAAGTATCTCTCTAGCCCTTGCACAGAGCTTTCTTCACAACAAGCTAGCGAGGCATGTAGTAGAAGTATTTGTCCCCATTTGACAAATTAGGAAACTGAGGTTTGTGGAATATTTGTGACTTTCCCTAGGTTGTCCAGATAAATAATGGTCTGGCTGGGATACAGACCCAGGTCTCTGGCCTATTCTGTGGTGCTCAGCTTTCCTTATCATCCAGGTTCCTAGTATACCACCCTGCCCCTAACTTTGACGAACTCTTTCAGAACTACTATCTCCTTTTTCCTAAAAGAAGCCATGTATTTCTCACAGTAGTAAACTTACTCCCTGGCCAAAAAGTGGTCAAGGGATTGAAGAGCAGCTCCTTTTGGGTGTCAAATTTATGCAATTTCACTCCATGGGTGACAACTGCTCTTCTGTAAGGCTTTCATCAATCAGACAATAAGGCTTCTGTGAGAACCTACTGTGCGCCCATCCCATCCCTGCACTGAGGGAGATCCTGATGTATGCAGCAAGGAGATCGTTGACAAGTTGAAGATTTAGACTTGTGCTGGTGAAACAAGATCACATCAAATTAGTTTAATCGGAGTGCTAGAGACAGTTCATTATTCCAGGAACTTGAGGGGGAAAAGGAAGCAAAGAAAGCCAGGAGCAGACAGACTCCCCATGACTTTTTTTTTACAAGTGCTTTCCCATTTTGAGCCTCGGGAACCGCCCCCTCCCACCCCACTTGTGAAGAGGAAGGCAGGTCAGGTATTACTCCCTCCATTTTTCCCAGCGATGATCCGGAACGGAGAGGAAGGGAAGGGACTTTGGTACCCAAGGTCACACAGCTGGTAGGATAAGGGCAAGGACTCAAACCTTGACTTTTCGTGCCAGGCCAAGGCCTCCAAGAACTAAGTCACGGTTGCCGGCGTAATATTATGTGCATGCCCTGGTTGGGAGAAATGCTAGTCTTCACCATCCATCAAGCTGTCAGCCAATATATGTAGCCAATAAAAAACCCGGAGTCCATTGTGCATTGTACTCAGATATTAATGGGCCAGTCATGTCCTCTCACACCTGATAATTATGTTTAATCATTATCATTTACCAGATAGTGTTTTTTTAATTTAATTTTTAAAATCTAATCTCAAGAGTTCGTGTGACAATGTAAACGATTAGATTACAAACAGATGGACCAAACGGGGAGAGTTTGATTCCAGTAGTATTTAGTGTTTACTTCTGACAGATTTAAGCCTTTTACCCTGGGGTTCATTGGCCGATTCTTCAATCCCCAATCCAGGGATGCCCCAAATTCCCAGCAACATGGAAAACCGTTATCTATTTAGAGGCATGTCAGCTCTATGGATATCTTCTGGGGCTGTTTACAGACCTCACTTTGTGGATTCTTAAGAGTTGAGACTCAAGAAGAAGGGTAGAGGGAAGGAGAAATGACCCTATTATCCACCTAGTGTTCCCCACTAAGCTAACTTTGGGTCACCGAGGCAGCGAAGCAACGAGACAATGTATAGTGGGCATGAAATCAGGAAGCCCCGAGTTCAAATCCGATCCCTGACATATCCTAGCTGTGTGAACCTGCGCTAGTCACTCCATTCTGTTTGCCTCAATTTCCTCATAGGTAAAATGATCTGGAGAAGGAAATGGCAAACCACTCTAGTATCTCTGCCAAGAAAACTCCCAGCGGGGTCACGAAGAGTCAGACACTACTGAAAAGACAATTGAACGACAACGATCTTTCTTTGCACGGGGCCCTTCGAACCCTTGAAGATGATCATCATGTTCTTATGGAGTCTTCTATTCTCTAGCCTAAACATCACACTGCCATCAACTAATCCTCATATGGCATTCAATTATGGCCTTCCACTCTCTCAGCTGCCCCCCTGCCCCAGATGCTCTCCAGCTTACAGACGTCCCTTCTGAAATGTGGCACCCAGGAATTAACACAATAGTCTGACTACGGTCTGAGCAGAGTACGGTACAAGGGGACAATCACTTCCCTAGTTCTGGACCCTCTTTTAATGTCATATATCTTAACTCTCACTTTCTCGGATGGCACATCTTACTGTTGCGGGTCCCTAACCCCCTCCCCCGCCCCCAGATCTTTTGTCAACAAATCATTGTTGAACCCTGTTTCTCACATCTTAGACTTACAAATTTGACTTTCTGAAGGTCAGCCTGGAACTTTAGCCCTATTGGCTGTATTTTTTTTTTTAATATTCAGCCTAATGTTCTTAATCATGGCCTTTTTGGATTCTGACCTTGAGTATGTTAATGATCCTTCCCAGCTTTGCATCATCTTATTTAATAACTTAAAACTAGGAATTGGTGACACTAGAACACAGATCTCTCCTGATAACAAACCCAGCATTCTTTCCACTATATATATATCCCCTCTCCTTTCCTCCTCGATACAGAATAAACTTGTGGGGTAAGCCCTGGAAACCATGTCTTTTCTCTTACTACACTTCACTAAGCCTTTTTGGGTCACCCCATAGAATTCTTTTAAGTTTTGCACTTGACAAATACTGAGCCTCATAACAACCTTATCATTTTCCCCTCCAGGAAAAGAAGATAAAACCAATTCTTCAGTTTGGCTGCTGGCTGGGTCACACGATACAAAATGGGAACAGCAAAAAGGTTCCCGATTGTCCTTTATCAATATTTGGGTGAGAAACGCCAACCTGGCCATAGTTTTACCAAGTACTCACTTCAAAGATGGCCGTTCCTGTTTCCTAATGTTGGAAAGACTTTCTTCCTACCCAGGTTTCCCCAAACTCATATTACACAGCCAGCCTACTATTTCACCTCCTAAAATACTTGATACTTCAATATAACCAATTTGAACTTCTCCCACAATTTCATATAATAATATGAATTTCTAATGATTTAACATGCTACTGAATGTTAATGACATATGCCATGCTACTGCCTTAGCTGAGATTCAGGGTAATTTCTTATAGTGATATCTATGGCATCTAACTTCTGCAGAATCAGGGACAGTCGAATCTATTGACAGAAAGAACATGGCTGATCGGCTCGGGGCCCAGGAGGTCTGGCCTAAGGTAGAGGGCGTTTTTTTTGGTGCCAGGAATTGCTGAGGAAGAGAAAGACTGTTTGGAGATGGGCATGCCAGGAAGATGAGTAAGAACCAGAAAGGGAACATCCTAGGAGAAAACAGAAGGAAAACATATTATCTCCCTCCTTGTATCTGGGGGAAAAGCGTCTCCTGTACTTAGGAAGGAGTAGAGCATCCTTCGTTCTTCCTCCTGCAGTCTCTTTGCGGATGAGGTCACACCTGCACCAAGGTGGGCCGAAGTGACCCAGACAACTTTTTTCTTCACTCTGGGAGACAATCGTACAAAGATCTGCTCCTGCGCCTTGCAGAGGTTTGGGGTTAAAGCTAGGAAGGCTAGGGATTCACCCACCACCAGTCAGACTTCTTTTTGATCTGGATAATAGAGAAAAGCCAGAGTTGTTCCTTCTTTTAGATACAAGGTATTCCTAGAGATATCATCTTTTAAAAATAATTATTGATACATTTTATTTTGACACAACAGATGCTATCCAACAAATAACCAAAGGCTCATTGGAAAGTACATTCTCCTTCCTTCCCCCAACAGTTAGTTGATTATGGGTTAACCAAAAAAGAAGACTATTTCTTTTAATGAAGACAGTATGACGTTAACAAAAGGCAGCTAGGTAGCACAGTAAATAGAGTGCTGAGCATGGAGCCAGGAAGACCCGAGTTCAAATCCAACCTCAGACGCTTCCTAGCCCTGTGTGACCCTGTGGGCCTCAAAACTGTGTGCCTCAGTTTCGTCTTCTGAAAATGAGCTGGGGAAGGAAATGACAAAACAATCCACTATCTTTGTCAAGAAAAACGGGGTCACGGAGAGCTGGACGCACCTTACAAAACACTGAACAGCAACAACAGAGACCTTGTAAATAAACTAAGTTTTGGTGCTTGTTCCTGGTTGATTTTATTTCCGTGTTGGAGTCATTTTTCCTAGTTTTGCCTTCCCTACTCTGCATCATGCTTATATAAAGCTCCCCATGTTTCTCTGATTCTTCATGTGTGTCACTCCTTATGGCTCAGTACTATTCCATTACATGCATACAACACCAAATGTTCAGTCCCTACCCAATTGTTGAGCATAGACTCGGGTTATGATATTTGTTGTAAAAAATAAAACTGCTATATGTTTTCCCCCATACAGATCTTCCTACTGTAACCTTCTCGGGAAGAGTCACAAGCAGGGAATCAATCTCTGAGTCAGAGTACGAATTGAGTAATTCTCTTTTATAACTACAAATTGTTTTCTAGAACAGTTGGACTAGTTCAGAGTTCAAGATAGAGCAAATTAATGCTAATGCCCGTCTTCCAGCAGCCGCTCCAACAAATGTGAATCCCCCCAGCCCCCATCTTTTATTAACTTTACTAACTTGATTAGCGTGAGGTGATGCCTCCAGTATTTTGTTGATGTATACCTTCCTGATTTTTAGTGGCTTTGAACAATTTTTCAGGTGGCTATCGGTAATGTGTATTTATTCTTTCAAAAATGTTTAGATTACTTGATCATTTGTATGTTGGAATATGATTCATCATTTTGTAGATTCGTGTCAATTCCCCATAGATTTGGGAGCTCAGACCTTTATCAACTTAATACAGAAAATGTTTCCCAAATCACGTCTTTTCTTCTGATTCTGGATGCCCTGGTTTTATTCACAAAAAAAAAGAGCTTTTAATTTTTAGATTGTGTATTTGTTGATTTTTGATAGCATATTTTCTCTTTTATGATCTTCTCTATCCCCTGTCTGGTTATTAATTTTTCCCCTAGCCATAATTGTGAAAGGTTTAATCTCCCATTCTCCTCCAATGTTTTTCATGGTGCTATATTTACATTTAGTTTATTCATTTCAAAGTACTGTGGTACAAGGTATTTAGAGCTGATCTAAATCTATTTTTTACACTCTTCCACTCGTCTCAGATCCTTAATAGCTATATGAACTCGGGCAAGTCAAAACATCTGTCTCTCTCTCAAGTTTCCTCAACTGTAAAATGCAAAATGTAAAATAATAGCTCTTTCTGCCCAGGATTGTGAGAATCAAAAGAAATAATATTTGTTTTCTTTATTTTATAATAACTTTTTATTGACAGAAGAAATAATATTTGTAAAGCACTTAGCACAGCATGTTGCCCACAGTAGGTACTTTACAAAGGTTCATTTCCTTCCTTCCTTTCTTCTTTCTTTCCTTCCTTCCACCAGACTTTCTAATTTAGCTAGCAGTTCTGTTGGAATAAAGAATTCCTTCCAAATTAATTGAGGTTCTTGAGTTAAAAAACAAAACAGACAAATCTAGATCGCCATAGTATTTTTTTTTAGATATTGCCCTATTTCACAAATATAGTTTTCCATCCTCTCCCCCCCTCCACCATGTCATTTTTTGTCAATTTGTGGCCTCATTTGAGATCTGATAAACTCTAAGCTCCACACCTTCCAATTTTTACCGTTATACTCCTTCATAAATCCTGCTTCATCTTTTATTCCTCCAAATGAATGATGTCATTATTTTCTCGAATTCTATAAAGGGTCCTTTGGTAATTTGATTATAACAGCTGTAAATCAATGGAATAACTGAGGCAGTATTTTCAGAATCATTTTAGCATTGCCCAGCATAAGCAATTTTATGCTTATATATAATATATATAATATATAATATATATATAAATCAGAGAATGTCTCTCTGATTTAGGTCTTTTCTTTCTGTTAAAATTGTTTTGTGAGGTTGTTGGTTATTAGAGACTTTCCTTCTGAGAATCGCCATGTATGCCATGTCAGCTGGTAGGGTGGACCCAGGAGGTAGAAGGGGGCTTGGCCTCTGAGGCAAGAGGTTGTGTCTTACAGGTGTTAGATCTTTTCTTAGGGCCGCAGCACTGACTCCAGGTGTCTCCCTTCTGTGGATCCACCTACACAGTACTGAGGGAGCTAGCCACAGGGTAATTCCAGAAGAGAGTAAATATCAAAGACCAGCTTTGCCATAGGCTGAAGAAGAAGGATGTGGAGAGAAGCAGAGATGCAGAGAGATTCAGGGATGCAGAGACATACATACACTTGCTCTTGCTTCCTGCTAACCCCTGCTGAGAATACCAATAAAGAAAGGCTGTTTGGCCCTTTAACATCGGTGTCCTCTCCACGTCTTTCCGGGGAAGATTGGTATGTATGGCTCCGGCAATCGGTAGCCTCGGAGTGGGAGAGGTTACAGTTGGTTTCAGCCATTTAATGCATTCTGTTGTTGTCTTAAATGGAATTTCTCTTTCTATCTCTTTCTTCTGGAGTTTGTTAGAAATAAAGGCTAATGACTTGGAGGTTTATTGTTTATGTTGATATTTCACTGAAGCTATAAATTATTTTGATTAATTTTCAGTGATCCTCTAGGGTTCCCTAAATAAACCATCAGATATTGCCTAAAAATGGAGAAAAATTTCCTCCTCTTTGCTCCTGCTTATTTCCTCAATTTCATATTTTTGTTGCAAGAATTAGGAGTTTTCTAGGAAATATTTAATATCCAATAAAAGTGCAGATAGTGAGCATTGTTACTTCACCACTCAACTTAATTGAGAAAATTGTCAGTATTGATTTCTCCTTATATTTATTGCTAATTCCTGGTTTTAAATCAATATATTTGTTCTCATTAAATAAAGGCTTTTTACATCTATGCTTCTTAGTATTTAGTGAATTCTCTTGTTAATAGACTTTACTGCATGTGTTGGCATAATTTTATGATTATTTTTGTTATTAATGTCATTTATTATGATTTTTGTTGTTATGATTTTGCATTATATTTGCATTCTTATTTGACTATATTGTGATCGTCAATTTGCTAACAATATCGAATTCAGTATTTTGGTATAAATATTTATTAGTGACAGCCATTCATATAAGTTATCTTATTCTGATTTCTCTCTCTCCTGAGTTTGAGAGTAGGGACCAGATAGCTTCATAAAAGAAGTCTGGCAAGGTACTATCTTTCTCTGTTATTTGGAACAGTTGTTGCGACATGAAGTAATTTGTCCTTTCAATGTTTGATGGAATTTATTTGTAAATCCACCTAGACCAGGAGTCTTTTCTTTGGTCTTCATTGATGGTTTGATTTGGTTTTTTCCTTCTTTCTGAAGTCCCATTGTTTAGATTCTTTATTTCCTGTTTTGTTAGTTTGGATGTTTTATTTTAAGAATATTCATATGTTTAATTAAAGTTTGGGTTCCTTTTTTGTGTGAACATATATATAGTAGTTTTGGATAATTTCTTTTTTTCCATATACTTTGTGGGTGTGTTTGCAGGGTCGTGGGGGAGGGGAAGGCAGAGGCCTGTAATTTCATTAGTATGGAGAACTCCCTGATGAGATAATTACTTCTACCAATGCAGATTAGTACCTTACCAGCAATTTACAGTCTTAGAGAGCTGCCTGGGTCAGTGAAAGGTTAAGAGACTTGCACAGGGTCATAAACCGGTCTGTGTAAGAGAAAAAACTTGAACCCAAGTTTTCTGGACTCCAAGGTCAATTCTAGATCTACTCTAGCAGTCTTTCTCCTGGAAGTTGCTAATTACCCCTTTTAGGTTTTTTTTTTTTTTTTTTATTGTAACAATTTAGCTATTTTGCTTTCTGTGTTTTATTTCCTAGGTCAATAGTCTTTATGCAATTTTTAAATGTCTTCTCTGATTTTATAAACGTCCACTTTTGTGCTTGTTTTGGTTTTTAGTCTCGTTTTCTAGGTATTTTGTAGCTACATGAATAAGTTATTGGTTGTCATTTTCTCCCTTTTGTTAATATGGGTATTCATATACATACATTTTCCTTGAGGGCTGTCTTAGGTTTTGTCCCTCACGATTTGGTATATTGTTTCAATGCTATTATTTTCTCAGATACAATTTTTATTATTTCTATAATGTGTTCTTTGACCGACTCATTATTCAGGATAACCCTCAATGAGACTGATTGGATGAAGTATTTCTCAGTATTGTCACATGATCCCCGTTTCCAGAACTGGGACCTTGGGGAGGTCATTTGATCTCTGGAGGGATGAACTTTGAACTTGGAGATACAGGAAGTCACAGGAAGTGACATGACCTGTGGGAGGCAGCCAGCACTAGTGATCATTGGTCAAGGATGGTTACGTCCTTCTAGTCTATCCAATGGGAAGGCTCGAGTTTTTTGCTTTTAAACTTAACCTGGACAAGTAGGAAGCTGGTCAGGTTCCAGGAGCACATGGTGGGAGTTGGGATAGCTCCCAGGTGTGTCTGGGCCTCTCCCTGCAGGGATTAAATGAATACTTTCTCTTTGTACATGATGATGTCTCTGATTAATTCATTGGGAAGGGGGTCTTGCATCCAACCTGTCCCACGCAACATTATTTGTCTCTCTGTGTCCTATGTTCATATTTCCTTTATTGATCTCAATTTTTATTGCTTTAGTTTCAACTCTATCCTATTATAGACTATGACATACATGATGTACTTCTGGCTTTTACATGTATTTGAGAGCTTTATGCTATAACACATGATCAGTTTTTTGTGAAGTGCCACACAATGCAGAAAAACACATATTGGTCTTGAAATTTCCCATTCTATGACTGCCAAAGATCTCTCATATCCAGGTTGTTTTTTTGTTTTTTTTTTAACATTCACTTGAGATCTTTAATTTCTTTCCTGTTTATGTTTCTATATTTGTCTAAATCTAAAAGAGGCAAATTGAAGTCACCAACAATTAGAGTCTGAGTCTTCTTATAATCATTTCGTTTTCCTTTAAGTACTTAAATGCTATGCCATCCAGCACATAATGTTTAATCTTGATATTGATTTATTATCTGTAATGTCTTTAAGTATAATGCAACATCCCTGTTGATCTCTCTTGACCAAATCTATTTTTATCCTGCCTTTTATGAGATCTGCTTTTTTGGATTCAGCTGAAGTATAATATATTTTAGTACAACTACTCATTTTACCTCTCTGTACATTTTTACTCATTATTTTCCCCTACAAACATAGCTCTCTCCCCTTTGAACTCCCCTGTCTCTGTCAAGGGCACCTTCTAGTGTTCCAGGTTATAGTTTACACACTGTTCTTAACTTCTCACTCTCTCTTATTCCACAAATCCAATCAATTGCCAAGTCAATTAATTTGTACCTACATACCATCGCCCCTTCCCACCACTCATACAGCCAACACCTTAATTCGCCCTTTTTACTGCTTGCCTGGACTACCGCAATAGCCTCATAATTGATCTCCCTGCTCCAAGTCTCTCTCTACTCCAATTCATCCTCCATGCAACCGCCGAAGTGATTGTCCTTACGTCCGAGTCCGGTCATGCTATTTCCCTACTCCGTATATTCCGGTGGCCCTGTATCGCCTCCAGGACCAGACAAACCCTGGCATTTAAAACCATTCACAATGCAGCTACAACCTACCTTTTCCAGACTCATTATACATCCCCCCACTTCCTGTATGCTACAGACCAGCTAAATTTTAGCTTTTTTTTTTTTTTTTTTTTTTTTAGCTTTTGTGGTTCCTCAACTCCATCCTCCATCTTCCCTCTGCCTTTGCATTGGCCACCTTCATATCTGAAAGTCTCTTTTTCCTCACCTTTATCTCCTATTTTCTTCAAGACTCAGTTCAAGCACAACCTTTTACATGAACCCTTTCCTGACTAATGTCCTCCCTTTCTCTTTCCCTAAACTCCCTGATACTGATTTTATATCATTTTTACACATATTTATATGTGTGTATGTATATATGTATGTCATCTACCTGAATAGAGCAGAAGTTTCTTAAGTGCAGGAATCGTTTTGTATTTTGCTTTTTGATCTGATTTCCTTTCTGACTGTGATGGAGAGATAAGCACTGGATAGTCTACACCTGCCATTGGTATCCGCACAAAATGCTAAAATCTAGGAGAAGCTTCTTAGCACATTAGGTGGACCCCCTGTGGCAGATTCACGGGAGAATGTGGACAAGAATCACAGAGGATAGACAGATGTGGGTGGGTTGTGAGCTGCATCACTGGAGGGAGATCCCACCCATATTGATAATGTCACAGATGCTTAGAAACGTAAAAGCATGAATCTTTATGTTGAAATAATATTTTTTGCACATAGCAAAATTGTTGAGTTTTGCTTTCTGACCCATTCTTTGACCCTTCTAACACTTATGAGCAAGTTCCTCCTATTCCCATTCCCATTAATGAGGATGAAGTTTGTGTTTCTATCAGATCTTCCTTTCCCCCTACCCCATTAGCCCCAAGTCACATGTTAAATCCTAATTTCCACCAGAACCTACACACTTACTTTTTTTTTTCTAATCATCTCTGTCTTTTACTTATAAGTATTGGGTTTGTTTTTCTTGTGGCAAATCCCTCTCTGAGCCTCTGCTGCAGACACTCTTCCTCTTTCTCTCTACTTACTTGTGACCCCATATAGGATTTTCTTCGCAAAGATACCAGAGTACTTTGCCATTTCCTTCTCCAGTGGATTAAGGCAAAGGCTAAATGACTTGCCCAAGACCCCACAGCTGGAAGTGTCTAAGGCCACATTTGAACTCGGGTCTTCCTGACTCCAGGCCCAACGCTCTATCCACTGTGCCACTTAGGCAATATTAAATGCGCAAAGCAGTGAAAAGTAGAGGAACAGCCGAAATGTTCCCCAACTAAGTTACATATGGCACCCTAGCAATAGTGGTAGAAAGCTTTCCTTGTGGTTTTATTCAAGGCCAGTCTTGGAGAAGCCTGACTTGGGGAAAAATAGAATGGAGTTACCAGTTTTGACGAGCTTGACATATGGCACTTTCCTCACCCAATTTTGGATCCTGGCTCTCTTCACTCTTACTTCTGTGACTATGGGGAAGTCACTTAACTCCTCAGCCTCAGTTTTCTCCTCTGTAAAATGAGAAATTTTTATTTGATGAGAAAAATGTATTTGCTATATTTGATGACTCTAGGAGGGGTCCTCAAACTTTTTAAATAGGGGCCAGTTCACTGTCCCTCAGACTGTTGGAGGGCTGGACTATGGTAAAAACAAAAACTTTGTTTTGTGGGCCTTTAAATAAAGAAACTTCATAGCCCTGGGTGAGGGGGATAAACGTCCTCAGCTGCCGCATGTGGCCCGCAGGCCGTAGTCTGAAGACCCCTGCAAGGTCTATTGTGTGGGCAGCTAGGTGGCGCTGTAGTGGATAGGGTGCTGGGCCTAGCATCGGGAAGATGCTTGTTTCCTGAGTTCAAGTCTGGCCTCTGACACTTCCTAGCTGTGTGACCCTGGGCAAGTCCCTTTATCCTGTTTACCTCAGTTTCCTCCTCTGTAAAAAGAGCTGGAGAAGGAAATGGCAAACCGCTCCAGTGAAACCCCGAATGAGGTGACCATCGGTTGTAAATCTGTAATCATACTAGTTCGGACTCCTAAATTCTAGTCTTAGTTCTGCCACACACTGCAAGCGTGACCTCGGGCAGAAGATGCTCTCTGAGTCTCAGTTTGCTGGGTTGTCAAATAAGGACAGGATCATTTACAAGATTCTTTCCAGTTCTAAAAGTCTACGATATTCACAAGTTGAAATAGGTAAAAATAAATCAGATTCTGTTTATCCAAGACAAGTCCATTTAGGGAAGAAAATCAAACTGTACACATAAATAAAAGGAATGGTTATGTGAAAGCATAGCTGAAAAATATCTTGGGGTCATAGAGGGCCACAAGTTGAACATGCCAATAATGGAATGCTACATGGGCAAAATAGTGAACATGATCCCAGCGTTTATTAATAGCACCAAGGGACCTAGAGATAATCCTCTTTACTATACTAAGCATTGATTAGGCCTCCTTCAGAATACTGTTTTGAATAAAATATCCAGTTTTTGCATCTATGGCTTAAGGAAGATAAAGAGGATCGAAAGGAAGAGCAGAGAAAAATAGCCCAAATTATTCATTTGAAAGTCATTGTGTCTATGAAAGAAGGCTAGGAGACTTGGGAACATTTATTCTGGAGTGTTTGCTTACCAACAGGCTTCAAATAGTTGAAGAGATATCATATTAGGTGGGTGTAGGGGGAGTGGGGGCAGGGTGGCCAGCTGTTCACCAAAGTCAAATGGAGAGAAAATAAATGGGCTTTAATTACAGCAGGAGAAAAGAGAGAGAAACTTCCCAACTCTCTGAGATGCTGAGGTACTCAAATATGCTATGAGTAAAGATGTTATTTTCTTCCCTAGAGTTCTCTAAGAATAGGGCAGACAAATATCTCTAGGAAATAATTTCAGTGCCGGTGGGCCAACGTGGCAGGCATGGTGGAAAGAGCACGGGCCGTGGAGTCGGAAGATTGCAGTGGAAGTCCTACTTCTGCCACTTACTAGCTGTGTGACTTCTGGAACTCTCTGAGGCTCAGTTTCTCCCTTCTGTCAAAAGAAAGGAGTTAACTTGCACTCTGCTTCCCGGGGCTATTGTGGGGCTTTGTAGCAATGGGAGCGGCACTATGTGAGGCGCTCCTTTGGAGCTCCCTGGCAGCTCTGGGCTTCTGGGAAAGCAACTGCTTTATCCTCGAGGTATTCAAAGTTTGAAAACTAGGATTTTGCTACAAATCATCAATTTTGCTTCCAATTATAATTTTGATAGTGTTTGCCCTCTGGGGGTACATATTCCACGATCAGTTTTGAAGACTTTGTTAAGATTTCCCAGATGTCTTCTACATTTGCAAATATTTGACACCAATGTTTTTCAAGTTTTCATCAAGCTTCCACATTTGCCATTTGTTTACCCAGCCCTTCTAGACATATTTCCAGTCAAGGAAAATGGAGTGTTTGTGCGAGTATTCTCTAGCCAATTGTCCAATATGGTTAGTCTTATTTGGTTTAGCTTCTGCTCTTTGCTGCCTCATGAACGATGCAGATGTTTCTGATAATTGACTGAAATTAAGAGTAGTCTGGAAAACTGTCAGAAACAGCCAGTTCTTTCTCTTGATTGACAGTAACTTATTTCAAGAGATTAAATTTGGGGGGAGTGAGGAAAAATTTGTGGGAACTCTTACGAGTGGGCAGCAGAGGATGATGGCAGGCACACTGGGCTGGGAGTTAGGAGATGTGGTTTCTGTCATTGACTTGGTCAATGTGACTTTGTAACTGTCCGTGTGACTTGAGCCAAGTTTTTTTACCCTGCTGGACCTTGGTTTGCTACTCTGTTAAATAAGAGAGATTAGTGAGATGATCACAATGTACTACAGATACAAAGCAGAAATTTTCCATTTTTGTTATGCTTTTGTTCTCTCTGCAAAGGAAAATGACCTTCGAGATTAGAAAATAACAAATATGGGGACAAGGAGTTGCTATTCAAGATTAGAAAAGGAACTGTCCTTGATAAGGTCACCAGGCCCCACTGAAGTGGATCCCAGGGTTCTCACAGAACAAGCAGCTAGAATTGCTGAGAATTACTAATGATATCTGAAATAGTATAGAGAATGGCAAAGACAGTACAAAAGAGGGAGTAATTGTACCTTGGTATTTTTTAAGATGAGAGTTTGCAAATCGGAGGTCAGCTTGACTTTGATTCCTTGCAAATTTTTAAAATGTATTCTCACAAGGATGGTTTAGGATTTAACTTGAGCAACTTTGTTTTGCCCGAAAATCTATGCACTGAGAAAGGGCCATAGCAGGCACAGAGAGCCAGTCTGGTTTCACGCACAAGTAAGCTCTTCGGCAAAATAAAAGGGTAGTCATAAAGTAATAGAAGTCCCACTGGAAATTAGAATACATAAATTGAGTGTGGCCCCAGTCTTCCTTCATTGCATGTAAAGCAGCATATGAGTAGGAAAAGATCTTCTTGGGCCAATCCAGGGATGTCCGCGACAGAACAAGGGGGCGAGGGGTTCTAGGGCAGAGGACGATATAACTAATTAACCGAAGAGTCTAGATTATCAAGAGAGGCATTCATATGTGGGTTGGTCTAAATGTCCTCTAGGATCCCTTCCCACTCTGAGACTCTAAAATTCTCTGATAAAATAGATCTTCTTCTAGAGGCATGGGGGAATGACTTTTTCTTTCACTGTTGTTATTCTGCCACATCCAACTCTTTGTGACCACGTGGGCCATAGCATACCGAGGCTGTCCATTGGGTTTGCCATTTCCTTCTTCAGGGGATTAAGACCAATGGACCTTATGCGACTTGCCTAGGCTGACGCAGCTAATAAGTGTCTGAGGCCACATTTGAATTTGGGTTTTCCTGAGTCCAGGCCCAACATTCTATCCACTGAGCCTTCTAGCTGCACATAAACAAGCACACTAAGGCAATGTCTTTAAACATCCAAACAACTGGCAATTTTAGTCAGTTCTGGGGGTGAAAAGTTGATCAAAATTGTGTTGTATGTTTTGCCAGATTGACCAGCTGATTGAATGCTTCAGTCAGAAAAAATGGAGAACTGGAATAATTGTCCAGAGCGGGGAAGAAGGAAGAAAAGAAAAGGGAAAGGAAGGGAAGAAGGATCTATTTTGGCCTCAATTATCATACCTAGATGCGTCAAACAAAAATGTTCTAAGGCCTCGTTTATCTGGAAAACGGTACAGTACATTACAATTGAGAACGTACTGGAATGTGTTGTAAACAGTCTCCTGTTATGAAAAGCACTGGTCAAAGGTAAATAGGAACGTGAGATTGTCCTTGTGAGGTCAAACTTGAGACGGAGCAGAAAAAAATAGAGATTCCGGTCATGACCTTGAAAGCTGCTGGTGGTATTGTCCCATTATCTAGCAACATGGAGAAAGGAGGCATGAAGCTTAAAAGGTGGCAAATCAACTCCTATGGAGCATAGTAAAAAGCAATTTTAAAAGATGATGGTTGAATGATTAGAGGATATTTTCTGCACTACCAAAATGTGCATTACTCCCACAGTCATTATTTGAAACTACAAGTAGAAATGAGGCAACCAAAGTGTCTTTATTGCTCAACAATGTTATAGAGCAATAGAAAGTGTAGCATAATTAATTTATCTACATTAATTAGCAATGTCAGGGAAGCAAATTGACTAAGAGAATGTGGCAGCAGAATAATACTGTAGATTTAATGAATCTAGAGTTCTTGAAACCAAGGCTGCTGATAGATCTAAAGTAGCTGATCAGAAGGTAGTTTTTTGGCGCTGTTTGATCTCTTCTTGAAGGGCAATTCAGTCGATGATCGTCAATGGAATTATTGGGCAGTTAGGCTCGAGCGGGGCTCCCCCTCCTCTCAGCCAGCATCAAAACTATCCATTGGTGGCATGGAGGAGTAGGAAGAATACTGGATTGTAGTTAAGAAACCTGCCTTCTAATCCAAACTCTACTACTAATTAATTCTATGATTTTGGGTAAGTCACTTTCCCACTCTAGGTTTAACTATAAAATTAACAATATATAGCTATATGATATATATATATATATATATATATATATATATATATATATATATATATATATGTGTGTGTGTGTGTGTGTGTGTGTGTGTGTGTGTGTGTGTGTGTGTGTATATACACATGTACATGTAGGTAATTAGTATATGTTAATGCTAATTATTATGTATAATATATAGATAAATCTTATATGATAACTATATATAAAATTAACTATAAAATTAAGGAATAGGTCTAAATGTTCTCTAAGGTCCCTTCTAGCTCTACCATTCAATCTGAGTCAGTCTGAGGCTGTGTTTCTACAAAAGTAAGCATGTTTGGAGACAAACTGAGTAGTTCACACTCTGATATTCCAATGGCTCTGTGACCTCAGCAGTGTGGCACTACCTCTAAAGGTATAGAGCCAAAGCCAGGCCCAGCTTCTCTTTTCCTGGACCACTCTAGTCCATTTCTGCCCAGAATTCCTTCACATAAGCTTCATCCACTGCACTGGGGCCTTTCACCAGATCTCCCACTAACGCTAAGTTATTATCCATCCTTCGTCCTTGCTCTATCTGGCTTACCTTGTTTCCCAGTCATTCATATCGGTGATGACATTCTTTAAATTTTTCCTTCTCTTAGGCAATTCTTAATTAATAATGGATTACGACCTACTCACAACTACTGTGCACTTTCACATTGCCCTTTGAGTGACGGCCTAGCTGCCATCCTTCAGACTAGGACATCCTATATACTATAACCTATTTAACATGTAAAGGACTGCTTGCCATCTGGGGGAGAGGGTGGAGGGAGGGAGGGAAAAAATTGGAACAGAAGTGGGTGCAAGGGATAATGCTGTAAAAAATTACCCTGGCATGGATTCTGTCAATATAAAGTTATTTTTAAAAAAAAACAGACTAGGACATCCTATCAGTCTAAGCCATACATACAAAAGCCCTAGAAAAATTTGGATACGACTTAGGATTTCATTGGTATAGAGAACTCACAGTAAGGATATTCTCTTTACTAACACAGATTGATAACAAATTCAGACATAAAATCTTAGTGTTTATAAATGGGGTCCTTTGTTTTAGATAGAAGCTTATAGTCATTAAAAGCACCCTAAGACTTTCAGACAATCCAGCCTGATCTTATTCAGTTCTGGGAAGTAACTATTTCCTGTATGTAAGACAATTTATTGTGCCCACCCAAGACATATGTACTCGTGAACCAGTTCTATCGGTTATCCAGCTGGATAGTGTGGACAATATGCATTATTCATTCACTTGCTTTTCCTTTGTGGATAGTGAGACTATTGTCACAGATTTCCAGAGTAGAATCCAAATGGAAGAGAGATGCCTATAGATGACGAGTTCTTCCTGTTTGCACATCATATTGTGCTGGATGCATAGGTCCTGGAATATTGTAGAGATTCATAATCACTCAAATGAATTTAACTTGGATGATCTTTGTGGGGAAAAAATCAAGTCCATAAAGAATTCTTATTGTTCAGATTATGATATACAAGTGAATGACCAGCCCATAGAGCAGTTTTTAGCATACAGCTCTATCTAGTTAGGATATCTAGGATAGACTGTTCTACTGTTCATTACAGATGGACAATAAATGGGTTTCAGAACTGAATAGAAGGAAGAAAAACACCTAGATAATATTTGGTAAATTGCAAAATGCTTTTAAGGACTTCTACTCTAAGCTTCGTGTGTGTGTGTGTACGGTTCTCTTTTTTTAATTAAAGCTTTTTATTTTCAAAATATATGAATGGATAATTTTTCAACATTGACCTTTGCATAGCCTTGTGTTCCTAATTTTCCCCACCTTCCTCCCACTCCCTCCCCTCGATGGCAAGCAAGTGAATATATTATACATATTAAAATAGATGTTAAATTCAATATATATAAACATATTTCAATTATCTTGCTGCATAAGAAAAATCAGATCAAAAAAAAAAAAAGAAAATGAGTAAGAAAACAAAATGCAAGCAAACAATAACAGACAGAGTTAGAATGCTATGTTGTGAACCACACTCAGTTTCCACAGTCCCCTCTCTGGGTGTAGATGGCTCTCTTCATCACGAGATCATTAGAACTAGCATCAGCCATCTCATTGTTGGAAAGCTATCCTAAGTGTCTTGAAAGAAAGGCTTATCTTTTTCACAACATTCTTCAGCTATGCTAAATGATTATTTTTCATGGAATATGTAGTGCCTGAAGAAGTTGTCCACTAGAAAATGAAGAGATTTTTTGGTGAATATAAATGGGCTACAGCATATTTCCTTTCTATATTTCTAATCCAAAGAAGTACTATGTACCCTAAAGGTATGCAATTCATTAAAAAAGTCATCACAAGAGAAGTTGGGCCAGTCTCTTACTGAGAATGAGAGATAATAGGTATTCCATGTGTTTCACTGGTGCCCACATAATATCAAGAGATCTGGAGGAATGCTTGTGGAACAATGGGTAGAGATCTCCCCCGTCCCCCATGGAGGATTTAGAAACCATAGGAAAGAATAACAGAAAATGAGAAGGCAAAGTTAGGTTCCTTTCTGTATCACTGGAAAGAATATGCCCATTAATCAGATTGACCAAAGAATTAAAGTATAAACTGAAGTGTTCCCTAAGTATTCTTTTTCCAGGCTAAAAATTCATAGTCCCTTCAATAATTCTCATATGACATGGTTTTAAATCCCTTCACTAGCCTACTCACCATCCTTTGTAATGTTTCTGTTTGTCTATGTCTTTCATAAAATGTGAATGCACTAATCCAGATATGGTCTGATCTTCTGTTTCAATGTTCCAGACTATATTAGAAATAGTTTTATAGTTTCTCAAAACGTTCGCTTTGTTACTACCAACCAACTCAGCTTTGCAAATATGAAAGAAAAAAATGATCCACCTCCCCATCTCTCTGCCTATCACCCTAGTGGGTGGCAGATGGAAGTAGTGTAGGTGTGAAGGGAAAATTTAGAGTCAGAGACCTAGGAATTCTAGATGGCTAAGGAACAAGATGTACTGAGTTGGAGCTGTATAGCTTCTGAAGGGAAGCAAAAACTTCAGAGAAGGAGATACTCTGGAAAGAGAAAGATGCCTTTGACCAAGAAGAATCCTAGAACATAGGTCTGTAAACTAAGTTTGCAGCATCGACTCAGGCAATGAAGCAGTAATGGCCAGTGATCTATCCCGGGATCAAAGCCAAGAGTTATACTTGAGTAGAGGACAGGACCAAGTTATGGACTGAGAAGCAATGTAGTCAGAAAGATCCCAAAGGCTAGCGGAAAAATTTCCATGGTCACAAGACTGAGCAGTCAGGATAGGGTCACAGAAATCAGGTACCTGGATTTTAACAAAGTCTTTTCCAATTTTCTTGTGGCCAAGATGGACAAAACTCTAATACCATGGGTAGACTCAGAATTGGTTGAATGACAACATGCAAAGAACGGTGAGTTGATGAATAAATTTCATCTAGGAGGGAGGCAATTCAATCCAATTTAATTCAACAGACATTTATTAAGCATTTCCTACGTGCAAGGCCAAGTTTAAAAATACATACATATATATGTATATATTTTTCTGATAGGTGTATATATATATATATATATATACATACATACACATATACACACACACACAAACATACCTACATCTATATACATACATATAAGACATAGACAATGAAGGTATAGTGAAGTACACACACATGCATATACATACATATACATATATATATATGTGTGTGTGTCTAATACAAATGTGGGTTCTAAAATATAAACTTAAGTTTAGAGGCTATGTAATAGTTCATGGGAAAAAAGACTCGAGTCTTTTAATGGACTGCAAGTTCAATCTAAGTCAGCAGTGTGTCACTTAAGCCCAAAAAGCTGAAGGGATATGAAGCTGCACTAAGATAGGCCTAGTGTTCAGAGGAGGAGGAGGAAGTGATTATTTTTCTGTCCTCTGCCCTGATCACATCACACATGGAGGATTGTATTCAGTTCTGGGCACCACTTTTTAGGAAGGATTTTGATACACTGGAAAACTATCGAGGGAAGGATGTTCAGGATGTGTAGTAGGCTTCAAATTATGTCCCACAAAGATCAGTTGAGGTAACTGGGACTATTTCCTGGAAGAGAGAAGATTTACAGGGGACTTGCTAATTGTCTTCAAATATTTGTCTTCAAAGAGTTCTTATTTGGAACATGGATTTGATTTGTTTCTCTTAGTCCAAAGGAAACATTAGGATTAGTAGACAGAAGCTTCAGATGTGAGCTCTATAACCTTGCACAGGCTGTTCTAACCATTTAAGCTGCACCAAAGGAAATGGGCTGCCTTGGGACATAATGGGTTCCACTCACAAAAGGACTTCTAGTTTAGACTGGGTATCCATTTGATATGTCTCTTATAGAAGGAATGTCTGATTAGAAATAGGTTGGGCTAGATGGCCTCCGAACTCTCTTTTGGCTTTAAGAGTCAATGAAACAATGCTATTCTATTCCCTGCCTCTTCTTGACTGGAATCTTTTCATTGAGGTCAATCTAGGAAGTAGATAAAATGTTTTTAAGGACTTCAGCCTGCCACTGGGATAGATAGATAGATAGCAGGAAAGAACCTTGCTTGGAGGAATCATGATAAAGAGGCTCAATGCCTGGATAGCTCTCTGTTCCAATTCTTGCCCTTATACTCGGGATCTTCAGCATACATAGTGATGTTCTGTCAAATGCCCTACCCTTCATATTCCTCAATCCACTCAACTCCTATGACCATAACTGAGTGAATGCCCATGAGCTGGGAAATGGCTGAATAAGGTGTGGCATATAAATGGGATGGAATATTGTTCTATAAGAAATGATGAGCAGCAGGCTGATTTCGGAAGAGCCTGGAAAGACTTACATGAACTCATGTAGAGTGAAGTGAACGGAACCAAGAGAATATTGTACATGGCAAAAACAAGATTATGGGATGATCATCTCTGTGACGGATTCGGCTCTTTTCAACAATGTGGGGATTCGAGACAATTCTAATAAACTTGGGATGGAAAATGCCAATCACATTCAGAAAGAGAACTGCGGAGACTTTATGTGGATCGAAGCATAGTATTTTTACCTTTCTGTTTAGTTTTTCTTTCTCGTGGGTTTTTTCCCCGTTTGGTCTAATTTTTCTTGCACTGCATGAAAAATATGGAAATATGTTTAAAAGAATTGCACATATTTAACCTTGTTGTCTTGGAGAGGAAGGAGATGAGGGAGATAGGGAGAAAAAATTGGAACACAAAGTCTTACAAAAATGAATGTTGAAAACTATGTATTTGGAAAAATAAAATACTGTGGAGAAAAAATAAAACCTCTTCTCACCTCCAATTTCTCACCATGCCTCCTTTAATCTCTCAATGGAAGAATATATAATAATAATTGAGGCCATTCTTCAAAAGCTCCTTCTTCTCCTCAACTTCCATTCCTCAACATCATCCCCTGTTCTCTCTTCTTGCCCCTTTGCAGTCAAATGAAGGGGTAGACTTACTCCTTAGGAAGATCCACTCCCTTATATGTATCCTTCATCCCACACTCTGTTATCTTTTCCAACAGACTGCCCCAATTATCATTTCCACACTCTCTGATCTCTAATCTCTCCCTATCGCTCTTTCCCTGATGCTTGCAAACATGCCCATGTCTCCTCACAAGATTTTATCATCCTCACTATCAACCTATACTTTCTCTTCTCATTCTCAGCTAAACACTTTAAAAAACCATCCACACTACATCCTTCCACTTCATTTTCTTTTAATTCCTCTCCTTTTTGGGTTATGAACTCATTGTTAAAAGGAAACTTCTCCAAAATTACCAAAGATCTGATTATCCATCTGGCCATTTGGTGTTTTATTGGCAGAGATACAAGAGTGGTTTGCCATTTTCCTTCTCCAGTTCATTTTCCAAGTAAAGAAACTAAAGGGCAAACAAGGTTGCCTTATTGACTTGCCCAGGGTCACATAGCTAGTAAGTGTCTGAGGCCAGACTTGGACTCAGAAAGATGAAATCTTTCTGCCTCCAGATCCAGCACACTATCTACTGTATCACCTTTTCTTACTACTCTCTCATGGTTCTTCTATGTGACAGCTTCTTCTTAGTCTCCTTTGCTAGATCTTTTTCCATGATCATCGATTATGGGAATCTCACAAGGGTCTCTCGGGTCCTCTTTCAATTTTTTGGTACATTATCTCATTTGGTGATCTTATCAACTCCCAAGGATTCAATGATCAATTCTATGCTAATGACTCTCATATTTCTATGTCTAGTCCCATTCTTTCCCTGGAGCACCAGTTTTTTTTTTTTTTAACACTATGTAAACAATAGCTAATAATAGCTAACATTTTTAAATTTTTATTTTCAGTTCCAAATTTTCTCCCTTCCTCTACCATTCTCCCACCCATTGAGAAGGGAAGAAATGTGATAACCATTATACATCTGAAGTCATATAAAACATTTTCACATTAGGAGCTCCGGTCTTATGTCACCAACGGTCTACTGGACATTTTGAAAAGGATGACCCATAAACACCTTAAACTCAGCACCCCAAATTGAACTCATTATCTCTTTCTCCAAACTCACTCCTATTGTGAACTTTTTATTACTTTGAAAATACCACTAGTCATCCAAGTTCTCAATCACAATATTATGCTTGACTTCTCACTTTCTGTCATTTCATATATCCAGTTATTGCCAAATCTTCTAGTACCACCTTCACATCTCTCCTTTCCACTTCTTTCTCTCCATTCACACAGCTAACATTCTAGTTCAGACCCTCATCACTACTTACTGAGATTAATTAAATAGCCTCTAAATGTTGTCTCTGCCTCAATTCTCTCTCCATTTTAATCCATTCTTGATACAAGCATCAAAATGATTTTCTAAAGTGTAGATTTGACTATGTGACCTATCTACTCGATAAGTTCCCCTCGTTTCCTTTTACCACCAGAATCAGAGCTATAAAGTCTTCTATTTGGAATTTAAAGCTCTTGACAGTCTTGTCCCTTCTTAGTCTTCTTGTCCACACTTTATTCCTCTTTGTCTACTCTATAGTGTGGCTACACCAAACTACTTGCCATCCCCCTTACAGGGTGTTCCAGCTTCCATGCTGTGAATTTTTCACTGTCTTTTCCCAGTATGTAGAATGCTCTCTCTTTTTGCTTTTGTGTCTTAGAATTTCTAACTTCCTTCAAGACAGCTTAAATCCTCCTTCTACAGAAGACCTTTCCCTCTAGCTACTAGTATCTTCCTTCCTAGTTACCTTCCATCTACCCTATCTGTCTCTTGTATGCACCAAGTTATTTACATATGTCTCTTCCAATAAAATGTAAGCTACTTGAGGGCAGGGATTACTTCACTTTTTCTTTGTTTCCTCCTACCTAGTATCTTCCTTCCAGAGCTAGCTCAGTGTTTGGGAGGCTCGGAAGGAAAGGGTGGGAGAGGAGAGAGGTATTAGACTGACTACCAAACTGAGACTCTACAGAGCCTTTGTGCTGACTTCATTGTGTGCCTGTGAAACCTGGACAGTCTAGCAACGCCATGTCAGAACACTGAATCGCTTGCATCTGAATTGTCTGAGGAAGATTCTGAAGATCCCCTGGCAGGATGAGACAGACACTGAGCTCCTCGCTTGGACTAAACTACCATGTATTCCAACTCTATCGCAGAGAGCACAAATCTGTTGTTTGAATGCCAAATGTATACTTGTCCAAAAGATAATTTTATTTTATGGAGAACTCACATATAGCAAGCACTCACAGGGTGGTCAGTAAAAGTGATGCAAGGACACCTCCAAGCTCTCAAGAACTTTAGAACTGATTATATGACATGGGAGACACGGGGACAGTGTCCATGCCCAGCATGGTGTGCCCTCATCAGAGAAGGTGCTGTGCTCTATGAACAAACAGAATTGAATTAGCTCGGAAGAAACGCGAGATGTGCAAAGTTAGACAATCCACCCTCCCATGTTCATAGGGATCATTTCTGTCTGACCAGTGGTAGAGCACTCTGAGCTTGTATTGATCTGACCAACTACAGTCAGACATACTGTAACTCAATTCTGAAAACAACACACTCTTCCTTCCTGAGGTTATCTTCCCTCTACCTACATTTTATATGTACTAAGTTATTTATATTAAAATGTCATATCCTTGAGGTCAGGGATTATTTTATTTTTCTTTGTTTCCCCCCAGTGCCTGGCACACAGCAAATGCTTAATAAATGTTAATTTGTTGATTGATAATAGGTTTTAGTTCTCGAAACAGAGGCTTTCCTCATCTGGATTTTCTGCACAATGTTTGTTCCATTGCTTCTACTCAATTCTTCTTACTTACTAATCTGTGATTTTGTTGGTGTGGGTACTCTTTGAAAAAGACTGTAATCTATCTATACATTAGGAGAAGGTCTTGAAGAGTTACTATAGTCAGAAAAATTCAGCACCCCACCACCAACCTAACAACAAGTCTTTCTTTTCTTATTATAGCTTTTTATTTACAAGACATATGCATGGGTAATTTTTCAGCATTGACAATTGTAAAGCCTTTTGTTCCAATTTTTCCCCTCCTTCCCCCCCCTCCCCCACATGGCAGGTTAACCAATACATGTTAAATATGTTAAAGTATAAGTTAAATACTATATATATATATATATATATATATATATATGTATAATACACACACACACACACACACTCATATATATATATATAAATGTCCACAATTATTTTGCTGTAGAAAAAGAGTCAGACTTTGAAATAGTGTACAATTAATCTGTGAAGGAAATCAAAAATGCAGACAGACAAAAATAGAGGGATTGGGAATTCTATGTAGTGGTTCCTAGTCATCTCCCAGAGTTCTTTCCCTGGGTGTAGCTGGTTCAGTTCATTACTGCTCTATTGGAACTGATTTGGTTTATCTCATTGTTGAAGAGGGCCAGGTCCATCAGAATAGATCATCATATAGTCTTGTTGTTGAAGTATATAATGATCTCCTGGTTCTGTTCATTTCACTCAGCATCATTTCATGTAAGTCTCTCCAGGCTTTTCTGAAATCTCCTGTTGGTCATTTCTTACAGAGCAATACTATTCCATAATATTCATATGCCACAATTTATTCAGCCGTTCTCCAACTGATGGGCATCCACTCAGTTTCCAGTTCCTTGCCACCACAGAAATGGCTGCCACAAACATTTTTGCACATGTGGGTCCCTTCTTTAAGATTTCTTTGGGATATAAGCCCAGTAGTAGCACTGCTGGATCAAAGGGTATGCACAGTTTGATAACTTTTTGGGCATAGTTCCAAATCACTCTCCAGCATGGCTGGATGTGTTCACAATTCCACCAATAATGTATCAGTGTCCCACATCCCCTCCAGCATTCCTCATTATGTTTTCCTGTCATTCTAGCCAATCTGACAGGTGTGTAGTGGTATCTCAGAGTTGTCTTCATTTGCATTTCTCTGATCAATAGTGATTTGGAACACCCTTTTATATGAGTAGAAATAGTTTCAATTTCATCATCTGAAAATTGTCTGTTCATATCCTTTGACCATTTATCAATTGGAGAGTGGCTTGATTTCTTAGGAATTAGAGTTAATTCTCTATCAATATGCATTCTTTATAAAACTCTTTGGCATAGAGATCAGGGAATTAAATCCTATCTAGCCTATAGAGATATGAAAAATAAAAAAGTTGGCATAGTACAAATAGCCTTTGTTAGAGTCAAGTTTGCAGCATCCAAGAATCATAGACTCTCTGAATTGGAAAGAAACTCGGAGACCATCCAGTCCAACCCAGATCCAGAATCCCCGACAAGACCTGACAATTAGTTATTTGAATCCACTATGAAGGGGAAGGCTTCCGGGGAAGCCCGTTCTACTTTGGGGTAGCACAGATTATTTGTAAATTATTCATTATATAGAACCTAAATCAAGCTCTCTGCAATTTTTACCCATCACTCATAATCCTACCTTTTGGGACCAAGGAAAATAAGTCACAAGGCAATCCTTTAAATATTAAAGACAACAAACATGTTTCCCTTGAATGAAGGAGTGAATTACTGAAAAACCATTTATTAAGCAGTTACTATATACCTAGCACTGCTCTAACAGCTAGGGGTACAAATAGAAAAAACTCAAGATGGTTCCTATTCTTAAGAAACCTATGCTCTAATTTGAGGATATAATACATTAAAAAAAAAATCAAACTGCAGGGCAAATAGAAAGGCCCAGAAGGTTTAAGGGTGGAGTAGTGGGATGGATGGTAAGTTCCAGAGATCTTTAGGTTACATAAATAAGTCATGAAATTATCAGGGGATTGCAGGGTATGTAGACGGCCAGGACAGAAGAACCTTAGAAAGCAGCAGTAGGACAAATCCTGGTAGGCAAGTGATAAGTTCATTCCTGGTGGTCCTCAACCTCATCAAAAGGAATGGAATTGGTAATTACTACCTCCTCTAAGTCCTGAGAGTGTAATGTTGTGATTAGCTTTCTGGAGATCTTGGGACCAGCCTTCATTTCAGCAGAGTAATAGCCAGGGATAAAGGGATAAAGTCCAAATTCTTTACTGTCTCCTTCACAGTCTGTCTCCTTGCCTGGGACTTGGCTAGCTTTCTGGAGGCCCTTCAGATGGGCCTTGGTCTCAGTGGAGAAGTGAAGGAGGACAGGCCAGGCACCCCAAAAGTGGGAGATGGAATGAATGTCTCTGGCTGAGTTTGTCCCAGCTTATATACTCTATTATAATTCCATCATAGTAGGTGTGAATCCTGTAGAATTATATTAAGTACTAAGTACATGTGCTGAACTAGAGAACTATTAATCACCATGCTAAACTAGATAACCATTGTCTTATCAATTCCACTGACTTAGCACCTTGTTTCAAGTATGCTTCTCCAGAGTTCTGGCTCTCTCCATGAGAGTAGGCTAAATCTCCCCATTTGGGCAGGTGCGCTAGTATCCTCTCCATCCTGAGCAACCGTTTTTTGGTATGTACTGCAGCCTGTCTTTCTTAAACTTAGAACCTAGGACTAAACACAGTACTCCAGATGTAGTCGGAATCAGGTATAATATGTGTTAAAGCCCATCGGATTTAGAGTCAGAATGTGTACAGGATACGAATCCTAGCCCCGCTACTTATTAGCTATGTGAGCACGAACAAGACACTTCAACTTATTGGACCTCAGTTTCTTTATCTGTAAAAGCAGGGACTTGGGCTGATATCTAAGGTCTCTTCTAGCTCTTTATCTCATTAAGCTAAAGCTCTGAATTTTGATTATTTAACAGATATAAACTGAAGCACAGAGATAAAGGCATCACATAGCTAATAAGAAGTAGGACTAGAATCCAAATCTAAATACTTTAATTCCAAATCTTCTTGAGAACTGTCATTTCTCTCTTTCTGTACATTATGCCTCTCAATGAAGCCTAAGGTTATGATAGTTTTTTGGGCACTTAATATATGAATTGAACTGAATTGGCTGCCATCTCTAATAATGATTCCTGATTCACATTGAGCTTGGAGTTCACTAAAACTCGCAGATCTTTCTCAGACAAACTATTATCAAACCATGCCTCCTCCATCTCGTACATGTGAAATTGATGTTTTTGAACCAAAGTGCCAAACTTAACATTTATCCCTATTATATGATATGTCAAAAAGCAGCATGGTATAGTAGTTAGAGGGCCAGTCTTGAAGCCAGAAAGATCTGAGTTCAAGTCCTGTCTCTGACGCATACTAGTTATGACAAATCATGTAACCTTTTAGTTCTGTTTCCTCCTCGTCGCCCCGTCCCCAGGCATGTCTTTAAAACCCTACCTTATGGCAGAGTCGCTTGTCTGTGATCTGCATCAGTTTCCACAGTGAAAATTTCCCACACCGATGGAATCCTGAATCTAGACTTCCCTCTGCATCTTGTCCCTCAAATCATCCTACTGATTCAGCAACACAGTTCTAGCCTCTTCACGACGATTTGGCTCTTCTCATCCAATATATCGGAAACCCCTCCAAATTTTGAGACACATGCAAATTCGATAAACACACTTTTTAATGCTAGAGAAAATTAAAATATATTGATCATTTTGTTAGTTAAGTGTGGATTCCAGCATGTGGTCAGCTACCTGGGTGTGGCTCATCCACGCAGCAGAATTGTATAGTTAAGAAGCAAAAGGGAATGATACTGAACTGTGGCAAATCCAACCATGTTTTATAGTCATAAAGACACAGTCTGAAATGCATTATCTGCTGGGTGTTTTATATGAGCAATCTGGCATAAACATTTATAGCGCCTTTTTTCCTATGATGAGATCTCTAATCTCCGGGTGTCTGGAGTCTTTAAATTGTGAATCTAATTCCAGATTCACCTTTTACATGTTCTATGCTGGGAAATGGGCTTTTATCCTGAGCAAGTAACAATTTATACTAGGAGGGTACCAAATATTGCCCATTCCATTTAACTACCTGTGTAACTGAATGGAGTATGGGAATGACAGGGGAGAATTGCAAGGGGAAGGAATAAGTGGACTGCTTTAAAAAATTGCCAGCTGGCTCTAATGACTTAACGTTCACTCCTAATGGCATTTTTCCTTGCCAGAGTAAATTCAGTGTCCATCAACAAAAGCAAAGGCATTGCAAATGCCTGCATTTGCATAGTATTGTGATAATGACTTTGAATATATCATCTGGTATATCAACTCTTCTTCAGATTGATAGCATTTTCCATTTTAATTGCTGATTACATGCTATTTTTTTAAAAATCCCCGTACAGGATTGCTACTGTTTTGTGGTCTCCTTCGGGGATGAGTTTTACCTCTCGATAGCAAAACAATACTTCATTGATACTTAAATACCTGTGATCTCATCAATATAGGTGCTCCCTCTTCTGCTGGTGCAGATTACAATCCTCTCGTGCCTTCTTATCCTGTGTAGTTTCTGTTCATGTTCTTTCAATATATTAGGGGTCCTTCTCCACATCTGGTTATATCTCTTAGGTGCCAATGGAACACTCAGGTTGTAAATTTGTCACTAAAAAGTTGTTAGCTAAACAATAATAGCATAAAAAGAACCAGATTGACATTTCACCAGGTTGCACATCATTATCGAGCATATTCCATATTTGTTTCTTGATCAGTAAGACAAATCCTCATTCATATGATCAATTTTACAGCATCTCTGAACTGGAAGGAATTTCTGAGATCTGTTCATTTGACCCTATACCTTTGATAAGATTCTGGCCAATTTATAATAGTCCTCAGAATTAACTTAATGCACAGGGGAGCGATACAGCGAAGTGAATGCATTTGCTGTATTCTTCCTATATCACAATTTCTTTTCCCCACATACAATACCTAGGAATACTTTACAGAATGCTGAGACTCAGTGGAGTGTTATTTGAGAAACATTGGACTAGATGATTTCATGGGCCTGATTTGCCACTATTTCTGTCAGCAGAAGCGGGACTAAATTGTTCAGAGCATGGAAGCCCCTCAGGGAACACGGGCGAGAAGGACAGAATCAGAGTTTAAGTGGTAGACATACCCATACCTATGCGCTCTCATAGTGTGGTAGAAGGTCCCTTTATTTCACAATCAAAGCAATGCTAGTTGGTGGCAGCTATTTTCTGCTTGAGTGTGGTGTAAGTCTGGGAAGAGAGAGCCAAGGGAATACAGAAATGGATGGAGGTTGCGCCTGTTCAATCCGTTCCCAGGAGGAACTGTTGCTAGCTAGCACTGTCTTGGACTTGAGGGGGAAATTGCATCGACTAGTACAAATAAATTTTGCATTACATTCTTTTAACCAGGATGCTCTGTTTTTTAAATGAATTTTATTTTTAGTTCTAGGGTAGAATGATTCAGGAAGGAAAAAAAAAAATTAGAGCTCCAGACAAGGAGTTCTTCCAATGATTGAAAAAGAAGACCTGCCAGACCATGTAGCAGGGATGATACACAGTTCATTTCTATAATGGTTATAAAGTCAAGTTGATTAAACATTTTCCAACAGCTTCATTTCTATCTGGGAAAACAACATCATTTTATTTACCTTGATGAATACTTCTAAACTGGGATCTACGGACAAATAAGACACATTGTACTTAATGGATTGAGTTGTATTTTATCCATCAGGTATAGAAATCTAAATGCAGATTATAATAAAGAAGGATAAAAGTAAACTTAAAAAACTGCAAACATTCAATACCCTCTTGAATAGGGATTAGCAAAGCCAGGTAGCCATATTTGGTTATAATAATGGTTTAAATATTGGTTTGAATCAGTTTGAAACCAATAGTGACAATATTTCTTTCTAAGACCTATGTGAAATAAATGAGTAGTCTGAACTCATGGGGGGTGAGGGGGATGAAAAGCTGTATCAAAATCACCCACCATGACAGTGAGTACTAATAAATATCAATTTCCTTTTGGGTTTAATCAAAAAGCAAGCATCTGATAAGTTAAGTGACATCTTTTTAATATATTTAGTCATTTGATAAGAACCACTTAAACAGAAGAGCTTGTAAATCTTCCGAATGCCAGGAAGAAAAAAGCACTTCTTGTAGATGAATGAAATGAGCCTACTGCCCAATGGTAGATGAGTTTGGTTCACAGGATCTTACGTGGGCATGAGACTTGGAGTGGCGACATAACACAGAGGATCCCGAGACAGGTCTCAGCAGCAGGAAGACCCAGATTCGAATCAAAACATTGCCCCCCTAAACATACACACTGAGTGGTTTTCTAGGCCTGGCTAAGTAACTTAATCTTGTAGTGATTCCAGGCAACTCTGTATCATATAGAGGCTGCCCATCTGTAGTCAATGTGGAGAGTTGCCACTCTGACGAAATCATCCACAAAGAGGTTCTGACCTATCTGCTCACTGATGGGAGAATCTGAAATGGTACTAGATAGCTGTTCTGGTTAACCAGATTCTGCCAGTAAATAAAAAAATGCTGACAAATGCGTCAACTCTTTGAGGTTATTCTTGGCATAGAGAAATGATTTATTAAATGACACATTAGTCACTGATGTTGGGCGGGGGGGGGGGTTAGGTAGGAGTGGCTTTAAGCAACTCCTCTTTTGACAAACAGTTACTAATGATCTTTTCACCTCTCCCTCATAGTTCAGCTTCCATAAATCTACACATCGGGGCAGGAGGTGAATCTCTTTTTAAGGTTTCATAGCCCTGTCTTGTTGAAGAAGTACAGTTCTTTATCATGAGCTATGTGTGTTGAATAGAGAGGATTATGTATTGAAGCAACCTACTATAGCATTTCTTAGTGGGAAAAAATAGAATAGTGGCCAAGGAAACTGGAGGGGCCAGCTTTGGTTTGTTCGACACCTTTTTACTTAATGTTTTTTTTAAACCCTCTTTCGTGATGTTAAGGAAATATTCCTTTAACCTCTTCTAGAAACTGAGCTCATCACCTTCCTCACGTGAACCTGTTCCCCATTCCTCTTGTCTTTCCTGCATGTTCTCAGCAATGGTTTTCTTTCAGTCTCTCAGGATCAAGGTCCCCTTTATACTCATAGTACTTTGTCTCTCTACTGTTCTTATTCATTGTTGTTCTTGTTTGTTGTTTGTTCTTAAAGACAATCATGACATCCGGTGATGCAAGTGAATTGGATTAGTGAGGGAGGGCTGGGCAAGGTCACCTGCCTCACTTTCTCCTCCAGAGCCATCAGGGTCCAGTGGCCAGGTATAGATCAGGACGATTGGAGATGGTCCTGGATGCAGGTGGAAGACCTAGACCTTTTTAAACTGAGGTCTTCGGCAGCTCTCAATTTGACTGAGGTAACACCTAATCAGTGATTAAGGCTGGGTAGCAATGGAGACAAAGAATTTCTTCTTTCACTTAGTCCAAAGAAATCTAAATAACCTTCCCAATGTATTTTGGGGATTAAAGGCTAAATTTCTTTCTTTAGGACCATGCTTTAAACCAAAACCAATCTGATTCTAATTGGCCACCAAGAGGTCCTAGGTCAAGCCCCATTTGGGTCATTGTTGGGGTCCTGATTGACTCAGATCGAATGTAAATAGAAACAAGCTAGCTTAGAAGCTATAGAGTCCAAGCCCCCTCATCTTTCTAATGAGGAAATTGAGGCATTTGGGCTTTGCCCAGAAACCAGAAATTGAGGGTCTTCCCCTTCCAGACCGCTCTTCTTCACTTAATATATAGTTGCTACAGTTATCTGTATGCATGTCATACCCGAGAGTAAGCTTCTTGAGGGCTCACACTGTGTCTTTTTTCCCCTTCTCCCTCCAAGTATGCAGTCCAGTGTCTTATACAGAGCAAGAAGTCAAAGAAAGTTCCACAGTTCATTGAAGAAATCAATACTGAAATCGAGGTACTTAACATGTAATGTATTATTTGAAATAATTTTTCTTCCATTTTCTTAAGCATGCTAAGGTGTCCCATGGTTTTAGTTTTCGTATTTAGTCGTAAGGAGTGTGGTAATCAGAAAACATATGGTTACTAATTTTTGATGGATTTTAAGTAAAGGGGGGTGTATGGTAATTGTGGATAATTTAACTCCTATTAATTTAACTCCTATTTTGTATCTGTCCCAGTGGATATAAACAATGCAATGATAAGTCATTTTAAACTTCTCTTCCACTAATTTACCACTTACCTTACATGGAGGAGGTATAATTAAGATTAAGTAATGGAAGAATTAGCAATGACATGCAGCCAGCTGGTGGGAGGGAAAAGGGGGGCACTGAACAAACTAGAATTTTAACTGTTCTTTCACCTCTAAAAAAAAAATTAAAACTGTTTCCTTTCTTCCTGAAGTCACAGCTAATATTTACACTTTACAAGGGTGAAGCACTTTGACGTCCACAATCTCATTTGATCTTACAACTCCATGAAGTAGGGAGGATGAGGAAACTGAGGATCAGAAGAATTAAGAGACTTGTTGAAGGTCACACAGCTAATAACTGAGAACAGGGAATTCCACTGAGGCCTTCAGATTCCAAGAGCTGCTACTCTTTTTATATGCCATAACGCCTCTCTGAATCTATGGGATTAGCATAAATTCAGGGCAACTGCATGAAGAGATCAGAGGATCATCGATTGATTTCAAGCTGGAAACGAGCTAGCTTAGAAGCTATGGAGTACAACCTCCCTCATCTTTCTAATGAGGAAATTGAGGCACAGATGGAGTTAAGTGACTCTGTGACTAGGGTCACACAGTGAGTAATTGCCTAAGGCAGAATTTGAACTCGGATCTCTCTGACTCCAAGGCCAGTGCTTCATCCTCTACATTCAGCATGCTTCCTCTATAAACCCATCCTACAGTATTATTGCATTGCAGGCACCTAGAGGGTGAAGACTGTCTCATTTATCATTTTTCTCTTCCCCATCACCGAATACAATTTTTTGATATACTGGCTAGTAATAGATGTTTGTTGACTTACTGGCGAATGGACATACGGTTATAAGGGGAAAACATCACACTACAAACAACCTGTGTTTGCTAATAAAAAAATAAACATCTGCATTTATACACCTACATATATACTATTTAGTTCTAAGTATGAAGGACTATGTGTTAAAGAAATTTATTTTTTCAAACACAAATTTGATGTATATCTACATATATATGCACAAAGAACAGAAGAAGAGCAAGACAACTTAAAATTTACCTTCTAACACATTTCAACAAAAAACTCCATGAAGAGCAAATGAATATTTTCCATTCCTTTTGTAGAAAAATGAAATTATAACTCCCCCCCCCAATGTTCTCCAAATATCTCTCTATTTTATTAAAATGCTAAGGAAAAGAATAATAATAACTCATTTTTATATAGCACCTTAAGGTTTGCAAAATATTTTATATGTACTATTTTATTGGAGTGCCAGGTTAATTTTGCAATTATTCCCATTTTACAGATGAAAAAAAAACTGAAGCTCAGAAAGATTAAGTTAGTTAATCAACTAATAACAAGCATTTATTAAGTACTTGCTATATGCCAGGTATTGGGCTAAACATTGGGAATACAGATACAGGCAAAGAGAAGGACAGTTCCAGCCCTCAAGGAATGGAAAGAAAGATAACGATAGAAGGGACACTGCAGAACCAGGAAGAGGGAGGTACCCACTTCATGGGGTATGGAGGTTAGACCCAGAGAAGGAGGGGTGGCTGGTCCAGACCATTCCCAAAATGGAATTTCAGGAAAAAACTTACCAATGGGAGAAGGGACCCATAGGAGCAGTCAGGAAGCAGCTGAGGCATGGTAGTATGGTCTGAAGAATGACTTAGGTGATTTGGCCAAGGTGATAAAAGATGACTGAAACGGTGCTTGAACTCAGGCCTTCCTGACTTCAAATTCATAGAAGACTATGTACATAAAATTCCAAAATACAAGTGTATTAAATTTCCGAAAACATCTAAATTAGTTACTCTTGGTAGTGAGGGAGGAACAGTCTCTAGGATAGAGCAAATTGGGGCAGGTGCTCTGAGCCTTATGCTTTGCAGGACCCTGCGTTGCTGCAGAGACCAGGAAGCCAGAGTTACACAGTGACTCAGGATAGCAGTAGGTGGGAGGAGGAGAAGGAAATGGTGCCACCAGCCAGTATTCAAAAATGGCTGGGAAGTTCTTATACAACCAGCACTTAAATGATTCTACCTGTCACCAAGGCAACTGGGGTGGGGGGAAGAACTTGCAATAGCATCCTTCTCTCTGTTTCTTCCTCATCCCTCCAGCTGCATGTTGTAGTTCTGGGATATTTCTGCATCTTTGGCCAATCCTTCTGGCAGTACTTCTCTTGATTGTTTTTCCTAACATTCACACTCTTGGTTCCATTGAGCAAAGTTCCCTTTGGTGTTCCTTCCCACAAGATTTTGATCTGTATAAAAAAGGTGAAGTAGGAGAGAAATCAAGAGTATGATTTCTTATGGGATCCTATACCTTACTATGGCATTCAAGGCCTGTGAAAGATGCTTTAATTCGAACATTTAGTACAAAAGACTCTGAGGTAAGGTGCAACATTTATGCTTATAATCAGATTATTTTTCTCAATCCAATGGCACCATGCTAGATTCGGTTGTAATAAACATAGATTTAAGAAAAGATTACACATTTGGCTTAAGTTCCATTCTTCAAAGTGATTAAAATTCATTAGAAAGGAAATTGTGTTGCTGGACTTCTGATTCACAGTATATTGCAATGTGACTTTAATTAAATTTCCATTCAAATATACCAGATCATACTCAGGGCAGTAACTAGCAGAGAAGTGAGGCGGTTGCTTTGACACTTTTGAAAGACTTTTCTCTGGTTACATAGGATATGTTTTCTAAAATAATTCAAATGAATTATGAGATTCTTTCATATAAAATTCATTTTAAAAGCTGTCTAAATCATACTTTAGGTCAATTCAGTGAAATGTTTCAGAAGGTCCCTTCTAGCTCTAAATTTTTGATCTTCTGATCCTCTGAGCTAAATGCATTCTGAATGCCTATTACTTAAGGTTTAGAGTTTCAAATTGAATGTTAAAAAGAATAATAATCAAAATAATTCTTAAACCTCTTCAGGAGAGAAGAACCATTTTTGATAGCTGCTGATTTATTAGTCTTACTTTCTTTTTTCCAGTTTGTCAGGTCTTCTGTCTTGACGCCTGGACCACAAAAGATGGGGATCTGTGAAGACAAGTCATTTAATAATCAGGAAGCTGTCTTTCCCCACTCCTTTCTTCCCTTCACATTCTGCCTCCCCCTCCCCTGCCAAATACAGAGTCCCAAGTTAGCCAAGAAGGTGCCTGCTAGTATTCCCTTTGGCTAAATAGCTGATATAGGAATACCAGAAAAGACTGGTTGATATAGGTATAGTAGACAAGACAAGATACACCTGGAGTCTTGTGCTCACTTTTAGGCACCATGTTTTAGAAAGGACAACGACAAGCTGGAGAACATCAAGAGAAAGGTGATTAAAATGGTGAGGGGCCTTAATATTCTACCATAAGAGGATTAGCTGATGAAACTGAACATCATTTTTAATCTGGAGGAAAGAAAACTTGTTTGGGGTTGGAGGAGGAATAAAAGCCATATTCAATTATTCGAAGGTCCGTCATATGGAAGAGGGATTGGCTTTGTTCTGTTTGCCTCCATAGGCCACAAGGAAGAATGAAGATGGTGAAAGTTGCAGAGAAGCAGAGTTAGCTCTGATGGAAGGGAAAACTTCCTCATAATGGGGAGGGAGTGGGTACCTACTCACTGGAGGTCTTGAAGAGACTGGATGACCACTTATTCATGATGTTGTATATAGATAAGGGTTAGATTAAAGAGGACTCTAGCAAGAATCTTGTTGGCAATGACTGAGGAGCTTGTGATTGTCACAGACCAAACTTTTTCCTTTTCCTTTATACAGATGAACAGTAGAGGCATCCTTGATCTCCTGGGGATTAACCTTCTCTTGACATATAATTCAGAAGATTTCAGTCAACTTCAGTGGACCCCCTGCCTTGGAGATCTCTGCTGGGATGGAATCGGCACCAGGTCCTTTGCCCCATGGGAGGAGCCTAAAGGTATAAAAAAAACCTCTTCTTCAGTCAGAATTCCAGCTAGAGAGGGATTGGCTTCAACCTGAGCAATATAGTCATCGGTTTCAGGATTGGTTGATGACGATCCGTTGAACACTATGGAAGTGTATGGCCCATCTCTTTAGCTCGTTTCCTTTTCACTGATCCGTGTAGCTCCATCAGCACTGAGTAGTTGAGATGCATCAAAAGTCTTTAGCCCATGAAAAGACTTCAGGGCATGGTAGAAACATTTTAGATAGTTACTATCAGCATAAAACTGAATTCATCTGCCTACATTGCCGTCTTGCCTACTGAGCCAAGAATACTGCATCTCTTTAAAAGTAAAGCCTGTGCTTTACTTTTCATGGAATTGAATCCTGCCTTCTTAGAGACAGATAAACTATTCTGCTGGTAAACCCTGTGGAGGTCTCTTTTTTTTTTTTTTTTTTTTTGAGCAGCTTCTGAATTTCCCCATTATTTCCACCAAGTCAATCCTGATGTTTGTAAGAGCTCTGGCCCAGATGAGCAAATGCCGTACTGTACATCAAGTCTCTGAAAGCTGACCACGTAGCCTGACCACATGAACAAAAATGCATGTTAACTTAAAAGACTATTTTGTGGAGATCTTGCACAAGGTAAGCACCCACATAGAGGTCAAAAGAGGAGGCACTCTCAAGGTCTCTCTGAAGAACTTCCGTACTGATTGTGAGACATGAGAGACTCTGGCAAATATCCAACATGGCATGCCCATCTCAAAAAAGGCATTATGCTCCATGAACAAAAAAAATCACAGCAGCACAAAAGAAACATGAGATGAGCAAATCTAGAGTCATTTCTATGCCAAATGTTCAAATGAACTATTTGTGCCTGACCTGTGATAAAGCCTTTTGAACTCTTATTGGACTGATTAGCCACAGTCAAACATACTGCACCCTGACCCCAACATCACAACGTCACACACAGATCCTCTTCGAGTAGTAAAGACAAACAAGAACAAGGTTAGACTAAATGGTCTATGATGACCCTTCTAACACTGTGATTTCTTATTTGCTACAAAAATCGTAAACTCTTGGGGAAGGATGGGGACTTATGGTTGATACTCCATTGTTCACTAAGTAATTCTTCCAAGGGGTGACTACAACTAAGTAGACTTTCAGCTCTTAGGTTTAAAAGGCCTGGACAGGGTCTCAAAACTCTCTGAAGGAGCTATCCAGGGTACTAGAGAGCTTCAGCCTAAAGTTCTATCTGACCAATCTTCTCTGTCAGACTTACTATCTCTGCTTGTCTTCAACAATGATTTCCTTATTTTGATTATCCAAATACCAACTGCCTTCCTGTTCTTTGTCTGTTCTTTGGTCTCCCTGACCTGATGATAATCAAAAAAATAATTAAGTGTCCACTATATACAATTTAGCCAGTCAATAAGCATTTACATGTCTATTGTGTGCAAGACAGTGCATTAAGCTCTGGCGACACAAAGATAGACAAGAGTACTCCCCCATTTTTTGACAGTCATTTCTTTCTAGAAACTCACACGAGAAGACAATGTGGAAACACAAAAGTACAAACAAAATCTAGACAAGATAAATTTGATATAATCAACTGATGAAAGGCATTAAAGAGGAACCAGGAAAGGCTTCTCATAGAAGAGAGAATTTTAGCTGAGACTTGAAGGGAGCCAGAGAAGCTAGGAAGATAAAGAGGGATAACAGTACAGACATGGAGAATTGTCTGAAAAAATTCCCAGAGTCTGGAGATGGAGTATGTTACTAAAAAAAAAAAACAGGAAGGGGGCCCCATGTCACTGGGATCATAGACTACAGGTGCAGGGTAGGGTGGGGAAGGGGGGGGGAGAAATCAGGTGTAAGGCTAGAAATGTAGGAAGAGAGTAGGTCATGAAGGTCTTTAAATGACAAACAGAAGGTTTTATATATTCTTGTAGGTGATAAAGAGACACTGGAATCTATTGAATTGAGATGTTCAAGGAGGAGTAACGCCTCTCA
The DNA here is from genome assembly GCF_016432865.1 of Antechinus flavipes. NCBI lineage: Eukaryota > Metazoa > Chordata > Mammalia > Dasyuromorphia > Dasyuridae > Antechinus > Antechinus flavipes. The sequence continues at coordinate 62,470,238 of NC_067404.1, read as the reverse complement.
TATAAGGGATTGCTGAGCCCCTCTCAAGTATGCTCATACTCCTTTCCTATTCATCTGCCACATGACTCTCACCAGTGGCTCCAAGAAACTGTAGCTTGTTCAGTGGCCACAACCCAGTAAAACCAACTCGGTGGACAGGCTAAACCAGGTTAGGGTAACTGACAGGCCTCAAATCTGTGGATGAATTAGGGGGGATGTCTATTCCAAGCACGTGAAGACTTCTCCCAGTAGAACGGGTAGGTGAAACAATTTATTTCAAAGACCGTGAAGCCTAATGGATCACTTAGAGCTTGGTCAGACGTCAAAGACGCCAAAGTCCTCCACTGCATTCTGGGTCATCACCAGTGGTCCTAACTTTTGTTTTGCCACTGGACTTGGATGACTTAGGAAGGGAGAATGAAGCTGATGACTGTACAAACTCAGCCTCACTTACATCCCATTCATGAGCAAGAGCCATGATGTCATCGGTTTTCTTTGAAAACAAATAATGAACAACAATTGAATTGGAGAGGAGGGTGTGTGTGACATGATCACATCTGCATTAGATGAAGATTAATTTCACAGCTGAATGGAGGGTGGCTTAGAATTGGGAGACACTCAAGGCAGGGAGAACAACTATTGGGCTACTGTAATAGTCAAGGAGTGGTGTGATGAGGCTGTACCAGGATGATGGTAATATAAGAAGAAGGGAGCAAGAATGAGAGATATTATAAAGATAAAATCAATGGGACTTGGAAACAGATCAGATAAGAAGGAAACAGAACAAAGAGTCAAGGATGGTACCTGGGTTGTGAAACTGGTGAACTGGGAAGGTGGTATCCTCAACAATAACAGGGAACTTAGGAAGAGGGGAGAGTTGGATAGGTAGAGTAAAGATAGGTGCTGGGAAGTCAAGGGTAAAGGTGAGAGAGTCTCTACCCTCAAATAGTTTCAATTCATTAAAAAACCCACAACTAAGCAGAATAAAAACCATTCCTTAATACATAGATGCCCAAATGATACGAACAGGCAGTTTTCAAAGTAAGAAATCCAAGCTATCAACAGCCATCTCAAAAAAGGTTCCAAATCACTGGAGAAATGCAAATTAAAACAACTCTGAGATTCTCTCTCATAGCAATTATACTGGCAAAAATGACGAAAATGGAAAATGACAATTGTTGTGAGAAAACCAGAACACAGGCTTTGTTGATCAAGCTGTGAATTTGTCCTATAATTTTAGAAAGAAATTTAGAACTATACCTTTCAAATCACCAAATTGTACATGGCCTTTGACTCAGTAATACTGTTAAGCTTATACCCTTAAAGAGATCAAAAAGAAAGGCACCCATATGTACAATAATATTTATAGCAGCTCTGTTTATTATAGCAAAGAACTGGAACCCCAGAGAGTGGCATTCCATTGGGAAATGGCTGGACAAATTATGGTATATGAATATAATGGTGTACCGATATGCTGTAAGAAATGAAAGGGGAAGGGAATAAGCATTTAAAAAGCACTTATATGCCAGGCACTGTGCTAAGCACTTTACAAATATTATTTCATTTGATCTTCACAACTACCTAGTGAAATAGATGCTGTTATTATCTCCATTTTACAATTAAAAAAAAACTGAGGCAAACGAAGGTCAAGTTTCTTGCTCAAAGTTCACATAGCTAATTAATATCTGAGGCTAAATTTGAACTCTGGTCTTCTTGACTCCAGGCTGCTAAATGCCATGTAAATGATGAAATGGTCTTTTTAAAGAAAAATTTGGGAAGACTTATATGAACTGATTCAGACTGGGAGCAGAATTCAGAGAACAATTTTATACAATAACAGTATTGTAAAGCAAAACAATTTTGAATGACTTCATTATTGTGTTCAAGACAATGACCAACCATGATTCCAGGGGAGCAATGATGAGTCATGGCACCCACTTCCTGAAAAAGAAGTGGAAAGACTTAAGGAACAGGATGAAACGTTCATTTTTGGACACATTAAATGAAGGAGTTTAATTTGCTTGATTATGCACAAATGCTACAAGGGTTTTCTTTTTCTTTTCTTTTTCTTTTTGTGGGGGAGGCAGTCAGGAAGGTGAGGGAACTAGCAGTAGGGCTGCCAAAAAAGAAAAAGATAAAAGGGTCACTGAAACATTTTTACACAGAGGAGGTCCAAAAAGAAATACAAATAAGCAGGACAGCTTTGAAAGTTACAAGTATAATTTATTATCTATTTTAAAGGAAAAGAAAGCTATACAGAATATTCGTGGCTTCATATACAACCCTCCTTTGCTCTTCTACTTTGTATATGAAATTATTCACTTTATTTAATTTCCATTAAGTCCAGAATAAACAAAATAAGAAGATGAACTTTTACAGTGAATTTTTAATTAAAAAAATTAAACACCCACTGTGTACCAGGCATTATACTTTATATGAGGAATTACACAAAATGTGGACAATTGTTAAAAATTTACATGGCACTTAAGGTTTGCCAAGCGTTTTATTTTATATATATATATATATATATAATATATATTTTTTTATATATATATATATATATATATATATATATATATATATATATATATATATAATATATATATATATATATATATATATATATAATTTTATGAGACCCACACAACAGTCCAGTGTGGTAGGTACTACAGGTATTGTTATCTCCATTTTACAGAAGAGAAAACTGAGGCAGAGATTGTGACTTGTCTGTGGTTGCATAGCTAGTGTCAGATACAGGATTTGAATCAAAATCTCTCCTGACTCCAAGTTCTGACACTCTTTTCACTCTATCTCCTGGAGCTTTTAAGGGATAAGACATATATATGAATAATTACAATATACCATATCACCTAACAAGTCTATTAGAAAAACAGAAAGTAAAAATTTAATTGAGGCCTGAGTGAAAAGATGAGTTTAAGGGAAGGTTTTATGTAAGAATGGGCATTTAGGGTGGGCTTCAGAGGAGAGTTAAGAATCACACAGATGAAAAGGGAGAGGGAAGACCTTTAAGCACAGATTAAAAGATGAGCAAAGGCACTAATATGGGAAATATATTTGAAGGGCTGAGAATTATCTGGTAGTTTAGTTTGCTTGAAGTGCAGAGCATATGGGAAGGAGTAATATGAGACAAGGCTAGAAAGGTAGATTGGTGCCAGATTGTAGAAAGCCTTAAATAACAATCTGATCTTTATTCAAAAGATAAAACAATGTCATTGAAACTTTTTGAGCACAGGAGTGATATGATCCAACCTGTTGGAAGGACAGATTTAAGGGAAGCGAGATTGCGGTCTGGAAAATCTATTAGAAGACTGCTGTAATAGCCTACTTGAATACTAAAGGTCTCCACTAACATAGCAGTGAGAAGAGAGGAATCAGAGGAATGATATTATAGAGGTAGATTCAGCAGGGCTTGATTTTCTTCTCATATCTAATAACAGACATGGTATGAAAAGTGAGAGAGAGGGAAGAGTCAAAGATAAGTAATCTCAAGGTAAAGAACACGGGAGAGTGGGTGAATGGTGGCGCTACTGACAGAAATAACAAAATCTTGAGGAAGAACAGATTTAGGCAGAAAGAAAAGCTGTTTGTGATGTGATGAGTTTGTGGTGTGGTGGCACATTCAGGTGAAGGTTTTCCCAGTTTCATAGATTGAGAAGGAAGGCTATTAGTCACCTAGTGCAACCCTCATCTTCTACAAAATAGGAAACTGAAGCCAGAGCAGTTAAGCGACTTGCTTAAAGTACCAGCCATTCCCTAGACCAGAGTCACCATTCCCCACCTCTACTCATGATATAATGTGCCTGTGGTTCACAGTCAAACCTAACAAGAGAGAAAGATGTTTTGACCTAAAGGTCTGAATTAAATCTTTATAAAAGTACAGGTTTACTTTTCCAAAAAACATTTTTTTATTATAACTTTTTATTGACAGAACCCATGCCAGAGTAATTTTTACAACATTATTCCTTGCACTCACTTCTGTTCCAATTTTTCCCCTCTCTCCCTCCACCCCCCCCCCCCCCGATGGCAAGCAATCCTATATATGTTAAATATGTCACAGTATATCCTAGATATAATATATGTACACAGAACCGAACAGTTCTCTTGGCGTACAGGAAGAATTAGATTCAGAAGGTAGAAATAACCCAGGAAGAAAAACAAAAATGCAAACAGTTTAGATTCATTTCCCAGTGTTCTTTCTTTGGGTGTAGCTGCTTCTGCCCATCATTGATCAATTGAAACTGAGTTAGATCTTCTCTCTGTCAAATAAATCCACTTCCATCAGAATACATTCTCATACAGTATCATTATTGAAGTATATAATGATCTCCTGGTTCTGTTCATTTCACCCAGCATCAGTTCCTGTAAGTCTCTCCAAGCCTCTCTGTATTCATCCTGCTGGTCATTTCTTACAGAACAGTAATATTCCATAACATTCATATACCACAATTTATTCAGCCATTCTCCAATTGATGGGCATCCATTCAATTTCCAATTTCTAGCCACTACAAACAGGGCTGCCACAAACATTTTGGCACAGACAGGTCCCTTTCCCTTCTTTAGTATCTCTTTGGGGTATAAGCCCAGTAGAAACACTGCTCCATCAAGGGGGATGCACAGTTTGATAACTCTTGGGGCATAATTCTAGACTGCTCTCCAGAATGGTTGGATTCGTTCACAACTCCACCAACAATGCATCAGTGTCCCAGTTTTCCCGCATCTCCTCCAACATTCATCATTATTTTTTCCTGTCATCTTAGCCAATCTGACAGGTGTGTAGTGCTATCTCAGAGTTGTCTTAATTTGCATTTCTCTGATCAATAGTGATTGGGAACACTCTTTCATATGGATGGAGATAGTTTCAATTTCATCATCTGAAAATTGTCTGTTCATATCCTTTGACCATTTATCAATTGGAGAATGGCTTGATTTCTTATAAATTAGAGTCAATTCTCTATATATTTCCAAAAAAATATTGTAACTCAAAGAATTCTTGAAACTAAACCGTTCTCTTCTTGTATGTGAGCAAATATTTCCCTTATAACTCTAATACATTTAAATTTTCTCAGCCCCTTCTCCTCCTGGATAGTACAAAGGGAAGCCCTATTCATACCATGGCCAATTTGGGATAGGTGTAATGTGGTTTAATGAGGCTTTGTTGTATAAGGAACTGTTTGAAATTTAGTTCAATGTTAATAAGGCTGTGGTTTTAATTCTGTCATTGTCTGGCTCAGCTTTGCACAGGAAAACAAAACCCAAACTGTTCTAAACCATAAATAGAACTCATAACATCAGCTAAAATGCTTGGGCCAATCAAAAGAGGCAGCTAGTGAGCAAGTGTGGACAGCTTGATGCAATCTAGAGCCAATACAGATCAATACTGTGTGATTGCTATCTATATGTGTGATCTTGTACAAGTGATTTCATTGGTCTTCAGTTTACTCGTCTGCAAAATGAAGGGTTTGGATGATCTTGATGGTCTTTTCCAGGTCCAACAGTCTGTGAGTTTATGAGTTCTACCAACATATATATCTTTGTAGTAACATATTCAAACGACAGTATAGAATTAGACAAACTACTAGACACATGAAAAAATACTTTATTATTTTGGTTGCCAAATCATAGCTCAGTATTTCTGATAACTGCATTTTTCAGCATCCTTGCAATTTACTGCCTTTTTAGTTACTTGATTACTACATCATTTTAGTAAGTCTAACAGTAAGACCGATTGCATTTTGTTAGTTTTTTAAGAAAGTGACATTATTACAAAAGAAAGACCTTGACGAGATTTCAGGAACTCCTTGAGCATCAAAAATTGTCTATTTTTGTTCATGTTAATAATTTGTTAAATATATTAATACATTTTGTTAATATTTTGCTCACATCAAATTTTGTGACAAGGCTCATAATTAAGTGGATTTAATTATTGTGGTGGTTACCCTATATGGTCAGTGTTAATAAAATCCCATAGGCCAAACATTAAGAAGATATCATAGCTCTAACTTGAAAGGAAGCTCAGGGGTAATCTAGTTCCACTCCCCTCATTTATGGATGAAACCAAAGGCCTAAAGAGAAGTTAAAGGCCTGGTCAAGGTCACATGGGTACCATGTGACAGAGTAAGTATATCCCATTATGTGTGTGTGTGTGTGTGTGTGTGTGTTATATATATATATATATATATATATATATATATATATATATACACATATATATATACATACATACACATTACATACTTGGGCTAAGGTCCATATAGGGAAATAGCTAGCAGAAAATTAATTAGGGCCATATTACCTTATTCTACTGGCAAATAAAAGCATCGCCTTATCTCGATTGGCAAGAAATCATGGTTGTAATGATACTACTAAGGATTGAATCAAATGAGATAATCATTGTAAAGTACTTAGCATAGTGCCTGGAACATAATAAGTGCAATATAAATGGTAGCTATTAAGTATGTGTGAGTTGAGTTCACTTCTGTATAGCGCTTTGTGATTATAAATCACTTCATATGTATCACCACCATATCAATGGGTAGTATGAGTTTTACAGATTAGGGAACCAAGGCTCACACGTCACACAACTCACAAGCAGCCAAGCTAAGAACTGAAACCAGATAGAAAAGAATTTAATCCAGATATAAAAGAATCATAGAATCTCAGAGTTGGAAGGGACCTCAGAAATCATCCACTCCAACCCTATTTGAAAGCATGAATCTCCCCCATAAAAATCCTTAGAAAATAATCATCTGGATTCGCTGGTAAAACCTTTAGTATTTCGGGGGGGGGGGGGGGGAATAGGAGGAAATACCACTTGGAAACATTTCTAATTATTAGGAAGCTCTCCCATATAAGTGAAACAAACTCTGCCTTATGTAAGCCCTTCAAATATTTAAAAATCAATTATATTCCCTTAAGTTTTCTCCTGGCTGAATAAAAACAGCATCTCACTCAGAAGAGACTTCTGAGATCAACTCATCATACCCATATCTGAATAAGAATCCCTTTTACAAGTTACAAGTGTTGATTCAATCTTTGCTTCAAAACTTCAGTGTGGGGGAGCTCACTATGTCCCATAGAAATCGATCTAAGTTTTATAGAACTCAAATTGGGAGGAAGTTTTCCCCTAAACTGGCCTCTGAAGTGGCCATTCGCTGCTCCAGGCTCTGCCCTCTGGGCCCAAGCAGAACAAGGCTCAGATCTTTTCTAAATGATGGCCTTTCAGATACTTGAAGACTACTAACACAATCCTTCTAAACATTGCTATTTCCCTCAATTAAATCTAAGACATGGTTTTCACTCCCCTTAGCACCCTAGTTCGTCTCTTTAGGGCATACCCCTGTTTGTCAATTTTCCTTCTGAAAGGTGGTGCCCAGAATGAAACACAGTATTCGGCATGTAGTCCAAGAAGGGAGAACATTGAGACTATTACCTCCCTTGTCTGGACACTACTGCTATTAATATAAGGTTTTCTGACTCCAAGTCCAGTGTCTTTCCATTACACTATGCTTGGTATTACTTAAGCTAATAAATCACTATCCTTCACAATAGAACCTTAACAAGACCGTAAGTAATGAATTTGCTATTACCATCTCTGTTTCTGGACATTAGCCCAAACTTGGTGATGTAATCAAAATAGTTCCAAAATAACAGTTTCTGTATAGTGCATTTATGTGTGTAGTTGAAGCACCATTTTAAAATGAGTTAGGTTAAAAACTCTTGGCAAGTATTTACAATGGATATATGCTGAAGCCAGGTGGCTCTTTCTGTAATAATATTTTTGCTTATACATTTTCTCTGTGCTCATCAGCATCAGAAATCAGAACCACAGTGTAGGAACTGTATGTGATATCTGATCTGCTGATCAAAGTTCCAGCTTATTTATATTCAGCAATCCTTTAATGAGATCAAAGTGGGTTGATTGTATTTCCAGTAAGGTTTTGTTAAATTAGATAGCTGCCCATTTCACCTTTAACCAAAGCTGGCTGATGTGTGTTATTTGCTGTGGTGGGGAAAAGAGTTCAAAAAGTGTGGAGTATTAACGTAACCCATCCTAACTACTGGAAAAACTCCAGCTCCGTGAGTTAGTTTCTTCTTCTCCTCCTTCTCCTCCTCCTCCATCAGCACCACCATGATCATCCTATACAAAGGACAACAACTCATTTATATCCTAGGGTTAATGTACCTCAGCCCTTGAATTGCCCACATTCTACAGGGATTTGCACAACTTGTTGCAACATAGCATCATTGACTTAGAGCTGGAATACACTATATAGCCCAACCCCTTGGTTTTAAATAGAAGAAAATTGAGCCCCAGAGAAGTAAAGTGACTCATTTAAGGTCACACAGGTAGTTAAATCGAAGAGCTTAGATTCAAACTTGGCTGCTCTGGTTCTAAAGCCAGTTCTCTTCCCACTGTACCACACTGCTGCACTGAAGTTACTTGCTGTCCCAGAGTCTGCTATATGTTGTGTAGATTAGCTCAGGCAGAAATCTTCCCCAAACCTAGGGGAAAAAAAACAGATTGCTATCTGTCCCTGCAGAGTGGCATAAGCAGAACAAGGAGAAAAATGTATACAATGACAACATTCTTGTAAAGACAAACAACACTGAAAGACTTTAAAACTCTCTTCAATGCAATGACCAGCCACGATCCCAAAGGACTCATGATGAAACATGATACCTACCTCCTGACAGAGAGGAATTCAGTATGCAGACTGAGACTTTTTTTGGACAAGGCCAATGGGGGAATTTGTTTTGCTGGACCATACATACTTATAACAGTGGTTTTATTTATCTTTCTCAATGGGGAGGAAGGTTAGAGGGAGAGGTGGATTTTTTTCTTTAAAAAAATAAAATTTAACCTTAAAAAAGGCAGCTGCCTTTATTGCCTTTACTCTGTGAAGGATCTGAATAACTTGAAAACCAGTTATCATGAATAAGAAGCTTTGGGCTAACATGAATGGAATAAGAATTTATTAAGCACTTATGTGCCAGGCACTTTTACAACTATCATCTCTTAATACTTTTAAGCTATTTCTCATTCTCCCCAAGAATAGCTGTCACAGACCTGAGATTCAGACAAAACAACTTAGAAATGCCCTGCCTCCCGGGGGGACTTCGGACCTAGTACCAATAAAATTACTTTGGCACAGATATATGGTACATATATCTAGCTGATGAACTCTTTTAAGGAAAACCCTACTCTTAGGCATTGTTTTATCCTGTATAAAGCTTAGCAATATGCTTTGCAAATAGAGTAACACTCTATAAATGTGTCAGTGAGGAAATAACTAACTCAGTTTTAAAAGCATGAGGTATAAGCATATCATAAATACATTTTGAGAGGAATCACTATTCTTTTAATTATACAGAATGTAAAAAAAAAATTTAACTTTTCAAAATACAAGTCGGGATTCTCAACACAAAATTAGCATGCCCTCACACACAAGCACCTTTTTCACGGTGCACGCCTCAGTTTTTTAGATGCAGTTCTACCCTTTTATTTACTGTGGTTTTCTTTCCAACGAACTTTACCTCTGGTAGGAAATTACATCAGTTAAGCTCACTTCATTCACGGGACTGTGGTGGAGCTGACTGAGTGCATCTATGCTTTCCCCTGGCATCACTGATGGGACTCCTTATTTTCAAATTCATTGCCACACACACTCCGTTTCTTTTCATTTGCCTTGCCGCTACTTGAGATAAGACTACGAAAAGGATATACAGGGAGGAATTTAGCCACGATGGCGGGGAACCAGGTTAAAGTTTTAGGGGAAGAAAAGACTTTTAGTTACGTGTGTTCGCAAAAACCTGTCCAAGGTACTGAGCGTCTATTTTAAATATGCAGAATTTCAAGGAGAACTTGCCTGCTCTAAGCTCGGAGGTGTTTGAAAAGTGGAGTTGAGAGGAGAGAACTGAAGTTACGAGACCACTACCGATTAAAATCTTCAAACCGAAGAGCTTCTGTTGTAGACCGTTAGCCCACTCCGGGCACAAAAAGCAATCAGCGAAGTTGTTTCTGTGGGTAGAAATTATCTGATGCAATGCTACTCGTGTGCGTGCGTGTGCGTGTGTGTGTTTGGGGAGCGATAGTAAAGGGCAGCCTCTGGCAGTACACGGAACGGGACTTTTTTCACGGAGGAAGAGAAACAAGCAGGGACTTTATGGGGAAGGGCGCTCTCCTCGTGCCTGCAGGCACATGGCTGACGGGGAGAATGAATGTTCAAGTCCGTATCTTTTGCTAGGTCTGTCAGAAAGTCAGAGGCTGAGTGTTAGTGAGTTCAACGCTAAGTTGCTTTGGAGGGTCCCGCAAACGGAAATATTCCGCAACCCTCTCACGGGCCCACACTGGGCCTCTCTCCCTCTCCTCCTCCGAAGGGTTACTCCTGCTACCCTTTCGGGAATCCTCCCTCTGGCTACTCTACTCTGAAGTCCCGAGAGGGCCTGCTGAGCATGTGTGAACAGTGCCGCGCATGCTCGGTGCGTAGTACAGGTTTACTGAAGCGGTTAGCCGCGGATCCTAGTACAAGTGGCTTCCTCCGCCTTCTCGGCCCGTCCCCAGCCCCCTCCCCTTTCCCTCCCTTCCCCTCCCCTTTCCCTCCCCTCCCCTCCTTTCTCCTCCCTTCCCCTCCCCTTTCCTTTCCTCTCCTCTCCTCTCTTCCCCTGCCCTCCCCTCCCCTCCTTTCTCCTCCCTTCCCCTCCCCTTTCCTTTCCTCTCCTCTCCTCTCTTCCCCTCCCTTCCCCTCCCCTCCCCTTTCCTTTCCTCTCCTCTCCTCTCTTCCCCTGCCCTCCCCTCCCCTCCCCATTCCTCCCTCAGCATCCTCCTCCTCCCATAGCTTCACCCCAGGCTGGGGAATCTCCGTTGACGTCCGGGTGACGCCGCTATGCTGCCGCCGTAGGGGGTTCCAGGCGCCGGCCGCACAGGTAACGCCGCCGCCGCCGCTGCCGCCGCCGCCGCCGCCGCCGCCGCCATATTGGCTGAGCCGCGAGCGGGGGAGGGCGCGAGGGAGGGGGTTGGGACTCCGACTCGCGCGGGGGGGTGGGGGGTGTGTGAGTCGCGGCTGAGCAGCAGTCGCAGTAGCGGCGGGAGCGGGCACCGCGCGGCAGCAGCCTCAGCCTCAGCCCCACTTAGCGGTGGCGGCAGCGGCGGCGGCAGCAGCACTTCCACCCCCGTGCGCCCCCTCTATGGGAAGCGGCAGCGGGCGGTAGAGGGCAGCCCTTACTCCGCGCGCGTGAGGTAGCCCAGCGGGTCCGCGCGCCCGCGGAGCGGAGCGGAGCGGAGCGCGGGGAGGAGGGAGCGCGGGAGGAGGGAGCGCGAGCTCGGGGAGGAGGGAGAGAGCAAGCGAGCAAGCAAGCGAGCCGGTTGCTGGGCTCGCGGCGGCGGCGGCGGCAGCGACAGCAGCGACGACGGGATGTGTGGCCGCGACGGCGGCCGCCGGCTCCTCCTCGGCGGCTGGTGAAGGGGCGATGCTGCCGTTTGCTCCGCTGGAGGATCCCTGGCACCACAAAATGGAGGTGTGCGGCGGCGGCGGAGCAGGAGGAGGTGGCGGCGGCGGAGCAGGAGGAGGAGGAGGCGGCGGCGGTGGCGGTGGCAGTGGTGGTGGCGGTGGCGGCGGCGGCGGTGGCGGCGGCGGCGGTGGCGGTGGCGGTGGGAGCAGCGACGAGGTGAGTGAAGAACCCGGGCCGGCGCGAGCCTCCCGCTCTCTTTCCCCTGTCCTGTGGGGAGTGGGATCCCAAGGCGAGCCCACTCGTGGCCCCGGGTCCCTTCCCCCTCTTTAGAAGGCACCCCCGGGGCGGAGGTAGGGGAACCGGGGCGCGGGACGGCTGGAGGTTGGAGCCCGAAAGCGCCGGGCTGGCGCGCCGATCCTGCTGCTCACGCTGCTGCTGCTGCTGCTGCTGCTGCTGCTGCTGCTGCTCGCTTTAACTTTGCCCCCCCCCCCGACTCCCCGGGAGTGGGGAGACCCGGGCCCCGAGCTCGGGCACTTTGGGTGAGCAGCAGCCGGGGAGCCGCAGCAGCCGCGGCTGACAGCGGCGTAGAAAAACGACCAGCAAGCCGGCTAGGCAAGGAGCCCCGGGCGCTTAGGGACGCGCGCGCCTCTCCAACTTCCTTACCGAGCTCTGCCCGGCGCGGGGCTGCTAAGAGCTCGGGGCAGTGGCGCCCCGGGGCGCGCGGCTCAGCCGAGCAGCCGAGCCCTCCTGCTTTCCCTTTCTCCACCCTCCCCGGAGCGCTGCCCTGCCGAGCCGCCGATGCGCCCCGTCCTTCTCCTCCGTACTGAATCCCCCAAAGTCAGTCTCGGATTTTGCAAAAGTACTTTTCAGAAAATAGAGGCGGCTTTCCGGCTAGCTCTTCTATGTCGCTGACTGCCCGAGACGGAAAGCTGAGGTGCTCTCGCTGTGCCTGGGCTCACTAGACGATGATGGGCAAGGAGCGGGTGATGTGGTGTGCAAAGAAATGTGTGTGCCTGGGAAGGTGGCAGATGCCTCTGCTCTCTCATCTTACTTTCCTAATTGCTATTTTTTCGAGTGAACGAACAGCAGAGGCCACCTCGTTACTCCTTAAAAAGTCACTTCCCACCGAGGCGCCTTCCAATAGGGGATTTTGAGGTTCCGTGGAGCCCGGGTGCCCAGCAATCACCTTTACTTTAAAGAATTAGTTCCGTTTTCCCAAAAAAAAAAAAACCAAATCAGCCAACCCCGAATGCTTGACTAGAGTACGTTCGTTCCTTTTTTCTTTTATTCCAGTTGAACTGGAGGTCAGACGATGTTTGCCACGTTCATTTTTAATGAACGTCTGTATATTAGAAATGAAGACAGAGGTAGAGGAAAGTTGGCGCTTCACTGTTCCTGGGAAATATTTTGCTAGATGGCGTTTCTTCGTAGTGTAGGCAGTTCAGAAATAATCATTTTATCTTTTACATCTGAAAACGTGGTAGAGGTTAATTTGTTCCTGGGGTATTGCTCTGCTTTCTATTCAAAGTTTTTCTCTCTCAACGATGACTAAAGGGTTTATAGTAGCAGCTTTTTTATGTAAAAGAAATTTATACAGAGAATTTAACGTTTAAAGATATTTTGAGAATATGTCAAAGAGAGAGCCTTTAAAATACCAAGTAGGTTTAAAACTGATCATTTTAATGACATTTACCTTTTGGTTATTGTTATTTAGCACTTAATCATGGTCTTGTTGCCTCAGTGTTTTGAACACACATTCAAATAGAAATGATTAAACCACTCAACTATAAGGTTAAAAAGCCAGTAATGGGAAGATGAATTTTTGTTTAAAATAATATATTGTTGGCCAGATTTTGCACTGAAGTCAGTCTAATCAGCTAAGTGAAAAACAAATGGATAGGTAGTTTGTGTTTTGATGTGATTGTTTCTTAGAGTTTTTTTTTTTTATAACAAAAAGATGGATTTCCTGCTTCTTTGTTTTGTTCTACTTATTTATAATTTATGTCCTATTGTGCTGTTTTTGGTATAGGAAGTTTGTTTCTTTCAAATAATTCTCTAACGAATGAGTGTTGGAGTTTTTTTTTTTTTTTTAACTGTGGATCATGTATTTTAAAAAAATGTTTTTTTACTGACTTTAGAGAAAATATAAGGATCCCTTTAGTTTTTAAACTCCAGAAAATAGAACTGAAATATATGTGATGAATCCTGGAAAGAATATAATGGGATTAGATTTACATTTTTTATAGCCTTTATCAGTTCTTTGTAATTCTATGTTTTGAGTATATGCAGTTCCCCAAATCCTAACAGGTTGCTTTCCAGAAGCTTAATTGTAAGTTTATTGAAATTTGAAAAGAATTTTTATCATCGAAACTGTTATGGTAGGGAGATAAGTTTCCATATTATTTCCTGGTTAGCTTATTATCCTTCAAGGAGATAATCTTTGTAAATCCAATGAGCTATTTTAAAGTGTTTAGCATAGAGCCTATCACACAGTAGGAACTTGATAAATGTTTGTTTCCTTCCTTTCATCCAGTGAGCTTCCCTTCTATTGCTTGTAAAATTCTAGAAACGTTATCAAAAGAAAAACAATGATCAAAATACTAGCATGTTTTCATCCATAACCAGTCATACCAGATTTCCTTAATTTCCCTTTAAGATAGAGTAACTACCAGATTGATAGATTTAGGGAATATTGTGGAGAGATTAGGTATACTTACATTTCAGGAAATCAGTTGACAGTCATTGCAATTCTGGAAGACAAGTTAGAGATGGGGTGGGATGCAATTAGGTAAATTCACAATTGTTTGACCATCCTCCAAAAGTAGTGTCCATTTGGGAATAAGTCTCTGCTGGAATGCCCCAGGGATCTCTACCCTTTGGCTTTTTGCTGGTTTACACTAGGGTTTCCCCCACCCCCCACCCCACCCCACCCATGGATCTGATGAATGAATGCATTCAGCAAATTGATCTCAACATTCATTAATATTGCCTACTATATGCTACACTTGACCACTGCTACAAGTTATACCTGTAGGCACCATGAGAGGATCTGCCTGGATGCAGCAAGCCGCTTGGCCTTAATGCTTCCTATTACAACACTGCTCTATTCCTTAGTCATTTCAGCAGTAATGGAAGCAGTGCAAAGGTGGGAGAAAAACGAAATGAGTTTTCTTGGAAAAAAATCTCCAAAGGAGACAGTGGTTACACTAACTATGGGTTTGGTGTCAAGTCCTGATAATATGCTATTCTGACAATAGACACTTCTTAATTGGAGGCCGGCTGAAGGAATTCATGAATCAATAGCCTGCAGAAAACAAAAAGTGAAAAAAGCAACATCTTCTTTAATGAAGAATGAACATGAAACAACAAAGCCACCTTAGCAAGACAAATAAAAGTAGCTTCAAGCAAGTCTAGAAGATGAACTCAGGAGTATAGAATAAAGAATCAGAGAATTATACAAATTAATTGCCATTCTCTGAATAACTGCATTGCACAAATATATGCCTTAAAGTGGTGTGATGGTAAAAATTTTAGGTTTTATAGTATGATAGAAACAATATGGAATAAGGGAAGAATGCAGGTGTTTTTGTTGTTGTTGTTGTTTTTCTTCCCCTTTTCTCATAGCTGCTAGAGAGCTTTTCCTCAATTCCTTCAACCAGTCATTAAATGGCATGGCCTCCAGTCCCCTTACTGTCTTATTCACTCCTTTTGCATCCACTTAAAATTGGTGTTTCAGTTTAACAGAATCCTTTCTAAATCATGGTGTTGTTCAGAACTTACATATCTAGAGTTCCCAGATAAAATTTTCACCATGATACATATTTCAGTACATAATTACTTTCTACCCTCCCCAATATAACATTTGATGAAATGTGAAAGCCATTGCTCAAATAGATTGATACAGTAAGAGCGTTTGTGAAAAATAGATAATCCATATGCAATATCCTTCACTAGTGACAGGTATATCTTAAGATGCAAGTTGCAGCAGGCCTTTTTTGGGAAGTTCTTTGGAGCCCTTGAGAACCGTTAAAGTCATTAGTACTAACTTGAGCTAAGCAGAATAAACCTACCCCTGCCTAGTAGGAAATAGTTTAGCTGCCTTTCTCAAGTCATTAAACTAAATTTCTGAATGTCTAAAGGTTCCACAAGGACTTTCTAATGGTATATTATGTTGATCTACTTAGATCAGCTCAAAAGTAACTTGGCATTTGCATTACCAAGATCTCTCTTAAAGTTTGCTGACATTTGCTTCATTTTCTGTGACTTTAAATCTTAGAGATTTAAGGCTAGAAGGAACTCTAGAGGCCTTCTAATAAAATACAACCATTTACAATCTATTTTAATTAATTCATCAAGTAATTTTGAGGCCTTACTAGGTGAAGAAAAAAAATGTTACTGTGGCAACTAGTAATAGAGTCCATATGACTTTTGCATGGGGACCTTCCTAACATACACAATTAATAGAATGAAATGCCCAGAAGCAATTATCTTTTCATCTGTCACCCTGTGCCTGTCACAGACATAAAGCAAATGTCTGATGAGCAGAAGAATTTTGTATCATTATGCTATGTAGACCAATAAATTTAAATTGTCAAGAAAATTTCTCCTTTTCTCTTCTCTGTGGTAGTAAGACAATATGGTATAGTGGATAGTAGGATGTCGTTCAAGAAAGACCTGAGACCAAGTCATGCCTGATGTACACTAGCTTATGACCCGGGCAAATTACTTAATACCTCCTGGGCCAGGCAAACACTCTAAGACTGATTTCCAAGTCAGCTGAACACCACTTTCCTACCTTTCCCTTTATTTTTCTAATTCAATGATCTTAGGTTCATTGATTATTTGCATTCTTTTATCTTTCCTCTCAGCAGCTTATTTGTCTCTTATTCAGATAGCTGTTTTGTAAGAAGAGCAGTGATGTGCATAGCAATTCAGTTTGACTTAAGTCAATATGGATCAAACCGTTGATCATGAAGGTCAGAGCTAATTGATGATCAGGCATATGTGGTCCTTGTATTTATCTATTTTTTTAAGTGACTAAAAGCCACTTTCATAATCATCCTTGTATTTAGGCTTGCTAGTGTTGGGGACCTAGGATTGTTACATACCTATTAGAATGAGGAGCAATCACATTCTGGGAGTTGAATTTCTGGGTCAGCAAGTCTAACTCTGCAAGTTGCTAGTACTATTTCTCAATTCAGTAGATTTAGGCTCTACTACCTCCTAATTGCTGAGGTGTGAACAGGGAGTATGCCAGGGAACATAATGTTCATTCTCCAAACTGCTTTGTTGTAGCAACTGCATAGAATTTGGTATTTCGATCTTTTCTCGTCCTTTTCTAGGTATATCATAATGTCAGTGTTGAGTACCTAGACAGTAAGATGAGTAACAGCTGCCTCTCCCCAGCTTATGTGACCGCTTGTCTGTCAACTGTGTATATCCTGTATATCAGTGCCCCCTCAGGAGCATGGAGGAAGTTAGCTTTGAGAGGGCTGACTTCATGTGGGCGTCTGGAGAGTTGCATGAGACTGCTTTGGAAGCCACGGTATGACCATTTTCTAGAAACAATAGCATATCCAAAGGGGCAGTAGGATGTTTGAAACAGGGTGGATCTTGGTGAGACTATTGGAATCGGGTTCAGTTGCTTAACTTGAGGCTGATTACTTTGGCTTACTTAAAAGAAAATGGTTTTATTCTCAGTGTTACAGTTTAGTGAATTCTAAAATTAGAAAATCTTTGTGATCAAAAAGCTTGATTTCTTTACTTTCCTGATAGACTTAGTATATGGTCCGTGTGCTCAGAAACACTGAAGGTGATTCAGAGATTTTTCCCTTCCCAAATATCCCTGCCTCCTACCCCCACCTCTTACCAGTCACTTATTTTTAGGACTCAAACCTTCTAAGATCTCAACGTAGGCATCCTCCTACCCTTGGGGAGGTGTTTTTGCATATCTCTGCCAATAAGGGTGCTGGTGCTTCCTCATTGGCTTTCACGAAGTAGGAAAGATAAAGTGTTCTTCTTCCAGTGCCTTCATTCATGAAGATCTTAGAGACACTGAGATAAGAGGTAAGCAGGACAATGCTCTTCCTGTTTTGGGGTGTTTGTGAATATGTGCTGTGTATCGCAATGTCCTATGCATACTGTGTGGCTTACAACCATATATTCATAGAGTATCTATTTTTAGATTGCTCTTCTGTTGCTGAGGCAACTCAGTATACTTTCTTGTGCATATTTTTAATTTATACTTGTATTAATTACCAAAAAAGTGGACTCTCTTCTCACAGTAGACAATTGTTCTACGCATGCTTTTGAAAAGTTAAGGCTTGGTACTTCTGTGGTGCAGAATTAGGCATCAGAGGGGGTTGGGGGGAGAGCTTTGTGGGGCAGAGAATCTTTTAAAGAAGGAAAAGAGGAAGCATAAAATTCAGAGAGAGATGTATTTTGGTGAATATGCCCTTGTGAATAAAAGGAACTCTTAGGTATGAGGACCTTTTGGGTTTTTTGAATTCCTATATGCCTGGGATTAAAACTGCAAAATATTTTTGGGAAATTAACCCTTATGTGAAATTTTATTTTATGAAAGACTTTCAGATTTTAGTTCCCAATACTCTGGATAGGAAAATTACCTATCTAATAAAGTCATCAACTTAATAAAATTGATTCTCGAAGTTTGCACTGATGGTTACCAAGCATAGGTTACCAAGAATGTCTAACTCCAAAGATCAAGGTGTTTTATAACTTGAGTGTGTTTTGTGCAGTTTGGTTCATTCTCCTTCCCTGCCAAAAAGCCAAATGATCATAAACTCCCAGTTGCCCTAGATTTGGAAACACCGATCTAAAGAGAGAACTTTTTTTTTTTTTCCTCAGCCCTCTTTGGAACAGGATAAGTGTTACATGCTTGGAGTTAAAAAGGCTCCTCTGCTGGAGAGTCCAGGCTACTGGTTAACTATAAACTGAAATCCTGGGGCAAAAAAAGGAAGCCCCTGAACAAGTCATTTGAAAAAAAAATTACTGTATGTCCTGTTGAATTTAAAAGCAAGATTTGTCCAATAAGTCAGCAAGTTATACACTTCAGTTGAAACAAGGTGAAGGAAAGTCTAATTAAGTTAATTTCCTCAAGAACTTTTCAAAGACAAAAAACAAATTGCTCGCTCTGAGAATGTTGAAGAAATTGATATAAAAGCTACTACAAGAAAATATGTTTTAAGACTTTTTCATTGGGTTTGTAAAGATAAGTGTGTATGTGTTGTGTACATGCACACATACTTTAGAAAATATTCTTTTAAAATTCTTTCCCCAAATGAAGCAGGTGTCACTGTCTTAAAAGTAATTTGTTTAGCCTTCCCAGAATAGTATGACAGATTGAAGTTAAATCAGGATTTTAGATTGTTAATGGTGTAGCAACAAGTTTTGATCCTTGAGAGAGTTTTATTAGTTATATACAGTAAAACCATGATTAACTAGAACCTTCAATTCCTTCCCTTCACCTAACATGCCAGTTGTAGAAAACATTTTCTTCCATCGCTTTCTGGATTCTCCTTTGCCCTTATGTTGTTTTATGCTTAGCTGTGCCAACGCCATATCTCTGCCCCTCCCCCTCCTTGAAGGCAGTTACTGTCATGTTTTATATTTATATCCCCAATGCCTAGCACAGTCTTTCACATAATAGACACTTTATAAATTGTTAGCTTGAAAAATGACAAAATAAACTGAAACTACTTGTAACTTATGTGTTATACTCAATGTAGATTTTGCCCAATGCTACATACTTTCCATAGTCTTATTTAATAAATTATATTTATTATGTATCAGAAGATGATAAAATAATTGCAGTATCCAGAATCCTTCTCCAAAATAGACATGTCCAGGATTCTCTACTTGTGAATTAGGAAAGCAGATTAATAGGTTTGAGGAAGTTTAAGTTAAATTTTACTGTACCTAGTCTTCTTCCTCAGTTGTTCTTCATCACATGGCTTTATGCCCATCCAAGCAAGCAAAGATGGTTTTATGAGAAGCTAGAATGATAAAATTAGTTGATTGTTGGGAAATGTAAAATTATGGAAAGTTTTGTCCCCACACTATTAAATCAGGTATATTTGTTTTGGCTTGCTCAGAGCTTCTTTTTCAGAGCTTAATTAATAAGGATGCATATAAACTCCCAGGTGCTAATAAGCTCATATGGAATATACTTTTTGATTTAATTCTCAGTAGTTATTTAGACTGGAAAGATACCGAGTTAGTCGAGTTTAATATATTACAATTGGGAAGTTATTTATTTAAGATCAGTAGGTTTTTTTAAGAACTTCAACTTTTTATGCAAATTATTTTTTTAAACAACAATATGACAATTAAAAACAATAATGAAAATGATAATAGCTAACATTTATAGAACTAATTGTGAGCCAGACTCTGTGTTAAGCACTTTACACTTATTTCATTTTATCCTCACAACAGTCATGGGAAGTAGGTGTTATTATCACCCCCATCTTACAGATGAGGAAACGGAGACAGACAGTGGTTATGTGACTTGCCCAGGGTCTCAGCTAGTAAGTGTCTTGAAGCTGGTTTTGAATTCAGGGATTCCTAACTCTAGGCCTGGCATTCTGTCTGTGCCTACTACTCCATATATTTAAATATAACTTACCATATGTCATAAAGAAAGAACAGAGGGGGTCCAGAACTGTGACTTCATAGATTTGGGG